>NW_026606708.1:0-600000 GCF_029890125.1 Rhinichthys klamathensis goyatoka
TCGCGTGCACACTAGGGGTGGAACGGTACATGTATTCGTATCGAACCGAAACGGTACGGGCGTCACGGTTCGGTGCACGAATTTGCACGGAGAATACACGGTACAAAAAAAAACTCTTAAATAGCGATAAATTTCGCTTTATTCGCTTTTGGTGTGACTGTGAACGCAGGCTGCGATCAAGACTGTGATCAAGATTGCAGTGCTGGAGTGTGTGTGTGTGTGTGTGCGAGAGAGAGAGAGAGAGAGAGAGAGAGAGAGAGAGAGAGGAGAGAGAGAGAGAGGAGAGAGAGAGAGAGAGAGAGAGAGAGAGAGAGAGAGAGAGAGAGAGAGAGAGAGAGAGAGAGAGAGAGAGAGAGAGAGAGAGAGGCGCGATTAACAGTATGTGTGTGTGTGTGTGTGTGTGTGTGTGCGAGAGAGAGAGGCGCGGGCGCGAATCGCGCGATCGAACAGTTGGTGTGTGTGTGTGCGCGCGTGCGAGAGAGATAATAATCTCTCATGCGCGATCGAACAGTGGAAACATAAAAACATACTCCGTCATTTTTTTTATACAGGACATCATTAAAACTGCAAATTGTTACTTATATTTGTGTACACTCGCAATAAAACACGCCCAGCTGGCATTTTAACGTTGAGTCACTGTTGAAACAACGTCAGGTGCCAGTGTTGGATAACCGTTGGATTTTGTTTAGATTTTGCAAATCTAATCAACGTTGAAATTGCAACGTCATTCCAACGTCGTTTCTCAACATAGGTGAATTCGCCAACATTAAATCAACATTGATTTTAGGTTTAGATTTTGCAAATCCAATCAACGTTGAAATTTCAACGTCAATATAAAGTCCTGCTTTTCAACAGTTTATTTTGTTAAACCGTTTTCACTAAAGTATTGATGTGTTCAACAGTAACACCAAACACCTTGAAATGGATACATAAACACTGGTTCCGGACATGCCAGCTAGAAAGAAGCAGATTGGTCAAATTAATAAAGACATTTCACTGGCGTAAGAAAAGTGCTTTATTACATGGCTGCATGGCTTTATTACATTTATTACACATCATACTATAAACTTTAGAAAATTGGCCCAAACATTAGGCAACATGTACGGCTGGTTAAAGGGATAGTTCATCGCTTTAAATCTTCCCTCGTTACTTTCTGCCACCGCCACCCATCCTCTCTGGTGCATATTTAAGGTATTTGGCCATGTATTGGTCTACTTCTGTATTTGTTGTAGCAAATGAGCTCAAGACAGCGTCTGATGAGAAAAAAAAAAAGATCAGTATTAGCAAACACTAACCTCTCAAATTAAAATATTTTGCAAATATCACATTTTGTGGCATTGCCAATGTTTCAAGTATATAAATTAGTATTTATCAAAGTGCAAGTTCATTGATAATCATGTGCTTGGGCAGTTGTTTTATTCAGAAATATTATTACAATTTAAAACAGCGGTTTTCTATGTGAATATATAGTGATGTGTAATTTGTTCCTGTGATCAAAGCTGAATTTACAGCATCATTACATTACATCATTAAAGACTTCAGTGTCACATGATCCTAAAGAAATTATTATAATATGATGCTCAAGAAACATTTATGATTATTATCCATGTTGAAAACAGTTTTTTAAATTTTTATTTCATGATTCTTTGATGCATAGAAAGTTCAAAAGAACAGAATTGATCTGAAATGGAAAGCTTTTGTAACATTAATCACTACCATTCAAAAGTTTGGGGTCAGTGAGAATTTTTTTTATATATATATATATATATATATATATTTTTTTTTTATTAGAAAATACTTTTATTCATCAAGGATGAGTTAAATTGATCAAAAGTTACAGTAAAGACATTTATAATGTTAGAAAAGATTATATTTTAAATAAATGCTGTTCTTTTGAACTTTCTATTCATCATAGAATTTTGGGGGGGGAAAGAAAAATAAAGGTACACGACTGTTTTCAACATTGAAAAGAATAATTTATGTTTTTTTGAGCATAAAATCAGCATATTAGAATGATTTCTGAAGGATCATGTGACACTGAAAACTGATGTGTAATCAGCAACAGTAATGATGTTAAAATTCAGCTTTCAAATTACATTTTACACTGGAAGACTCCTAATTATTCATCAGCAAAAATAAGAGAATAAAATTACTTTTTTCAGACATCGGGAAGTCTTCCTTCCTCAAGTTGTTTGAGTGTGCATGCGTCGACATCGCCTTGGCAGCATTTGGGGGATCCCTTTCAGCTCTCATAGACTTCTCAGGAGGCTGCCTAAGGCTTCGGTCGATAGTCGTTCTCGGGGTGTCACTGATCATATACAAGCACAACCAAGACAGATACAAGTATCTTAAAGAGCTCCAGTATTTTTTTCCCATATGCCAAAATATGTTCCTAACAACACTCACCTCCTACTGCTCCTTGTGGGTTCAGAAGCATTCTGACGCCATGAGAAGGACTCAGAGGAACTCCGCCTCCGTTTCTGCAAAGGTGACTTGAACAGACTCCTTCGGCTACATTATATGGTAAAAAAAGAAGAAAAAAATTACATAAATTAAAAAGGACATTGGTATGACCGTTATTGCAAATGAAGTCTAATTCTCAAATTAGTGGGAATGATCATTTTGCATTGCACTTTTTTTTTTGATGGATTAGCCTAGATAATGTATTAGCTTAGAGAAATAGTGATTTCAATAGGAGGAAAACAGTTCATATGCAGAGCTATAAGCTACTCTGTTGACATGGTCCTGCTCTGCATAATATTTTTAATGTGATAGTCTAAGTTGTGTTATATACATTAGGCTACTACATCCCGGTACAACGCAATTTAGCACCATTTCGATGGAAATTTATCAAATAAATTACGATGTATCAAAGCAAGCCTAGTTGTATCCATTTTTCGGATTCTGCCGCCTGTAACCGGTAGGCGTGATTTGGGAGTGGCCTAGTAAGGGCAGCAAAGCAAGTGCATTCTGGGAGTTGTTGTCTTTCAGCCACATGAGTAAAAAATACATTTTCTGCCTTTTCTCAGTCTAGAATGCTTCAATTTCAAAAATAATTTCACATTTCTACTACATAAATGACCACTATTAAATACACATTCATCTTCCCACAGCTGGAGTATCCCTTTAAACTGCCGTACACGTACGTGTACACACACACACACACAACGGCGGTTCGCTGTTAAACTAGTCTGCCCGTACACACACACACACACACACACACAGAGAGAGAGAACGGCGGTTGGCGGATATCTAACACACAACGGCGGTTCGCGGTTAAACTAGTCTGCCCGTACGTACACACACAGAGAGAGAGAGGGAGAGAGAGAGAACGGCGGTTGGCGGTTAGCAAGCACACAACGGCGGTTCGCGGTTAAACTAGTCTGCCCATACACCCAATATTAATTAACACAATACGTATTAATATATGGACAAGATTCAGGCACACTCAATTTATTTTGTTTCTTTTTCTATAAAATGTGGCTTTAAAAACTTTGCTTACCGTTTGAGCTGTCACCTCCAAATTCACGACGACACAGACCCACTTCGCGCATGCGCAAGTGTCTGGACCGTCTGAGCCAATAGAATCCAGTTCTAGTCACCGCCTTTGTGTGATGGACAACCACTGTCCTCCAATCAAGCTTCGATGTTCCAAATTGAGCTCTCGTGCTCACCTCACACACGACTCAATCAGTAACGGACGTATTTTTAAACTTAAAATATGCGCGCATATTGTCATTGGCTAGTTTCCTGGAAGACAGAAAGATTAACCAATCATGAAGTACACCGGTGAAACAACCAATAACAGTATTTTCAGCGTGGTTACGTAGCGAAATGTGTATATTTAGTTTATTTGCAGTCTATTTAATTGGTCAGATGGTGTTTTCATGAATAAAAAATGCATGGTAAACTGTTAGGCAAGCACACAGTATTGTAAATCCACACAAAATCACATAAAGCAAAAAGTTTCAGCTTGAGGTTGAAATTATTATTGGAGAGTTGTCTATAAAGATAATAATTATATTTTAACATATCCATTGAAAGACGGTATTATCAGAATATCATTAAATGCTAATAATGATCATAATAATACTTTATAAGGCAGATATTTATGTTGTATGTTGTTGAAAACATTACGTTGTTTCAACGTACAGATCATGTAAAAATTTCAACGTTGATTTAGAAGTGTTTTTGTTAACATTTTTCAACCATTTAGCATTAAACGTTATATCAACGTTGTTTCACCGTTGAAACAACAACTGACATTATTTCAACCATATTTCAACGTTGAAGGTCGGTCATATGCCGGCTGGTGCTTTTGTCAGACTCTAAACTCTTGTCGAACTGTAACCTACAACTGTTAACAAAAGTTTTGAATGGTAGTATTATTTTATACGGAAATCAACTATTTATAATTCAGATGAGAATAAAGTTAGGGTTAACTAAAATGAAGGAAAACAAATATATTGATCTGAAATAGTAAATTAATTTTAAATTCATTCAGGTACAATTACCAAACATATCTCAAGGTCTTTTCATCTTTTTATTATTGTCAGTGCACTACAAATAAACTGGTTCTATGCCTTTATTAATAAAACTTATTTAAAAAATACAAGGCTTAAGACATTTATAAAAATGCCTTCTGCATTTTTGTTTTGCTATTCACTCCATTGTACCGAAATCATACCGAACCGTGACGTCTGAACCGAGGTATGAACCGAACTGTAACTTCTGTGTACCGTTCCACCCCTAGTGCACACTCTAAAAATAGCTCACTGAAAGTTCTAATGAGCAGGTATCGCGTTTGCGGCACAGTCGGCAATGAAACGACAGAAACAACAGGTGACTTAATTAATTTTAGTTAAAAATCATAACAAAACGAATTTGAAAGTGGGGGGGGGGGGGGGGGGGGGGGGGGACACAAACAGGATTTTGAAAAGTGGGGGGGACATGTCCCCCCTGTCCCCATAGGAAATTACGCCCGTGTTCTGTTGTAGCTTATCCACTTTGTGTGCTCAAAATAGGCATCAAATATTTTCAGTTGCTGAAATGAAATGTTGGTGCCTCACTAATAGAAAGTAGGTGTCCCTCTGGTTGCTTCATAAAGCCTGTGAAAAAGATGGAGCTAACTGAAGTTTTAGACTCTCATTAGCATCAGTGTTGAGTCAATAAATACATTTATTAAAGATTTTTCTCTCTCCCTCTCTTTGCCTCTCCCTTTCTTGGTTTTATATCAGAGGAAGTGTCTCTTTGGTGCTTTAAGGCTTTAAGGCGGATTACGACAATGAACTAGAGCTTTTGAAAGCCCTTTAGAAAAAATTACCTCTCTTATACACACTCTCTCTCTTTCTCTCCTTCTTATTTATTTATTGATTGGTGGTGCTACAGAACAAGGGAACAAATATGAGTTCCGGAACACGTTTAAAATGTGACAACTTTTACAGTGCCTCTTAATGACCATTAAAAGCCTCATACCCATTATGGACAGAAGCGCATCCATGCAGGCAGACCAGCACACTCTCACAAGGAACACTGTTGAGTTTCATCTGTCACTCTTATATCTCATTTAGAACTTTTCACTCTGGTGCCATTATCATCTCAATTTGGTGGCTCCGAAAGGGTTTGTTCATTCAGAAATGTAAAATTGAACACAAAATGTTCCTTATACCTGAGCAGAGCCTTGATACTCTGTTATTGGGGTATACAGGTATTTGTTTAATGGCAAAATATAACACAACTGTTAGTTCCAGTTCCCTGAGCATTTTTTTCATTAATAGATGGATAGCTAGGTAATGTAAACTTGGCTGTGATGTTGCCACAATTACATTAATAGGTGTCTAATGACACCCCCTTAACACCACTGTGCTCTGCCAAGATCCTCAAAATACTCACAAAGAACTGAGCTTATTTCACAAGTTTTTATATATATCATGTGTCATACCAGACTTTAGAGTACATTTTAATGTAAACAGAGTATACAGTGACAAATCACCTTGGATATTTACATATATAAACCACATTAAATAGAGGTTTTCAAATCCAATGTCTATAGTCACTGCAACTTTGTGATAAGCTGATTTGATTGTATTCAGACAGAGAAGCCACCGATTTTTAGATGACTTGAACCTAATTTGGTGAATTTTGACTGATAAATTCAGCACAACAAGAAAATAGTCAGTAATCGCAGAACCAAGCAGCATCAACTTTACATTTTAAAAGATGTCAGAGATTCTCACCAAACAGAGTTTACAGATCCGGAGGGTTTCACACCATTCCTACTGCCATACACGCATGCACAGATATACCCACATGCTGTTTTAGCGAGAATACCAACATACTTCTTAATTCGTAAGTTGCTTAGTGTGTGTGTGTGTGTGTGTGAAGTCACTGTTTTGAGAGCAGATGGATATCATGTGGCTTTAAAAACATCACGAATAAACAGTACAAATATGCTTTAATTTGGGGTGAATGTGATTTCACCAAGTAGAACATGTTCCTGGAACAACATTCCAATCAACCAATCAGATTTGAGGGATAGGTTTATGTCAAGTTTAAGCTTTTAACAAGGGTTAGGGGGTTCTACACCATTTTTATTCACTTATCTATTCCCTCTGATTTTATAGGGATATGTTATTGGTAGGGGTAGGGATAGGGTTAGGAATGTTGTTCCAGGATCAACAAAAGATGTTGATCCAGGAACAGGTCTTACTTGGCAAAATCACGGCAGTTCATGGCCATGAAAACACGGTGAATGTGATTTTACCAAGTACAGCATTCTCCTGGATCAACATCTTTGTTGATCCTTGAACAACATTCCAATCAACCAATCAGATTTGAGGGACAAGTTTACAGTTTGCTTACAAGTTTAGGCTTCCAGCCAGGGTTAGTTGCTTCTACATCAGTGTTATTCACCTATTATTTCCCTCTGGTTTTAGTTATGGTTAGGGATAGGATTAGGACTACGTTTTTGGACAGGAATGTTGTTCCAGGATCAACAAAATATGTTGATCCAGGAACTTGTCTTATAGGCAAAATCACAGTGACCTGAAAACACATAAGTGTACACAGATATAGTTAGATTCCCAGGGAATGCATAAACATATCGATTTGATAAAGCGTCTGATAAAAGCGTCTTCCAAATGCATAAATGTATATGAAAGACTATGTAAACATGGAATTTTCATAATACCATACTGTTTGGTTTGACAGAAGCACTCAAGCTGCATGAACAAGTTTGTGCAAAACCTGATGATCATGATATCCGACAAGACACTTCATGCTTTCAAGATGAAAAAAGGGTGCAAATTAGATTTTGAATCCCAGTTTTTCAATGCAGTCAACAACTTTATTGAAATTAATTGTACTACAGAAAAGAAAAATATCACACATTTTAATCTGACATCAAAAACAAAACCTAGATAGATGGAAAGAGAGAGAGTGGAGCTGTTTAAAAATAGAACTCTGATAGGACCATGGGGACCAACACATGTTCATGAATATTAATGAACCGCACACATGTTCGAGCATTCTAAACAGACAAGAATCTCTCTCTGTCTTCATTTCCCTGTATCTGTCTTTTTCCCTCCTTTACATTGATAAATGAATTACAGATTGAATTATTGGGCAAGTATCTGTGCTCTATAGCTTGTATTTAATCTTCATACCTATGTGTTTCCTTTAGAACTGTGGTCTCACAGAAAAGGTACAAACAGAAACAATTGTCGGTAACACTTTATTTTGATGGTCCCTTTTGAACATTCTGTTGACTATTGAGAGTGAGGAGTCACGTGCCGATTTGGGCGGGGTCTGAGCCGGTCGGCCATGATGGTAGGAGACGTTATCGGTTGCCAGGGGCAACGCCTTCAGAACTTCACAGAGGCGCGACTAAAACATTCCAGAAATAGCGAGAGAGAGACAGCGCAGCTTAGTGTTTGTTTACATTTTACATTTTACCGATACGCCGCAGTTTCTTTGATATGGAGAAAGAAGAGAAATGAAAGGGGTTCTATCGGGAGAGACTAAATAACAATGCTAGCCAGCTTAGAGAAACTGCTTGTCAATAAACTGACAACAGCAACAGCGATCAAAGCCTGCTTTCAAAAGCAACACATTTCAGCACACTTCGCCTTTTATTTAACACAAACGAACGAAATTAATACTCTGTTATTCATCTAGAGTTGTTTCATTTGTTATAGATATATCTGTACCGCGAAATGTTTTAAAAAGACACTTTTTTAATGACGTACGATTCGCATTGACAGGGGAATGTCCGATCTGTTCGCTTAACGTTGCACGGCAGGTGCAAATGCACGTATCTGATTCATATCAGATTTATTTCCACATATGAATGAGGCCTGAAACATCAAGTATGACTGAACTCTCGCAGTTTAACGTTACAGGTTTGGGGGTTTCTAAGTCTTGCACCCAGCCGCAGCAGACTTGTTCAGCTTCTAATGACTTAAACCTTCTGAACTCTTGCATTGTGTAGGCAGTAACGTTAGTCACTGATACCATAAACAAACCAGGTAATTAACTATGTCAGCGTATGTGAAAGGTGGTAGTGCTTTGGGTCTTTCGTCCATTCTGTAGCAGGTCGTACGGGTCCATGTTGATGTCAAGTAGTTTCTCTAAATAACGCTGCTTGGTGTTGTTATTTAGTCTCTCCCGATAGAGCCCCTTTCCTTTTGCTTCCCCCTTCTTCATTTATTCCCAAGAAACTGTGCCTTATCGCAAAAATGCAAACAAATATCAAGCTGCTCTCTCTCTCTGTCGCTATTTCTCTCGGTCTCACGGTCGAAGTAACCATGACAACGGATAGCGTATCCTACCAAGATGGCGAATCCTTCCCACAATGCAACGCGGAGTGATACGCGTGACGTCACCTTCTCATTCTCAATAAGTAACTTTGCAACTACATGTCAACTAACTCTCAGTAGAGTATTTGTAGACTGTCTGCTTAATATCTGCTAACTCTTTATTGTGATGCTCCTCCCAACAGACATTCTACAGACTATAAGTATCTTTGCAACTACATGTCAACTTATTCTAACCCTAACCCTACCAGTCTACTAATACACTACTAACACTCTAGTGAGAGTTAGTAGAGATGTAGGTGCAACGTTACTTATAGTCAACTGAATGTGTTAAAGGGACCATCCAAATAAAGTGAAACCCAATTGTCATATACTGCTTTCACATCTTCTGAACTGAGGTAAATATACTCCACAAAGTAATTGTGCCCCTCCTTTACGTTTTTCAGTTACACATGCTGAGGTGAGAATTAGAGGTTATAGTACTAATTAATTAATAATGAGCTGCCCCTCCCCTTTCCCCCTCCCCACTGCTTACATTCCTTAGGGATTCCTCCCTCATTAATAATTCATCCCCTGTCAACTCCAATATTCCTGCCCTCAACTATGCGAGAATTCACGCCGGGATTCCGCACACATGCCAGTGTGTCTAAGATGGATGGTTCCATCACTGTCTTCTTATATACACTCCTATAGATTGATGTGTGTGTGTGTGTGTGTGTGTGTGTGTACATGTTTGGCTATACTTGTGAGGGCCAAATGTCCTCACTTATATTGTGAAATATTTTGACAACCAACTAGTGGGGAGATTTTACTGGTCCTCACTTGTCAAAAAGGCTTATAAATTTGGCAAAACATGTTTTTATTAATTTTTATTTAGTGTTGGGTAGGTTTAGGGGTAGAGGTTGGGTAAGGCCGTAGAAAATATCATTAACCTGTAGGGATGCCACAATTCTCAATATAATATTGAACCGTTCGGTACGACATCCATGGTTCAATACGCGCTTGTGAATTGCGGTTTTTCGGTTTTACGTTATAGCGTTGTTTTATTTCTCTCCGAATTGACTGTTTGTGTGTGCCTGTAAGTCTACGAGCTGAAATGAGGAAACTCCTCCCCGCGACGGCCGCGAGTGGGGGGCGCGCGCGCGGCTTAACCATCATTCCACACTATAACATGGCGAGCGGCGGGGAAGTGAGGCTACAGTGCGAGGAAGCGCCGGCGTCTTTCAAATCCGTGGTGTGGGGACATTTCGGTTTTGACGTTGAGTATAATACTGAGGAGGAAGAAAAACGGTAAACAAAAAAATGACTGTGTGCAAGCATTGTTTTACACGTGTAGCCTACTCAAACAGAAACCTCAAAATACAGGAATAGATAGCTGACCTAAGTGAAATTGCACTTTACATTTTGAATGAAGGACATTGCACTGGATTACTGTTAAGTTTAATTAAGATGGTTTATTTATGTTTACTGAAGTGCAAGTATGTTTATTTGAAATGGTCAATTTATGTTTACCAACTTCACATGTATGTTTATTTTCAAAATTTAGGAATTTGTGTTCCCCATGTTTGTACATGGGCTACCTACCAGCAGCTGTGAAATGTCAGTGTTAATTTTATATTATACTATACACTAGGAACTAGTGGACTTTTCTTAGCTTTCAAGTAAAATGGAGTATTGCAATAAATCGTTTTTATTTTTTTCTCCTTAACCTCTTACTGTTCCTATTGGCTAAGCATAGAATAACAAAAAAACACTTGTGTCAAGCCATCAGAACCGAACCGAAAACCGTGGTTGAAAAACCGAGGTATGTATTGAACCGTGGGCTAACTGTGTTGTTGCATCCCTATTAACCTGATATAAAATCAATGGAAAATCTAACTATTTTTTGAAAATGTAATGCAGAAAGTGTTCTGTGAGGGTTGTGTTTAAGGGTGGGGATAGGAAAGAATATGCAGTTTTTACAGTATAACAAATTATTATGTCTATGGAAGTCCCCAGAACATGGAAACCCAATGTGTGTGTGTGTTTGTGTGTGTGAGTGTGTGTGTGCTCATGTTTTTATTACATTGTGAGGACCAAATGTCCCCACAAGAATAGTAAAACGTGAAATCACCTACATTGTGAGGACTAGCCAATGATCCCCACAAGGGAAATTGATTAATGAACATACTTAATGATGTTTTTTAGAAAATGTAAAAAAGCAGAAAGTTTTCTGTGATGGGTAGGTTTAGGGGTAGGGTTAGTGTAAGGGGACAGAATATACAGTTTGTACAGTATAAAAATCATTATGGAGAGTCCCCACAAAGATAGTGGACCAGACATGTGTGTGTGTGTGGGTGGGTGTATGGGTGCGTGAGTTGCTCCCGTCCACTCTATCTGAGATAGACCATCCCATTATTTAGGTAATTCTAGGTGTCAAGAAGGTAATTATCTAGGTCATAATGGCTATTCAGAAGGTAATGACTCTTTTTTTTCATTTCCTGTGTTGTAGACAAACACCTGCTGTGTTGCACACTTGGCCAGTCTGAGATGAAGTGTCATTCCGGGGGGTAAAAACTTGAAGTGGTGCACACTAGAGCCTGTTTTCTTCTGTGATTGAAATGCACACACACACACTTGAAGATTGTGTCTGTTTTGTGTGTGTCGGTGCACAAAAACGATCAATTAAAATAAGCCAGTGCAAACTGTGTTAAAAACCAAATGAGGACCTATCTCCTATGGCTCCACACAGTCAATGTATTTCTGGAGCTGCTGAGGTTGAATTTGACATTTCCAACATACTCCTCATTCTGTTTATCTAGCAGCATGCAAGACAAATGCCATTAAACTCTCATTCTCTCTGCATATAATTAACCCGTGTCTCCTCTCTGAAAGGACACTGGTTGTTTGAATGGCCGCGCTAATAGATGCCGTGGAGGATCTGATTATCAGGCAATATGTGTTTCTCCTTCACAGTTCTCAAAGGGAGAGCCTTGGAGATTCAGGGTGGCATCTTTAGAAAGCCATATATAGATCCTCGGAAAGAACTTAACCTTTTCTAAGTAAAACTATTAAGGCCTTCCTTTAAGGTTTATTGTGCCTTCAGATCTTATGTGCCTTCAGGCACTCTTTCTGGTCTTCAGTGCAGTCGATCAGTTGCAGGTAGTCGCCTTTCTCCTCTCTCTTGCCAAGGATGTTTACTTATGTGGGTCTAGAAACTTCTCCAGTCTCATCAGAACAGCAGAATCACAAATAACATTTGTAGATAAAAGACCATTCTTGTTTGTTTTTTCTTATTTCCTCTCTTTTACATAATATGAAAGTGAATGAGGGAGCTGTCAAACTGCATATTGAAAAAAATAAACCGTTAAAATATCATAAAAATAGTTAATATGAAAAGTGGTGTGCTGTATTCCAAGTCTTCTGTAGCCATATGATAAAAAACAGTTTTTTGTTTTGGACCCCATTGAGATTCATTGTATGGTCCACAAAAAAAGTTCCTAAAATATGTCATGAAAGTGCAGATAGACGAACCCAAAAGCAGACTGAATGCTCAACACACAATTTATTGAAGACAAAACAGAGAAAACAAAACCCACGAGGGGGCAAAACAAGACTAGAGGTAACAAGCAAGACTAAGACTAGATAATAAATAAAGACTTGACTAGACAGGAACAAATAACAAAAACTCACAATACATTAAACTAGATTCTAGACAAAGTACTCACAGAAGTGTGCTATAAAGATAAACACACGATGATCAATGATAGACAGAGTTTGACAATGAACCGACAAAGGACAGCAAACACAAGGGAATAATATAGGGAGACACTAATGACAAGAACAGGTGAAACTGACTAGACAATAATGACAAGATGAGGATAACAAGGGGGCGGGGTTACGTAACGAGACAACACAAGCACAAGGCCCAAGCAAAAGGCCATGTGCTTGTACACAAAACATGGGTCTGCCATGATCCTGCCACAAGACTAAAGAAATCAAAGACATGATGGCAGAATCATGACAGAACCCCCACCTTAAGGAGCGGCTTCCAGACGCTCCTCAAAGGGAAACTAAACACAAGACAAGACAGACCGTGACATAGATAAAAACCAACAAAACATGGAAAACACTAATAATGGCATACATGAAAAAACTATGACAGGGTTGGGATGAAACATCAGAAACAACATACAAGGCAGAGGAGGTGGAGGAAACACAAAGTCCTTAGGGGGCAGTCCAGGGTGGATGGGAGGACTGGGGGTCTTGGGTCTTCGGGACGAGGACTGAGGACGGGGAATCCGGGGGGATTTGGCTGGAGACACATGAGGAGATGTCTTGGGGGAAACAGTCCGAGGCTGGCAAATGACGGGGGTGCTAGGGGAAACACTAGGCAGCCTGACAGGGGTGGAATCCGCCACAGGAACAGAAACAAGCGGAGGGACAGGAATTCTGATAGGGGACACAGGAGGCGACACTACAGGAAACAAGACAGGGGATGCTGCAGGTAACTGTGGAGCAGAAGTAAGAACTGAGCTCCCCGAAGACGGCTCAGTACCAACGCTCCACGTCTCTGTATCGGGGAGATCGTCGTCTGCAGCTGACTGGTGTATGGCGCTCACGGCAGCTGACTGGGGTACGGCACTCACGGCAGCTGACTGGGCTACGGCACTCACGGCAGCTGACTTCAGAATAGCGCCCTCTGACGCAGTGGACTCGGGACAAGACAACATGCCAGTTCTGGTTGGAACTTCCAGGATCTTGGCTAAACTCGACAGATACTCAGACAATGTTCTTGCAGCAACGACAATAGGCAACTCCCGATCAGCTGACACTGACCGCAAAATAGCCTCAGCAGCCGAATCAGCCGCGGCCCTCTCTGTGGCGCTCACGACAGCAGGCTCGGGAACCGCGTCTTCAGCAGCTGGTTCAGTAACAGTACCCTGAGTCAAAACGGGCTCAGGGACAGCGCTTGCAGTGGGAGCGTGCTCTGGGATAGGCAGAGATGAAGGACGAGAGGCTCCCTTCCTCCTCTTCTTCCTAGGTCGCGGTGCGGAAATCGTAGACGGACTAGTGACCGGTCGGAGAAGCTCTATGGGGTCGGTGACCTGAGTAGGAAGGGCAGTCTCAGGCAGCGCAGACTCGGTCGAGGATGACTCCGACGGAGAATCCCACGAAGTCCGTCTCCCTCGTTTGCCACGAAGATCAACGGGTGTGGATGAGACCTCGGGAGAAGTGGAGTGGGTCTGCTCCCCTAGAGAAACGACAGCCAGGACCCGACCCTCCGGAATCACGGGCAGCTTGGCTGGTGGCGACAACACGGAGGGACCCAGCGGCTCCTTTCGACACAGACAGTCCACCATGTCCCGGAACGGGCGGTGAACCAGCCTCTCTCGTTCAGCCAGAGGTGGGGGAACCTTGAGGCCAGCAATGAAGTAGCGATTTAGGAGGATGTCAGGTAAGAAAACCCTCCTTTTCTCTGCTACTTGAGCGTACTCTTTCAACAGCAGCTCACCCTGAGGGGGAATTGGGAGCTTGCCCCTCCTCGAGTCGGACATGGTCTTGAGCCACCAATCTTCAAGAAGATCCAATTGCTGATCTCCAGGGGAAGACAAACAGTCTGCTGAGTTCTGCGTTGGTCGGTTCATTCTGTCATGAAAGTGCAGATAGACGAACCCAAAAGCAGACTGAATGCTCAACACACAATTTATTGAAGACAAAACAGAGAAAACAAAACCCACGAGGGGGCAAAACAAGACTAGAGGTAACAAGCAAGACTAAGACTAGATAATAAATAAAGACTTGACTAGAACTTGACTAGACAGGAACAAATAACAAAAACTCACAATACATTAAACTAGATTCTAGACAAAGTACTCACAGAAGTGTGCTATAAAGATAAACACACGATGATCAATGATAGACAGAGTTTGACAATGAACCGACAAAGGACAGCAAACACAAGGGAATAATATAGGGAGACACTAATGACAAGAACAGGTGAAACTGACTAGACAATAATGACAAGATGAGGATAACAAGGGGGCGGGGTTACGTAACGAGACAACACAAGCACAAGGCCCAAGCAAAAGGCCATGTGCTTGTACACAAAACATGGGTCTGCCATGATCCTGCCACAAGACTAAAGAAATCAAAGACATGATGGCAGAATCATGACAAAATATCTTCAGAATATCTACTTTTGAGTTCCGCAGAAGAAAGTAAGTAATGTGTATAACTTTTTTCTTCTGTGGAATATATTTTGAGAATTTTTCTTTTGTTTTGCAGAAGAAAAAAAGTAGCCTAATTCAGGTTTGAAAAGACATGGTGATTAAATACTAATAATTTTTGGGTGAACTATCACTTCATGTCTTCAAATCTTCCCTTCCGCTATAGTCTCAAATCAAACATGGCACTCTCAATCTAAAAAAACCCACTGTAAAACGCCTCGGTTACGACTGTAACCTTGGTTCGCTGAAGAGGGAACTCGCGCTGCGTCGATTGACGCTGTGGGAATGCTCTGCGTGATTGCGTTGTGAAGCACGTGTGAAATCAGTCCAATGGTGTGACGAGACGTCAGAGGTGGGTGACGTCACTAACCAGGAAATTATAAAGCCTGCCCAAACAGATGTAACGCTAGCTTCTTATAGGCTGAAGCAAGTCGCTAACAGGCACGCAAGAGGTACGGCAGGCTGATGCAGCATCTCGTTCCCTCTTCAGGGAAGGTTACAGTCGTAACCGAGGCTTTCCCTTTCAAGGGAACTTGTGCTGTGTCGATTGATGCTGTGGGAACGTCTATAGCCACGCCGACCAGTGTCTGTCTACGTGAATCGTAAAGAAAGCACTAAGACGAAAGCACCTGAGCCCCATGTGTAGAGCACAAGTGCAGGTCATAAAACCTAACAAATGTGTGCGGTGAGGACCAGCATGCCGCATAACAAACATCTTGAAGTAGTAGAATGGGCCCGGATTGCCATAAGCAAGAGAAATAGCCTCGACAATCCATTTTCTCATCCACTGCTTAGATGCTGGGGACCCTTTGTTAGGGGGTCCAAAACACACAAACAGTCCAGCTCTGTGGACATAGGTATCTAATGCCTTAACTGGACAAAGCAGATTGTTTCTTTACTGGTCAGAATCCTGGAATGGAGGAGGACAGAAGGCCTGTAGAACAATAGATCTAGTCACATTTGTGGCTTTAGAGTTTCCTGGTTAGTGACGTCACCCGCCTCTGACGTCTCGTCACACCATTGGATTGATTTCACTTCACGACGCAATCACGCACAGCATTCCCACAGCATCAATCGATGCAGAGCGAGTTCCCTCGAAAGGGAAATAGTGTTTATGTACTGTTAACCCTTTCGCATGTAAGTTTAAAATATTCTAGCTGAGCCCCCAGCGTGAATTTTTCAAGGCGACTGTTATTTTAGAATGTATCACCTTAATATTTCCATGGCGACGCGACATGCTTGTCACATGACACATGGCAGCCACAATAGTGCTGTATGATAGATGTATTGTTTTTATTTCCTTTTTCCTTTTTTATTCAAAATATTTACAAACTTGTTAACTATATCATGAACTATTTAATATTCTGATTCTCAAATATGTGTTACATGAGTGTGTTTTGTCGTTTAAAAACCTTTATAATGATCATGTTAGCTGATTTATAATGTGCGATGCCGATGGGCACGGCCATGTTAGTTCACACCACAATACAGAGTATCAGATCTGTCAGATTTACATCACGTAAATTCATCCACTTCTCCCAGAATACGGTAAACTGGGAGAAGAACAAAGTAAACTATATAGTTACCTTTACAACGTGTATCTGACATGAATAAAATACTTTGTCAAATTACAATACAAATGACTATTAGTCACTTCCATAGACATCAGTGTGTATGTAACTAACTATGAATGTATTGTTTTTCTTGTACTTATGTGTATTTAAATGCCTGAAACCTAAAATAAACCTCATGTGGTTGAAAACACTGAATAGTTGTGATATATGACAGCGCTGAGCACGTCCGTCTCTGACTCAGCGCCAGCCAAAGCGCGAAAGCACATTTGGATTTAGCAGTTGATCACATGATGCAGTGAACATTCTAATCACACCAGTGTGATCGTACGCTCCAGGGACCAGCCAAGACTGATCACACCGGTGTGATCGTACGCTCCAGGGACCAGCCAAGACTGATCACACCGGTGTGATTGTACGCTCCAGGGACCAGCCAAGACTGATCACACCGGTGTGATCGTACGCTCCAGGGACCAGCCAAGACTGATCACACCGGTGTGATCGTACGCTCCAGGGACCAGCCAAGACTGATCACGCCGGTGTGATCGTACGCTCCAGGGACCAGCCAAGACTGATCACACCGGTGTGATCGTACGCTCCAGGGACCAGCCAAGACTGATCACACCGGTGTGATCGTACGCTCCAGGGACCAGCCAAGACTGATCACACCGGTGTGATCGTACGCTCCAGGGACCAGCCAAGACTGATCACACCGGTGTGATCGTACGCTCCAGGGACCAGCCAAGACTGATCACGCCGGTGTGATCGTACGCTCCAGGGACCAGCCAAGACTGATCACGCCGGTGTGATCGTACGCTCCAGGGACCAGCCAAGACTGATCACACCGGTGTGATCGTACGCTCCAGGGACCAGCCAAGACTGATCACGCCGGTGTGATCGTACGCTCCAGGGATCAGCCAAGACTGATCACGCCGGTGTGATGGTACGCTCCAGGGACCAGCCAAGACTGATCGCACCGGTGTGATCGTATGCGTCAAAGGGTTAATATTGATTTTTCACAGGTGTATTTTGGAATTACGCATTGTAAAGTGTGATGTTTCAGGGTTAAAGGAAATGCCCGTAAAATGTCAGTTTTTTTTTTTACGTTGTTAATATATTGCATTATGATTGGCATAAATGGCATTCGCTCACCAGTCATACAAGAACCATGTCACTTGGCTCAGGGGCGTCAGTTTGTGTTGAAAAGTGGTGGGGACAAAAGATCAGATAAAAAAACATACAACAATATAAAAAAAAAAACAATATCGGCGCGCGTTATTCGTCAGCGTTTTTCAACGCGTTTTTTTGTGTTCACACCCAAGCGATTTTCGCTGACGATGAGCCGAGTGAACATGCAAATTCATTCCCTGACATTAGATGGCGCCCATTTGCTCTGCAATACCACTCCATAACATTCTCTTTTATCAAGATTTTTGTAGTCGCTGTCGCGTTTGTCATATAGTTCTTTATGTTCGACACCAACGAGACCAACAGCTCCACATTCATCTTGCCTTGCATCTTCCTCGTCTTATTTCTTCCCGGCAGTGTAGACGCTACTTGGCGTATATCTTCTTCGCCGTTACGTATGTGTGCTCGGCAAGACCGTTTTGTGTTTGAGCGCCCCCAAGTTGTGTTTTACTGTAACTTCAGAAGCTCCAGACACGTGAGCAAAAGCGCCAATCTCATTGGTCGGATAGTTTTTGACGCGGCGCGTCAAACTAAAAAAACGAACCCGATGCGTTTTTAAAAAAAATGACGCTTTTACCTGTGGCGTTTTTCGTGTCGGTGTGCACACTCACATTGGCGCCCTTTGTTTAGTCACGAGGCGTTAAACGTCGGCGAATATCGCGCGCGAAATTCGTCCCGGTGTGAACAGGCCTTAAAACCCTCAACAATGTCGACTGCACATGTAACAGTCCCTGCAACACCAGCTCAACCGAACAGTGCCAAAGCACCATACTACAGGGCTCGACATTAACGCTTGTCCGCTTGTCCGGGACAAGTGGATTTTTTGAAGGGACAAGTAAAAGAGAATTTTACTTGCCCAACCGGACAAGTAGCCTCCACAGGCTGCGTGCTCGTTTGTCCCCAGGGGACACCACACACGAGGAGAAATGGGGCCAAAAAAATCCAACATGTTGGATATCCCCGATTAGAGATCTGAGCGGTCCCGGCGTCCTTCCGAGCAGACGAGAGGAGTCTTAACACACCACACACGGCAGGAATATCTAATCAGATTATTTTACGATAATCGGAGGATCCTTAAAGATTGTCGGAAGGGGTAAATCGGGGCTAAAATCGGCCTAATTATCCTGCCGTTTGAACCAGGCTTTACTGATCGGCGCATGCATGTTTTTGGGTCATTTTAGAATCAGTAATAGTTTATTTTGTTTAAGTTACTTTTTTGGACAATGTACATTGTTTCTTTCTGTATCTAAACTGCATTGCATGTTTTATTTTGTGCAAATAAACCTTTAACTTTTCTTGGTTTGCTTGATTTTTCAGAACATTTTAACCAAATGCTTTCAAAAAGTGGTGGGGACAAAATCAGCCATTTCAAAAAGTGGTGGGGACATGTCCCCAGCGTCCCCAGTGTAAATGACACCTATGCTTCAAATGATCAGTGAACTAAACATCAGCTCCACTCATACAGATACTTGCAAAGGTAATTATTTCCTTAAAAACACAACATATATTCTTTCTTGCCATTTTTCTTCTTGCAAGTGTCCATAAATAACATGTAAATGTAAAAAATCATTAGTCTAAATTGGTGTTTGCTAACATGACAGATTCTGTTGTGCCATGATCACATTATGCGACAAAATGTATAAGCACATGGGGTTTTAATGTCATTTTTTATCACTTACTGGGCTTACTGAGTTCACGATATGAGCTGATATGTTATGTCGGAGGTTTTATGAGTTATCATGTTTCCCCGAGGCTCTGCCTCTAATTTTCCACCCTCTGCTCTATTGATTCTCAATTAAAAAACAACTATCGCCTGAAAACAAGATCATGTCAGAACATTTCACCATTCTAATAGATCAGTTGTGAACATGTAAAGACTGAGGAGCAGTGAGATTCACACCAGCTGAACCCACGAGGTGCAACAGCATTCTTTATTTGAGCTGTTTGTTGGGGCTTTTGTTGTAGTCTTCTTCAAACTCTAAACCCTAACACTCTAAACTCTAAAAATTAAACTTCTATTGAAGCACATTTTACATCTTGCCTTAATTATCATTGACAAAAAAAAAAAAAAAAAACTTTCTTCAGTAATTTTGATTACCACTGCATGTCCTTCACTTATTTGACCTTGACCAATCAGATCCCAGCTCAGTCCATGAGAGCATGCACGTCACATGCAGGTCTTCATTCTCTCTGACAGCACTGGAGCTGCTCAGGGCCTCAGCAGTCATTATGTCTTTAACTCACAGGGGTGTAGGCACACTCATCCTGACCCAAAACCTGTTTATGAAGCTTTTTAGCAATCTAGCAGGTCCGACCCAGGGCCAGCAGTGAAGATCAGCCCTTCATTCACACCTGACAGATTAGACTGTCACATTTTTCCTCTCACTAACGGATGAATGGACGTCCCTAATGGAGAAACTGTGTTCGCATGCAGGCTTTCTCAGCCTCGCACCACTGTCCATAGAGGACACCATGTCAAAATTGAGAAATTTTTTGCCCCAAAGAGAGCACCAAAAAGTCAGAGAGAGAGAGTTGCTCTCGCCTCTTCTTCCTCTGTTTTCTCTGCTTAAATGCTTTGAATATGGCACTTAACATATAGTGCACGGTAATTGCTCTAAAAACTCATTGGTCTTTCTATCCTGTATGAAATATGGTGGAGATGAGCACAATGGGTCTGGAAGTGCTTGGACTGATTAATATTTTATGATTTTTCTCTCTTGATTTGTGAATAAGTGAACAGAAGAGCTTCAGCAATGAGAGAACAGCTCTGGCCAGTCGAGACCCAATTTGCCATCTAACATATTCCAGTTCATCAGTAACACAAAGGCCAGAATCCATTTTAACAGGTCAACATGTGTAGATTTGATAACTCAATGTTTTGTGTGTGTGTTGTTGTTGTTGTTGTTATTTGTTTATACATTTTTTATATTTTTGAAATAAATGCTTATGCTCACAAAGGCAGCATTTATTTAATTAAAAAAGTCAAATACAGTAAATACAGTAAAACTGTAATACTGTTTATTTTAAAATGCAATTTATTCCTGTGATGTCAAAGCTGAATTTTCAGCCTCATTACTCCAGTCTTCAGTGTCAAACGATCCTTCAGAAATCATTGTAATTTGTTGATTTGGTGATCAATAAACATTTCTTATTATTGAAGTTTTAAGGGGAAATTGTGACTATTATTTTTTTTCAGGATTCTTGGATGGATGGAAAGTTCATAAGAACTGAATTAACTTGAAATAGAAATATTTTGTATGAATGTTACCAATTTGGTAACACTTTACTTGAAAGGGTGTACATAAGACTGACATGACACCTTCATAACCATGACATGACATATGTCATGAATATGAAGTAGGGTTTAGGCATGTTCATGACAACTGTCATTAAGTGTCTTTCGCTCAATAATGACATTTTGAATGCAAATATGACATTGTTTAAGATGTCTTTGTTATGACATCTTGACATAAACCATAACATTATAACCTGTCAGTGTCTTTGTCATGACAACTTGACATTAAATTAAGTTAAACTGTCATGTGGTTGGTTTTGACATTGGCTGTCATCAGTCCATTATAACTGTGTCATGAATATTTTTCGTGACCTCAACTACAGTGGTACAAATTGAATTTGTCATTAAACAGTTATAATGGCTTCATGTCACCCAATGTCAAAACCAACCACCTGACAGTTTAATGTAATGTTAACCAATAAAGCTAAGTGGTTTCTTAAGTTTGATAATTAATCTGCTATGTCATGTTTATGACAGGTTGTGTTGTCTTAGTAATGTCAAGTTGTCATGACAAAGACACTGACAGGTTATGATGTATTGGTTTATGTCAAAAGGTGTCATAACAAAGACATCTCAAACAATGTCATATTTGCATTAAAAATGTCATAATTGAGCGAATGACACTTAATGACAGTTGTCGCAAACATGCATAAAACTTCCTTCAAATTCATAACATGTGTCATGTCATGATTATGAAGGTGTCATGTTAGTCTTATGCACACCCCTTCAAGTAAAGTGTTACCGTTAACATTAGCTAATGTATTAGGAATCATGAACTAACAGTGAGCAATAATTTTTAAAAAGTTAACAATATTTATTATTATTATTTAATGTTTTTAATTATATATTATTTATATTTTTTATTGATTTGGATACATTATGATTTTCATATTATATGATACGTATTTTCATATTTTTTATATCTGTATTATGTAATCAATGTATTTTTAAATTAAGATGATTAAATGCTGCAGAAGTATTGTTTATTGTTAGTTGATGTTAACTTTTGCATTAACTAATATTACTGTTATGTTGATATTTAACTTGGATTTAAAAGTGAAAAGTGTTACCATTTAACCAATATTGGATATCTAATAATATCTAAACAATAATCTATTATAGAGTCCTACATGTGACCTAAGCAGAGGATGGATGGATGGATGGATGGATGGATGGATGGATGGATGGATGGATGGATGGATGGATGGATGGATGGATGGATGGATGGATGGATATCTTCTATAGACTCCTGTGATTAATTCATGTGTATTGTTCCTAACGCTCAATTGGACATGAATCTTGGGGTATTGCAAAAGGATATTTTAAAAACAAAATGTAGAACAAGATTTGTTTTGGATTGAGAACTGGTTGGATTGTGAAAAGTGGGTGTTACTTATCACAATGCATGCAGGTGATAAAAGGGAAGGGGCTGAAAAAGAAAAAGGCATTCATGACATCAGCCAAAAAAGTCATTTCAGAAGCAAAGCATGGTATTCATTTTGATAAAACATTGACATATTACATTTGTTTGTATTTGGCATAGCACGCACCGATTAATCGTGCACAATGAGACCTGGAACATGCATTAAGAGACTAAATAGGGCCAGTTCTGATTCCAGTTGACTTGAATGCCAATAATATTCTTACTTGTGTTGTTGTAATGCATCTCCTTCATCCTGCAACATTATAGAACAATTTTTCAGGATTGTAATCACAGTGGCATGCACTGTTAAAGAAGGCTTAAATTATTGTTGAGAAATAAAAGCTTTTATAATGCCCTGAAGACATTGTCAGGCTATGCACTTTGATGTAGTTTACTTTCAGAGAATTATGAATATTTCAGAGCTTTTGATTTCATGGCCACAGATGTTTATGTCAAAGATCTAGACACATGTTTAGGATAAATCTCTCTGTTCCTGCATCAATTCGTTTATAGTTAATACATCTAAGCCCAATAAAAACCCCTCTGATAATAATGAATGAATTCAAGATGTTGACGAATGCCAGGTTGACACCTTTCGAGCATTTAGATTTGTGTATGTGTTCATTTTTGAAGCAAGGCATTAAAGAGAAATCGAGTTTATTTGTGATGAGATTACTGCTTTATTCTCCTCAATAGAACTGACATCCAAGAGAAAAGCATCTCTGGCTATCCATAAATGTATATGTAATACTATTCAAGAATCCAAGAATACTAATTTTGGAAATGAGATAGTGTTCTTTTTCACAGTGCAGAGTCATGCTCATAGTGTAGGAACTAAAGATAAATCTCCTTTTCACATTGTTACAGAAGCATTCAGAGCTGAAATGTGTCATTAATGCATTAAAAATATATGAACTTGAGACGATTTATGGTCCTTGACTGATTGTTGTTGAGATGTTGTGAGTGCCACAATCCTTCTGTTGTAAACTTAATCACCGCAGGCCATTTTCTCAAAGTTTTTGGCATTTTAACAGCGTGTGTGTGTGTTGCAGAGAAATTGCGCTGGTACCACTTGTCCCCATTCAAGAGTGGAATGGGTCTTCATGGACCATTGTTCCAGTTTAGCTGTGACATTATGATTGAAGGTGAATTCTTTTGTGAATATAATCATACATTTCAACAGCTGTTACTTGGTCAGTAGAAACCCACTTTTTTCCATATCACATTAGTCTCTCCCATTTCTAGTCCTACATATCCTGGGCCCAGTTGTTCTAAAGTAATCTAATCTAAACACAGGCAGGCAGTCCATACAAAAAACATACACAACAAGGCAGGGAACACGGGCAAAAGAGTAATCCACGGAACAACCAAGAAATCCAAAACCAAGAGACATGAAACCAGGGAGAATGCTCGGAATTGCAGTGTAACACTAAACAAGACTTTGCAGATAATGAATGACCGGCTTATATAGGGTGAGCTAAACAAGATAATGAGACACAGATGAATGTGATAATGGATGAAGAGTCCGGGCAGTGAGTTATGGGAGATGTAGTTTGTGAGAGAATGACAATAGTCTGATGTGGAGTGCCCTCTGGTCAGGGGCGTAGGAGCCATTAGGAGACAGGAGACATGTCCCCCCCACATTTCAAAATCGAAGTTTTGTCCCCCCACTATTTCCCATTGTAAGATTTTGTTTTGCATTGCCTGCCTATCTCTGCCGATTTCGGAGTCTCCAAATGAATCAATTCGGTAACTTTTAAATACATAATTCAATTTTAAAAAACGGCCGAATTCTTCAGCTGCTAATCTCGTTGTCAGTCGACCATGATCGCGCACCGCTCGCGCATGCGCATCTAGGTGACACGGATAAATGTACGCAGCAATATATAATGAGTGTTCCTGGGAGATCCTAGTTGCGCGGGATGTGGAAGCGTGCAAAAGTTCCAGAAATGTACATAAAGTGCCCTGGCCTTGAATGACAAGGTAAGGAAAATAAGACTAAATCTAAATTAAATGACCAAGACTAGGTTGGCCATGTGATTTTTCTCAGGAGATGTTTTGAGCATTTTACTTCAGACACCGGATTATCAGCAAACTGCCCAGAGAACTGCTAGCTGGCTACTCAAAATAAACTAGCAATCTATTCAGGCAGCATATTTGTTTTTGATCTGTGTGAATTACAGAAATATAAGACTTGCTAGCTAGACCTACTTTTAGCTACCAAAGAACTTTTCCACAAGGATAGATTGATTTTATTTTTCAATCCTTGGGGGGTAATCTAGGTGGTTAATGGAAATTAAATCAACCATTTATTTGAGTTTTTAATTTTTAGTTAATCAGTACATGACTGATTAACAGTAATGTAAATGCTAAATGTCCTAATACCTGTTGATACTACAACAATGCAAATATGCTCTTAACCTTGCAGTTTTTCACATATCATGTAAGACTCATTTTCTCAATTTCTTTGCACAAAACTCTCCAGAAAGTGCCATTTAATGGTTTATTTTTCAACAAAAAATTCCCGGGGGGGCATACCCCCGGACCCCCCTAGGGAGAGCCCACATAATAAATCACAATTTAATCACTGCTTAGAACCAAACTAAGTAATACAGTCTGTTCCCATAAGTCTTTAGAAATAAGCATTTAAGTGCCTTATATATAAAAAATATATACAAAAATTCGGGACATCCCCCCCTCCCTCCTAGCATTTACTGTCCCCCCCAGGTTCAAAATTGCTCCTACGCCCCTGCCTCTGGTGGCTCTCAAGGGCACTCCAGCTGGTGACCTTTACATATTTAAACTACATTGGCACAATCATCAGAGAGGAAACAGTTGAAAGTGGGTGCTAACAATTGCATCTCTTATTGTTTATATTTGGTTGTCTTTGTTATGGGTCACATGAGGGGCTATGGAAACTCTAAAGGGACATGGTGATGGGAGGAAAACTATGAGATGAGAGGAATTTTATCACTCTAAAACTTGAGTTCTTTGCGAATGAACACAAAGTTTCTTAGGAGAATGCAAAACATTTATGAGAGTATTAAAATATATACCTTTTCTCCCATTTCATATTTCCCCACCCATCATCGTGTCCCTTTAGTGCCTCCATAGGGGTCTAATTGTTTGAAGAAAATTGACCCTTCGCTAAGCCCCGCCCTCATTAGTTACTGTTGCTATGCCTGACAAGCTTTTGCGCCTGGCACGTCTATTACAGTACGTATGCACCGGTCTCAGACATTCCCAAGGAGATAATTAATCATTTTTGGCGAACAGGTGAAATATCTGAGAGAGCAAGACATAAGGGACTGCAGTATCATTCGAGGGATATATTCACCAGAGTCCTGCACGGGTCCATTTTTGGAGACCCGCCCCCGCCCGTACCCGCAAAGTTCAGCACCAGATCCGACCCGTCACCCGTGATAATATCAAAATTAAATCCGCACCCGCCCAGACCCGTTAATATTTGGCCCGTTACCCGACCCGTGCCCGCGATAAATCACACACGCTGAAATCATTCCAATTAAAGTGCTTTATTTTTTATCTCGCACCTCTCTTAACATCACAATAGCCTCATGAATGAGCTAATGAAACAGGCTAAAGTGCGCTTTGTTTTGCGCCATTCAAGTAGCCTACATCGGCACCTAAATAGGCTATGGAACCTGATAACGCAAATAGACCTATTAATGGGGGGGAAAAAAGAACAAGAAAAAATAAAACCTATAGAGCCTGTCGCTCACAAACAATAGCCTATAGGCCTATGCCTATGCATTTACTTTCCCTTAAGGTTACTGTGCAGGAAAAGGATATCGTCCACAGTCCCAGGTTTAAGTTGCGTTCTCCGTTCTTGAATTACAAATCCAGCTGTGGAAAAGTCTCTCTCACTCGCAGCGCTCGATGCTGGGATGGAGAGAACATTCCGCGCAATCATTGACAGGTTGGGAAATGTTTTCGCATGCTCCTTCCACCACAACAAAACATCGAAAGGATCCCCCTTGGGTGGCTTGAACTCGATGTATGCAGAGACCTCATAATGGCAATTTAGACACAAATATTGCACATATTTTTCATCTGCTACCTGCCCGCAAGGAGTTCATTATTCGCCCGCATGCCCGCCCGTGAATTTTAGGAATGTCAAACAATCCACCCGTTTTAGCCACTTTTATGCGGGCACCCGCGGGTACCCGCGGGTACCCGACCCGTTGCAGGACTCTGATATTCACAACATAATATGCAACTGATTAGAGAATAATTTAATCAAAATTGAAGGTAAAGCCTATAGGTCCAAGCGCAAGCAGCAGCCGCCTCATACGCTGACCATTCAAATGGTAAACACACAAATTGAGGAACAGCTATGTTCATGCACAGCAGGGTGAGTGCAATTTGAAAATAATCTAATAATTATAAATCAAACAGCTTATCCATAAGTCTTGTGGAATAAACACACAAGACATTAGCCTGACCACTTTGCAATGATAACATTCTCGAGTTAGCTAGCTAGCTAACATTAGCGTGTTCTTACCTTGGAGCAAACGTAGGTGTTTTTGTTAATTCTGTCGACATTTAATTGTGAATGGGGCCTCGCACACTGCTTGATCCACGCCCCGCATTTCTCCCCTTGGGTTTTAGGTTTTGGGAAGGGAAAAAATTCCACAGTCCAAACTTTTAGGATACCGGGTATCAGATTTGCACAATCCATACGCACAACGCTTCGGCATGTTTCCCTCGCTCGAAAGCTTGCCAGACCTCCCGCGCCTAGTTACGGTTGCTAAGCCACGATTGGCCTGCATGTGGCGGTTTTCAGGCGTGGCTTAGCAAAGGGTCAATTGAAAATGGAAGGAGATGTTTGTTTGTTTATGCTGTTTTTTTCTCTTCAAATAATACACTTAAAGTGACCCCACATTGACTCTTCTACCTGTTGTTCATTACATTGCTAGTAACCTACACTGTGAAATATAACCCCATTTGAAAAGATTAAACTTTTACTACAATTGGGCACAGGTTTGACTAAACAGCATAATGTGTAGATTAGTATACTACACATTGTAGCTCATTTTGGCCCAAGAACCAGCCACTTAAAGAGACCTGTATAAAGGAACCACGTTAAATGTAGTTTAATACACGGTTTTGCAAACTTTTAAACTCCCAAGAGGGTGTTTTAAAAAAATATTAAGCAGTAAAACTGACTTCAACATTGTTAAAAATAAGACATTTTTCGTGAGCAGCAAATCGGAATATTAGAATGATTTCTGAGGGATCATCTGAAGGATAAGCTTTGCCATCACACGAATAAATTACATTTTAAAATATATTAAAATAGAAAACTGTTATTTTAAATAATGTGTAATGTGATTGATATGTAATAATGGTCAAAGTAATATTTCACTGTATTTTTTCATCCAATAAATAAGGTAGCTTGAAAGGGGATCAAAACATAAAATAATTTTATTATTAGATTTTTTTTTTTTTATCAGAAATTGATTGAAAGACTGTTGCGGTCCATAGGCATTCTGTCTAGAGCTCTGGTCATCTCTGACTGCAGCCCACTAGTGCTCCCATGCAGAGCCAGGGGCGTCAGGGGCGTCTCACCCAGAGACCGCTGAGCAACAGCAAAGCACTGATGGTTCGCTCACTTTTCTGTTTTGTTGAACTCTCAGCCCAGCAGGCTGGCTGAAACTCTGTCAAAGATTATTGGTAGTCTCTCCTCTCTTCAGTAGGTTCCTGAGTTTGTATTTATTTCGGGGCTTCAGAGAAGGTTTAATTCTGACCCATTCACCATTACTGCACTGATCTCTATGCCAAAACACCAGGGATTAAATTAAATACAACTAAATTACTCACACAAGCACACACTGCCTGGGTACAGGGAATACAGCCAACACTGAGCTGAGGAGGCTGCACGCGCTCCTCACCACTGACGTGTGCCCAATACAAGACATTTAGTGCCTCAATGAACAACTAGAGCACCTTGTCCAATTTAAAGGACATACAAATTATATGTTATAGCACACACACGTGCACACACACAATTTCTGAGTCTTGTTCTCATGCCCTCACTCCCACTGCTATTACTCTGTGCACTTTGGAATGTAAAAGCAGAAAAAGCAGGACAGAACTGAATGTATAAGGAAGAAAAGCAGGACAAAACTGAGAGAGAATGAGCTCCACTGTATCAATGCATGTCGTTATATTATGATACTCACTGGCTGAAGATCTTTGTGCTTTACTGAAAAGATTTGCTGGCTGAAGGTTTTTTTTTTTGTAAACACTCACTGGTTGGAGATTTTTCACACAGACACCACAGTAGCCATGAATATGGAAACAGCTTATATTTTTCAAAGAGAATAGAGAATGCAGTTCTGGTTTATTCTAGTTCAACTCTAGATTAGGTCCTACAAGACTAGCTATTAGCTATTTTATCATGCTTGCTAAGTTGGATTCTCCTGAACCCTCAAAGAGGTGTAGATTCGCAGTAATGTGCTGCCCTCTGCTGGTGATTACTGAATGTGACGTTGTGTGTGTGTGTGTGATGTGTGCCTGCTTATTTAGGCTGTACCCCAATTCCTAAACTCATGCTACACACTAAAAGTGTATTCTTTGTGACTGAGAAGAAAGTACATCAGCATTAATACACCCCCTCATAATATTGCATCTTTGTTTGTGTTTGTATACAAGCTTTAGAATCAATAAAAATGAACGGTGACCATGGCTGACAATAAATAAATTAATATTCAGTTTCAAGAACAATATACATTTCAGTATGATCTTTACACAAAACATCATATGGCTTCAGAAAAATTAATTGCATATCTACAAAACCACTTTTGGACAACCTTTTTTGTCCTTTTTTGCTTGAGAGCCTATATATATGATCTCCATCCACTTACGTGTATGTCATAGAATGGGGGCGGGGCGGGGCGGGGGGATGGGGGGGGGAGTGAAAAAACTATAGGCCATATTTGCACTGCGAGTCTTGATGCCCAATTCTGATATGTTGAATATTCACAATTTTTGACGACCAGCTTCTTTTAAAAGTGACCCATATCCGATATATACAAAGTTCTGTCATGAAACTCTCGATGGCGCAGGCTTATAGATCCATAACATCGTTATCTACATAGTGCAGCTGGGGTGCGTTTCCCGAAAGCATCGTTAGCCAATTATGGTCGCAAGTTCCGTCGTTACCAATAGAGTTCAATGGGATTTGCGACCAACTTGCGACCATAGTTGGCTAACGATGCTTTCGGGAAACGCACCCCTGATTGGTTACCGTGGCATCACCAGCCAATCAGCTTGCTGCTCGGCATTCAAATACTTGGCTGCTGTTAGCAGTCTGCAGCTTTCAGAAACCTGTATAAATCTGCTCCAGGGTTAGGCTATTTCATGTATGTTTTATGTGCAGCAGCAGTATGTACATGCTCACAGTAGCATGTCTGTGAATGTATTGGCAGTTGCAAGTCTCTGTATATGCTGTGCACTGCAGCAGCAGCAGCAACAATAATCAACAGCAGCAGAATATATAGCAGATATATTCCGTCAAGACCAAATACATTAACACAGCCACATCTATTACCATTCCGATCTCTCCGAGAGTTGTCATGACAGAAATGATAGCTTTTAGCATAAGTTCTACCGGGAAGACTCTAGTGCCACGTCATTCATTCATACATGGGTCTGGCCCATCACTGCTTGACACCTGGGGTATATAAGCACTGAACTCTCTGTTTCACGTTCGCAGTTGATGACGCTGACGCTCCAGGTTAACCGCTGTCCATCCATCGGGGGTAGGCTCCGCCCCTGCCTTCATCTTCTGGCAGGATCAGCGAATCTGCATCTCCAAGGATTTCGACTAAAGACAGGGCCAAAGAACTTTTCTATACAACTAAACATGAATTGTTGTAGCTCACTACCATCTGTAAAATACTTTACGGAATAAATACGTGCACTCTGAGACTTTCTGGTAGAGCTGAATTTGTACTATACACTTGGCGAAACAACCCAAGGTAGACATACTGACCTGGAAAAGCTTGGGCTAAAAAAGGAAGCAGAAACGGTGCGATTTCCAATGGACGCAGACAAAATGATAATAACAAGTTTTTGCTTTCTGCATCATCTTTAAAGTTTAGCAAAACATTGGTCTCCTAAGGAGGAGAAAAAAGAGGAGAGGACTTGTTGCAGCCTGGGCATGGAAAAGAGTCGCGGTTGGTGTCCACCTGAGCTGATGTCATTTGCCACCGACGTACGACTCGCATTGACAGGGGAATATCCGATCTGTCCGCTTGCATGGCAGACACAAATACACATATCTGATTCATATCAGATTTATTCACATATTAATGATGCCTGAAATCTAAGAATATCGGAATCCTTGTGTTTTTTCCTGCCTTCGGATATGATTCGTGGGTCATATCCGAAAATCGGAAATGGGTCATTTGAACTATGTAAAGTAAATGTGGCCTAAGTGACTTTGAACGTGGCATGGTTGTTGGTGCCAGGCTGGTCTGAGTATTTCCGAAACTGCTGATCTACTGGGATTTTCACGCACAACCTTCTCTAGGGTTTACAAAGAATTGTCAGAAAAAGTGAAAATGCCTTGTTGATTCCATAGATCAGAGGAGAATGGCCAGACTGACGTGCTGATAAAAGATCACACTGGGGGCCACCCCTTTCAGCTAAGAACATGGAAACTTTTTTAGGTTACAGGCTCACCAAAATCCGACAATAGAAGATTAGAAAAACGTTACCTGGCGTGATGAGTCTCAATTTCTGCTGTGACATTCAGATGATAGGGTCAGAATTTGGTGTAGACAACATGAAACCATGGATTCATCCTGCCTTGTATCAACGGTTCAGGCTGGTGGTGGTGGTGTAATGGTGTGGGGGATATTATCTTGGCACACTTGGCACACCTCTGTGATGTGGTGGAACGGGAGATTCACATAATGGATGTGCAGCCGACAGATCTGCAGCAACTGCGTGATGCTTTGTTAATATGGACCAAAATCTCTGAGGAATGTTGCTAGCATCTTGTTGAATCTATGCCACAAAGAATTAAGGCAGTTTTGAAGGCACAATGGGGTCCAACCCAGTTCTAGCAAGGTGTACCTCATAATGTGGCTGGTGAGTCTATACAATACAAGCCTTGTTTTCAATCTACTTTGGGATGCACTGTACTGTATTATTGCATATTTAAGACAGATCGTATTTCAAGTGGGATGCCGCAGTAGTAAGGGACTGTATGTGTTAAGAGTGTGTCTGTCTGGATGTGTGAGAAATGCTTGTAAGCTTCTATTTTCACTTCATGCTACAAAGTGTGAATCAAAGGGAAATGAAACCTACAGACATCTTTCACATCACATGCTCGAGCACTCACACACACATCATGACTCACCTCCACTGAAACAGAGACACTGTAGAAAGGTAACATTCATCATCAGTCTATCCAAAGGAGGTCAAGTGGCACTGATGGAGCTTTGAAGACACTCACATAGACACAAATGAACATTATAATCACTACTGTCTGTGTCTGTGTCTGTGTCTGTGTCAACCCTACATTATGGGGAAAAATGTCCCCACAAAGATGGCAATATCTGAAATCCTTGTCGGGACATTTTTTGGCCCCAATGAGGAAACCAGCTCTGTGTCTGTGTCTGTGTCTGTGTCTGTGTCTGTGTCTGTGTCTGTGTCTGTGTCTGTGTCTGTGTCTGTGTCTGTGTCTGTGTCTGTGTCTGTGTCTGTGTCTGTGTCTGTGTCTGTGTCTGTGTCTGTGTCTGTGTCTGTGTCTGTGTCTGTCCTACATTATGGGGAAAAATGTCCCCACAAAGATGGCAATATCTGAAATCCTTGTCGGGACATTTTTTGGCCCCAATGAGGAAACCGTGTCTGTGTCTGTGTCTGTCCTACATTATGGGGAAAAATGTCCCCACAAAGATGGCAATATCTGAAATCCTTGTCGGGACATTTTTTGGCCCCAATGAGGAAACCGTGTCCGTGTCCGTGTCCGTGTCCGTGTCCGTGTCCGTGTCCGTGTCCGTGTCCGTGTCCGTGTCCGTGTCCGTGTCCGTGTCCGTGTCCGTGTCCGTGTCCGTGTCCGTGTCCGTGTCCGTGTCCGTGTCCGTGTCCGTGTCCGTGTCCGTGTCCGTGTCCGTGTCCGTGTCCGTGTCCGTGTCCGTGTCCGTGTCCGTGTCCGTGTCCGTGTCCGTGTCCGTGTCCGTGTCCGTGTCAACCCTACATTATGGGGAAAAATGTCCCCACAAAGATGGCAATATCTGAAATCCTTGTCGGGACATTTTTTGGCCCCAATGAGGAAACCAGCTTATAAATCATAGTAACTTGTTATGATGATAGCAGATGAACCCAAGCGCAGACGGTATGCAAACACACAACATTTATTATAACAGAAAACAGAGAAAACAAAACCCACGAGGGGGCAAAACAGTGCAAGATAAAGTAAACGACTAACCCCACTAGACAAAGACTTGACAAAACTATACAGGAACAAGACAGGCTTTTAAAAGATCGCAACTCTTAAGACAAAACACTCGACAAGGTACTCACTGGGTATTGACATGGCACGTAAGGCAATGAACCGCCACAGGACAGCAAACACAAGGGGATCAAATAGGGGAACACTAATGACAAAGACAGGTGAAGCTGACTAGACCAGGACAGGTGAAACTGACTAGACAATAATGACAAGACGAGGGTAACAAGGGGGCGGAGTAACATAACGAGACAACACAAGCACATGGCCAAAACACAAGACCATGTGCTTGCACACAAAACATGATTCTGTCATGATTCTGCCTCAAGACAAGAGAAAATCAAGGACACGAGGGCAGAATCATGACAGAACCCCCACCTTAAGGAGCGGCTACCAGACGCTCCTCAAGGGGACATCAAACACGGGACATGACAGACTGAGACATCGACACAAACCAACAAAACATGACAAATAACAGTAACGGCAAACACGAAAACACAACAACAGGGTTAGGATGAAACATCAAAAATAATAAACAAGGAAGGGGAGGCGGAGGCACAACAAAGTTCTTGGGGAACTGTCCAGGGTGGGTAGGTGGGACAGTGGTCTTGGGTTTACGGGATGTGGGCTTAGGACGAGAGATCCGGGCGGGTTTGGGTGGTGTAGTGTGATAAGTCTTGGGGAAAACAGTCCGGGGTTGAACAGGGACAGGAGGTACAGTGGGCGACGGAGCGGGAATCACGACAGGGGAAGCTGAGGGTGGCGAGACAAGACTCTTGACCGGGGAAACAGCGGGAAAAGGAACAGGACACATAACAGGGGGTGTAGCAGACGGCTGTGGAGCGGGAACCGAAATCTCTGAATCGGACTCGGCGCTCATGAAAACAGACTCGGGATCAGCACTCTCCAAAGCAAACTCGGAAACCAAGCTACTCGGAAACCAAGCTCCTCGAATCAGTCACGGAAACAGCGCTATCAGCGGTTGAATCTGGAACCACGCTCTCAGTAGTTGAGTCAGAAACAGCGCTCTCTGCCACTGACTCTGGAACCGTCCTCTCTGCAGCAGACTCAGGATCAGCCTTCTCAGCCACAGACTCGGGCATCGTGCCTCCTGCAGCAGGTCCAGGAACAGCTCTCACAGTAGCCGCGGCAGGTTGAGAACTCATAGCGGACACAGGGGGAGATAGGGACGGAGGATAGAGAGCCCTCTTCTTCCTCCTCTTCCTCCTTGGCCGCGGGGCAGAGGCCATAGCCGAACTAGTAGCCGGTAATGAAGAATCACCGGGGTCCTTCGCTGGAGCTGGGGAAACCACCACCGGCAAGGAAGACTCTGGAGAGGAGGATTCCGAAACTGACTCCCACGATAAATGTCTACCTCGCTTACCGCGGAGGCTGACCGATGCGGCAGGTGTCTCGGGAGTCGAGCTGGAACGAGTCTGGTTCCCCATTGTAGCCACGGCGAGGACGCGACCCTCCGGGATCACGGGCAGACAAGCAGAGGGTGGAGAGCTCGAGGAAGAAGCCTGCGGATCCTCCCAGGAAAAAAAGATCCCAGAGGCGGGCATAATCCCTCATGATCCGCTCACCCTGGGACGGGACTAGGCAGTTGATCCGCTCACCGTCGGTGGGCGCAGGCAACCAGCATCGCTCACGGAACTCCGATTGGAGCAGGGAAGGCATATTGTCTGCTGGGTTCTTTAGTGGCCGGTTCATTCTGTTATGAAGATAGCAGATGAACCCAAGCGCAGACGGTATGCAAACACACAACATTTATTATAACAGAAAACAGAGAAAACAAAACCCACGAGGGGGCAAAACAGTACAAGATAAAGTAAACGACTAACCCCAATAGACTAAGACTTGACATAAAACTATACAGGAACAAGACAGGCTTTTACAAGATCGCAACTCTTAAGACAAAACACTCGACAAGGTACTCACTGGGTATTGACATGGCACGTAAGGCAATGAACCGGCAGAGGACAACAAAACAAGGGGATCAAATAGGGGAACACTAATGACAAAGACAGGTGAAGCTGACTAGACCAGGACAGGTGAAACTGACTAGACAATAATGACAAGACGAGGGTAACAAGGGGGCGGAGTAAAATAACGAGACAACACAAGCACATGGCCAAAACACAAGACCATGTGCTTGCACACAAAACATGATTCTGTCATGATCCTGCCTCAAGACAAGAGAAAATCAAGGACACGAGGGCAGAATCATGACAGTAACTAGCAGTGTCAATTAAATAAAAATAAAAATAAATAAATAAAATAAATAAACAATTTAATAAATAAATGATTAAGATAATTAACATTAAAATGTTTAAATTCTGTATTCAATTTCCAGTTGTTTATGTTTATGAAAATAAGATTGCTTTAAATGATTCACAAAGTCACAAATTACAATTTCTCAGCAATTTCTAACCAATAAAATATTTGACTGCCCCTAGTGGGTCCCGGACCCCTGGTTAAACATTGACTTTACTTATAACTAGACAACAAACATTACTTATAACTATACAATGGCAAGAAAATGAGCAGGAAGAAAATAAAGAGTTAAAGTTTATTTTTCTCTGTGAGGAATTGAGTGTTACTGTAGCTTATTGACAACACAAAATTGTATCATTTTTAATCATCTTTCGATTTTTTTTTATAAAAAAGACCAACAGGATGGAGTGATACTGAAGACTCTAAAGAATTGATTAAAATAATATTAATATTAATAAAACTAAATCATAGAAAGTATACAGAGGGGACATGGCAAACAACATTGCCTAAAATATAGCAATTAAATAAATAAAAATGTATTTTTTTTTAGTGAAATAAAAATGTATTGTGATCAAAGAAAAAACAAATATGATTTCCATGTTAAAGTTTAAAAACATTGTGTGCGTGCGTGCGATGTGCGTGTGTGCGTGTGTGTGTGTGTGTGCGTGCGTGCGTGTGTGTGTGTGTGTGTGTGTGTGTGTGTGTGCGTGCGTGCGTGCGTGCGTGTGTGTGTGTGTGTGTGTGTGTGTGTGTGTGTGTGTGTGTGTGTGTGTGTGTGTGTGTGTGTGTGTGTGTGTGTGTGTGTGTGTGCGTGCGTGTGTGTGTGTGTGTGTGTGTGTGTGTGGTGTGGAATAGTGATGTCCTGACAGCCAAGTAATATGAGAGAAAGAGAAGAAAAACAGCTTCACGCAGAGAGAGAAAGAGAGACGGATAGGGACACAGTGTGCGAGTGAAAACACAGGGCTAAAGATCCTGAGCGGAATCTATTAGTGTAAAAGCTCTGAGGATGACAGACAAATGGCTTGGTTAGATCGATACTGGCAGCAGCAGTGTCTCCTGTCTGTTTTTATTTCTTTTTAAATGGAGATCACGACCAGATCATTTTTTTTGTTGAATATCTCTCTGTCTTTCTCTCTCACACCATCTCTGTCTCAAATGAAAAACAAAACGAACGATAGTACCATCATGGCTTTGAAGGCAAAAATGAAAGAAAAATTAGTAAAAAGACATGTATATGAGTGTGGAGCAACACACATTATTCTGTAATAGAGGGTAGTGTTTGCAAATAGGCTACTTTTTTCATTACAGATGGACTAAAACCACTGTGACATCCAAAAGCATCCAAAAAACTTCTAGAAAAGTAATGAATGATGATTTCAAATCTCTTTTTGCATTGCACACATACAGAGACCTGGGTGCAGTGGGGAATTATGTACATAAACGCATCTAATTTGCATACATAAATTAATCTGTTTATCCATTTCAGTGAGTCTCAATTGAACCTCAGTTCAAAATAATTTCATGCATGAGAAGAATAGCATGGTGACCACACAAGACAGACAAGCTCACACACAAACCACAAGCACTCATTCAGTCCAACTTAAACAATATGAAAATACTTTCCCAACTTATAAAAGTCGAGTCAAACAATTGGCTAAAACAGTGATTCCTCATGAATCTTTGTACAAAATCAAAGTTCATAGTGAATCTTATATTTAGGCCTCTGCAAAATTTTGTTTTCTGGTACATTATATGTACAATCAAGTATTCTCCATAGATTTTTATTGCTGTTTTTTTTTTTTCTTTTTGGTCTGTTGCCTCGTTTTGAAGAGTTAAATCTGGAAGGCCAGCTTGCTTCATATATTATGTTATAACATGTTAATTTCATCTTAAAATTAAGTTTAATAATTAGTGATATTTCAAAAAGACTATTTAAATCTATTTGTTTCTCATATCATTGTATGTGATGTGTATTTTCTCTTTGAGTCCATGAGGGGGCGACAAAGATGAGATTAAAGGGGAGCTCATTAACAGTAACACTCACTGAAATTCAAATAAAGGCGCATTTATCTGCTCACCTTTGCCATGCCACTACAAATGTCTAGACAGCATTAGAACATACTCACCCGATTACATTAGAGTAATACGTACATTAGAGCAACAATATTGTGACAGTTATAATAGGCTAATGATATAATAATACACTCATCAATATTTTGTTTTTATAAAGATTCTTTACATTGTAGACGTCTAAAATCCTGCCATTAATATACTGTCTCAGAAAAAATGACCCTCACAAAGAAGGAATGTAATCATAGATTTCGATTCAAAAATCAAATCAAATGTGCTGAAATCACTACAATAAACTGCATGTAAAACAAACAACCGTAGACAAAGACACTGAACCGACGCTTACTTAGCTCCTCCCCCTGTGGCCTAACATCCAATCCGAACGGAGCATTCTGGATCGTGATCTCCGCCTATTGGCTGAAAGATCTGTCAGTGACAGTAGTCCATATTTTCGGCCGGGACAGTAACACGGCCAGCCAGCAGTGAAAGTGAGAAATAACTCCGTAAACTGGGATAATTGTGATCGCGAGAACTGATGAGCGAACAAAAACACATATGAAGGTAATAAAATTAATATTTCTGGAATTATGACTTATTAGGGAAAGGGTAGAGGGTGTGAATGTGATATTTAGAGCATGCTGGTGTGGAAGAGTGAATCTCAGATCCCAGGGCAGATTTCCAACATTATCTCGCTATTATTATTACATCTGAACATCGGTTTTAAATGATAAACATTATTTCTGCTGCACACAGTGTTCTTTCGTACTCATGCACGTAAGTCTCACGCAGATTTTTTTTTTTTAATGAATTTGGATATACCATTAGATAATTAGTTGTATGTGATCTTTATAGTATGTACAGTAAATGCTAAGTAGCACAACAAGTATTTTGTCCCAGTTTCTGTTTGTCCCGGTCTGATGTCACACGTCTGATCGTTGGTGCTTCAGATGTTTGAGAAGTGCACTGATTGCTTGTTTAGCAGTAGGCTATGTGAAATTGTACATATGTCCAGGGTGATTTTTTAAACCCTGAAAGGAAAGCTTTGTGTCCCGCAGGAAATCTGATATCCACCGCAGCAGTGCATTTTGCTGAACAGTGCTTGAATTTATGGCTCTTATTCCTAATCACGCAGCTTATGAAAGATTAACCACAAACTGATTGTTAAGACATGTGACAAAATCTCACCTGCCATTATTTTTCAAAACAGCAATATTTCCACTTTGAAAATATAACAAATATTCTAGTTATCATTTTATTGGTTTTCTCTTTATTTAATCAAAATTATGATGTTACTGTGTCCCCAGATCATAACTTGTGTATATTAAAAACAACAGGTAAAATAAAATATTAACTTAAGAGAAATAGGCGATAGGTAAATATAGTAAAAAAAAATAATAACAATAGCCTACTATGTTCTAGATGCATGTTTTTTATATACATATTATAGTTTCTGTACATCAATATTCATCCTCGTTCCATATTTCACCTGCTATGTTTTCAGCAGTTGTTTTGAAAATGTCACGATTCTGTTATTTCCCAATTGTGAAGAAATTATTTGTGATTTTTAGATAATTTCACTCATTTAAGTATAAGTATTTATGCCAGAACACCAGAAAACAAAATGTAACTGCATTTAGCAAAATTAGAAATATTTAAAATATATCTGATAGTGCATGTTTATCCTTGATCCTAGAATCCTTGGTACTAAAAAAAAACAAAAAAAACAGTGTAACTCATAAAATGGTATGTTTGTAATAATTTGTAGCTATCGAATTCATTTGCCAGAGATTTGGACACATTTGGTGAAATGTTACTCTGAATGTGATCTCTCAGTTTTATTATTTGTGCTCTTTTGAATCAAACAAGCAGTGATTTTAAAGAGCAGAGATGTACAGTAAGTGTTTGTCAGTGGGTGAAGGGCAGAAATGTGGTCTAGCCTGTATGCGGTGAAATGCTCTGTTTTGACTGGCATGTCAGAATCAGTCACTTGAGAGCTGGGTTGAAGAGCTCTTATTGGGTCAGGACGTAATTACACCAAAGAAGAGCGTGCCTCGTTTTGCAGATTCTCCTCTAGTTCTAATGTATCTAGTTAATGGACAGTTTTCCTTCCATTTCAATTTGTGAATAAATCTGCCCCATAACATCCTGGATTGAGGATTTTGGTCTTAGATAGCTGTAGGTAAAGCGGTGCACTGGAAAAAAAAAATCTCTTAAGCAATGATGTCAATGACAGTCTGAAGCCGTGGTTTGCCACCTTAGTAACCACTGGGTGGTTTGTTTGAGTCCCACTGTACACATTTAGTTCAGAACCACAAATCTACAGCAACAAGGAAGTTACGCTCAGTGAAAATCAAAGCGTTTCAGCCCAGCTTGACTCCTTAGCCTGGGGAAAGGGTTGAGTTTAGGGTTTAGGATATAGTGACCTCATTAGAGCAGGGTGAACAGGTCAGGTTTACCAACGTGCCAAATCACTGCATGTTGCTTTTATACAAGTGTTATGCATAGTTCTCCTTCTGAAATCATCCGGCATGGTGTTATTTTGTTACTGCTTCAGAGTCAGAGTCTTGAATTAGAAAAGATGTAGGCTATCTTGACAGAAGAAGATGCTGGATCTGCTGTTAATATAGTGGAGATGCATTAGTATGCGACGCGTCACAGTCTCGTCTGGAGTCTCTTTCAGTTAATATTTGATTAATTTGTGTGTGGGGTGTGAATTCCTGGAATTCCTTTCGGTCTCTGTAATCCATGGTTTCTCTATATTTCCCCCTCTCACACTCTTTGTGGCTGTGTAGAGATTGCGTTTTGTTGCCAGATAATGGTTTTACTGGGCTTGTGCAGGTTTAATATGGGGTTACGCATCAGAGTGGCGGCATTAACCACACTCCCGTCTGACACATGTCCCGCTCCCTCATTACTGATAATGATTCACTAAGCAAGCTGACATTAGTCTGATGTTTCTTTTAAGGCTTGCCCTCAGCAGCTGTGGGTTAAGTCGGAGGTTTAGTGAGTTGTCAGTGAGATGAGGGAAGAGAAAAGGTCTGTCTTCCTACCTCTTACATAAGAAAGGAATAGTTCAACCAAAAATAAGAATTCTATCAATAACTATCATTATGTCTTTCCAACCCTGTATGACTTTCTTTCTTCTGTGGAACATAAAATGAGACATTTTGAAGATGTGCTAGTCGTCATTACCTCTTTTCCACGAAATTATAGCAATGAGAGTGATGTTTTCAAGCATTAAAAAGAAGCAAGAGCACTATTAAAGTATCTTGGTCCATATTTTTTTTAGTCGTATATTTTCAGTGAATCAGTTGAATCTAGTTCACACACTAAAAAACGCTGGGTTGTTTCAACCCAAGTTTTGGTCGTTAAAAAAAAAAAAAAAATTAACCCAATGCTTGGGTTTGTCTATTTTTGACCCATTTTTGGGTTGGCACAACCCAACTTTTTTTTTTTAAACGAATCGCCTGAACCAGTTGTGCACAATTCGCACAACCACCTTAAACTAGTTGTGAAATCTACATGGGTAAATTTTCCGGCCATATGTTTTTGGCTACAGAGCCTGTAACTTTCTCTATATGTCTCTCTCACACACTCTCTTGCTCCCTCATAGCTTTATTATTCTCTGTGAAACATTATACTGTTAAATAGTCTTGTTTTTCACTGCGACTGTTGCTGATTTCGAACAGTCAGGATTGGTGTACTTATTTAATTTGTAACATTATCAAGGTCAGTCTGTGGCTCATCGTTGTTGTGCGCAGAATCTTTTAAGTGAATCAGTTGATCTATTTCACACAACTTGTCTAAATAATTTGTTCACAAATCAGACTGATCTGGTTCTCATGAATAAAGTAATGGCTTAAATTTCAGTCTCCTTTCAGTATGTCAGATCTTGGCTGTCGTAGCTGAAATGAATCGTCTCTCCTCTTTCTGATTGCTGTAGTTTAAAGTTATGTTTCCTTTTTCTGCAGTTCTTGGTCAAATGTGGTATTTGTGTAATTGATATTTACAGCCTGTCACTATAGTGTCTTAGTGACATAGTGTCAGAGGTTGCTTTAGACAGAAAACCGTGTCATGGGGGGGGGGGGGATGTATATCTATAGTATACATACTCTAGTATACTATAGATAAGACATAAGAAAAAAAAACTTTTTAACAGTAGTTTAGTTCAAATTATGGGCATAAGATGTGGTAGTCTGGTGGTACAGGTATTGTGTGCTAGAGACAACTCTAGTTCCAATCTTGACCTGATATGTGTTATAAAGCAAGCAAAAGTTCAACTGAACTTGATGTGATCAGCAGATTTTTTTTTGTGTGGATTTTTGTGTTCAACTTAAAAAAATCATGCTTTTGTTGAGGTGACCCAGTTTGACATGTGAATGAGTGATCTGTGCTCCGATGTTTTAGTCGTGCACCTTAATAAAAAATAAAAAAACGATTACACAATTATTTTGTTTTCTGTCTTAACCATGCAATTAACATAAAATTGAGTGTTTTTAAAAATAAATCACTGAATCTGATCAATTTATCTGAAGGGACACATGTGCACACTCAGTTTGAATGGGCATGATGCTTCAGACTTTTTTGCCCTTTAATAAAATGATGACAGTATTTCCTTATCCAAATGGATGAAAGGACCCTATTGTATTAAAAATACTTTCAATATTTTCAAGATCTGTTCGCTTCTGCTTGTTAGCTCAGCGTTTCAATCCTCTCTTGACATACCGGTACCTATGTTTGTCAAACTCTCACACAAACAATATAGCCTAAGTGTGTGGTTTTTACAGGTTCTCTTGAGAGGAAATGAATGAAAGCAGGATGCACATCTGATCTGCACTGATAGTGTTTTTACCGGATGCAGCATGATGAAGATTCTTTCGGGAATATTGATGCAGTCTGTTTCCTATTTAGATCGAATGAATGTAAATAATGGGTTAACTGACACACAAACTGAAAATATGATTTTGTCGTGTTTGTGTATTAATTTGCATGCGATTGTATGTAGAGATTTATCAAAGCATTAGTCATTGATATTCATAAAAAATAAACATGGAACTCTTAAGCAAACAACTGAGTTTCTGTATCCATGTTTAACGCAAATAGGTATGGGCGTATCAAATCAGTGTGTAAGCAGACACACACAAGCACTCTCAGGCTGGATCACTGACAGCTTTATCACTGAGTCATCAAGGTGCATTCCAGATTTAACACACACACACACACATTCTGGTTCTACAAACTGGCCCACATCCGCAGTGTGTTAGTAATGTCTGGATGACATCATTGCCCTGAGATTATATTAAGTCTGGTCAAGCTGTGTGACTTTCTTTTCAATAGAAGGAAAAGAAAAACTTACTTGTTGCAGCCACCCTAGTAACACATTAACGTTGGGCCAAATTGAATCATATCAGGAAGTGATCTCATTACTTAGATTGTCTTAGGAGGAAAAAACCCTAAGAAAGCCAACTTTACTGAGAAAACCATGCTTTACTTAAGACTCACATCTAGGTTCTTGATTTTAGGATTGATTGAGAAAGTTCTTGTGATAAGTTTTGTCATTTCATAAAAATGAAATGTGTGATTCATGCATATACATCAGTAAGCTATCCCTTCTAACATGTACTTTTATTTCAAATACTTATTCAAAACTTATTGAAAAAGGGGTTACTTTTATTCAGCAAGGACATATTAAATTGATCAAAACTGACAGTAAAGATAATTATATTATGATAATGTTACAAACAAATATTTCAAATAAATGCTGTTCTTTTGAACCTTCTTTTCATCAAAGTGTCCTGACTTTTTTTTATATCACAATTTCCTCAAAAATATTAAAGGGATAGTTCACCCAAAAATACAAATTCTGTCATCATTTACTCATTGACTTCCGTAGTTTTTTTCTTCTTCCCCATACTATAGAAGTCAAGACTTTTTAATAAAAAACAAAATCTTACATTATTCATGTGTTTTGACAAATAATTGATGGTGGACATTAAATTATTGGGGGGGGGGGGGGGGGGATGCTAATAAAGCCACAATGTGAAGCTGTCCATCATTAATTATACAACCATTACGACATTAACCACTTTTATTCAAGACACTTTAATTTTTTATCCCTAAAACGCTCTTGTGTGAGGAACGATATACAGTATCTAGGAGCATATATCCGGGAACAATGTGGCAAAATTATGCGCAGGTGTAATGTGGTTGTCAAACCTGGAAGTACTTCCTTTCTGTGTAGTTATGAAAATTAATCTACACCTGAGGAACATGAGTCAACCAATCAGAATTAAGCAATTAACAATACTGCTGTATTAAGTGACTTTGATTATGATGGTGTTCAGCTGTGGGTTAGGGGAGTAATTATAGAATAAACATAATTAAACAGATATTTTATAAATCAGCGACCGCACAGATTGTGTTCGGGTGTTTGGCGGGCTTCCCTCTGTCCTTGTATGTGTGTGTGTGTGTGTGTGTGTGTGTGTGTTAATAGACTGAGGGAATCTGTTACAGTACAGCAGTTGAGCTCGTTCACTGGAGACCTCTGTGCTGATATGCTAATAGCTTCCTGCATTTATGTGGTCTGACAGAGAGCCAGGCCACAATGCAGAGATGCTGAACACTGCTGTGTGTGTTTTAATGTTCATGAATGCCAGACTCACACAAATGCCATTTCAGATCAAGAGTAACTCACTGATAAAATGCATGGAACATTATTGCGTTTCTAGGCCAGAAAAATTGATCCGTGTGTGGTATGATCCTGTTTCATTGGTCTAAGTACAGTTGTGTCATACATGACCTGCTAAAACATTGTGTGTTGAGTTGTATGGCCAGGCCTGTGGTTTTGCTTCAGGACTCAGATACAAAATTCATCTGTGTGTTTCAGGGCAGCAGGATGAATGTGGAGACTCTCAGTAAAGCTGAACTTCTGATGCTGCTCAGCATTCTGGAAGGAGAACTGGAAGCACAGGATGTAGTCATACACTCATTCAGGGTAAGAGCACACACACACACACACACACACACACACACACACACACTGCGAAGCGTGTCACCACTTGCGTCACCAAATGGAAATGGAAAAATAACCAGAGCAAAGTTTGACAAGACAAATTATGATGTTGGCTTGACAAAGCCTATTCTGAATGTTTAAAATACTTTTAAAAGCTTTAAAATTGGCAGGCAGAAAGTCAAAGTCAGAAAGACCAATGAAAATTTCTTCTCTAGCTTGCTTCCTAATATGGTTGTCTAATGAACCTGGCATTGTATATAATGATTATTTTTGGCTTTTTGACCAAATGTTTAATTTCCTCTTTTGTAAGTCGCTTTGGACAAAAGTGTCTACTAAATGCAAATGTAAAAATGTTTTTAACATTTTGCTTGGTGTTGTAAGCATGTTTTAACTAGCATGTTAATACGGGTTTTTTATTTTATTTTGCTAGGTATTGCTAACATATTTTAGCACATTGCTAGCTGTTTCAATCTCCTTAGCATTTACCCTACCTACAAACAGATAGCAACATTGGCTCAACCATAACTTAAATTTGGGATGGAGGCAGAGCTGTGTTGGTTGAGAACGTGTTTTTATAGCACCAAAGTGCTGTGTTACACTTTTTGGGGGGAAAACAACACAAATAGCTTATTTGGCTTACTTTGCATATTAAGCTCGGAAAGGAGAAAGCATTTTGAATGTTGTATTTCTAACATGCTGCCCATTCTTAGCTCTGTATGTGTATAGATTTGTGTTATATAACAGGCAGTATATGATCAGTGTTTGGTGTGGACTGGTGGTCAGGAACCACAGGAAGTGTGTCAGAGGGGGTACTCAGGAAAGAGGCAGAGAGGAGAACAATGGAAGGCAGTGCTATTCCTGTAAAACACACACACATACACACATAGATTATTTCACTGCAGCTTCACAATAGTAACAAATTTAAATTCTGCTGTAAAGCAGCTCTAACAAGTCAAAAGTGTCAAATAGTTTTGAATGAAGTGTTTGCTTTTGCTTGTGTGCGTGGTTTGTGTGTAGAGTTTAGAGAAATGGAAAAACTGTGTAAGCATTTTTGAAAAACTGTAAAAATAGATATATTGACATAACATATTACTTATAAATGAACATTTTGTAAACAATGTTAAATAAATAAAAATGTAATCATGGTGTCTTTTGTCACGTATAATAACATTTCTGAATTCTGTAGTAAATCTTTATTCAGTTTTTTAGTGCCTGATTATGTCACACTGACCTTAAAAAACAGAACTTATTGACACTTAATTTGAGTGCCCCTGAAGAAAGTTGTTAGCACAATGCCCATATTTCTTTATCATTACTCCATCTTCCATTTCATTTTATGCTTTGATAAGCACGCAAATTAAATCAGCTGTGCTCAATTGAGTCTTTACTCCTCAAAACTAGAACAAATGTAGTTCATTTTGGTGTGTACTCAAACCGACACACAACAGAAGCATATGGTGTTCCCTCTAGATATATATAGTATGTGTGTTTTAATAGGCCTGTAATTATTCTTTCTGATGCTTTAGTTAAAGAGTTAACGCAGTGTTAATAACAGAGAACAGCAGCTTCTCATGAGCTCAGGGGTGTGTGTGGGAAAGATGGAAACATGAGACGAGGGGTCTGGTGTCTCACTGTGACCTGCTGATCAACTGCTGACTGTTTGCACTGGACTCTGAGATTAGTTTGTGACTTTGAAAACAGCACGGAGAAAAGCTAAATTCATCTGAAAGTGAGTTGCATTTGGTGATGTGTGTGTGTGCATTCACATTACACACGTATTTGTATTTTGCAAGGTAACTGTCACGATGTGGTTGAGACAAGGAAGAAGCAGGATCCACTTGCAGCACACTTTATTAAACAAACTCCAAACTGGACAAGGACTCAGACAGGGAACAACAGGACTCAGGAACAGAACAACCAGCATCAATATTACAACATCAAGAACTCACAAGGACTGGACTGAAACACAGGGCTTAAATACAAGGGCAAACAAGCTAAACAAGATGACAAGGGGGCGTGGTTAATCGGGGACACCTGGGAAGACTAATAGAGATAACGGGGAGCGGGAAAACAGGGAACAGGACTGAACCAAGTGCACAAAGACAGGGGGAACACCCGGCGGTCCCGGGGGAGGGACGGAGGGCCAGGTCCGCGCAGGGAACGGGACCAGGGCCTTGCAATGACGGGCATGGGCCATGGAACGTGGGCGGACCTGGGCCATGGAATGTGGGCGGAGCTGGACGTGCAGGCGGCCAGGGCGGAGCAGGGCGAACAGGCTGCCAGGGCGAAGCAGGCTGTGGGCATGTCCATGACGGAGCAGGCTGAGGTCGTGGCCACGGCGGAGCAGGCTGTGGGCGTGTCCACGGCGGAGCAGGCTGAGGGCGAGGCCACGGCGGAGTAGGCTGTGGGCGTGACCAGGGCGGAGCAGGCTGTGGACCCTCGGGCTTCCAGGGCGGAGCTGTCGGACCCTCGGGCGTTCAGGGCGGTGAAGACCCCTCGGGCGGCCACGGCGGTGAAGACCCCTCGGGCGGCCACGGCGGAGAAGACCCTTCGGGCGGCCACGGCGGAGAAAACCCTTCGGGCGGCCACGGCGGAGAAGACCCTTCGGGCGGCCATGGCGGTGCGGCCTTCATAGTCCCATCCAGGGTCCTACTGACGTGACGTGAACGGTCTCTGGCTGGGCAGGGGTGGCGTGAAAGGTCTCTGGCTGGGCAGACGTGGCTGACGTGAATGGTCTCTGGCTGGGCAGACGTGGCTGACGTGAACGGTCTCTGGCTGGGCAGACGTGGCTGACGTGAACGGTCTCTGGCTGGGCAGACGTGGCTGACGTGAACGGTCTCTGGCTGGGCAGACGTGGCTGACGTGAACGGTCTCTGGCTGGGCAGACGTGGCTGACGTGAACGGTCTCTGGCTGGGCAGACGTGGCTGACGTGAACGGTCTCTGGCTGGGCAGACGTGGCTGACGTGAACGGTCTCTGGCTGGGCAGACGTGGCTGACGTGAACGGTCTCTGGCTGGGCAGACGTGGCTGACGTGAACGGTCTCTGGCTGGGCAGACGTGGCTGACGTGAACGGTCTCTGGCTGGGCAGACGTGGCTGCCGTGAATGGTCTCTGGCTGGGCAGACGTGGCTGACGTGAACGGTCTCTGGCTGGGCAGACGTGGCTGGACGTGAAGCTCTGGCTGGACGTGAAGCTCTGGCTGGACGTGAAGCTCTGGCTGGACGTGAAGCTCTGGCTGGACGTGAAGCTCTGGCTGGACGTGAAACTCTGGCTGGACGTGGCTGACGTGAAGCTCTGGCTGGATGTGGCTGACGTGAAGCTCTGGCTGGACGTGGCTGACGTGAAGCTCTGGCTGGACGTGGCTGACGTGAACTGACTCAGGGGGTACTGTGAGCTTGCGGGGTGTTTCATCGGCCAAGCCCACAGTAAAAGCTGAACCGCTCAAGTAAAGGGCCAGGTCGATATACCCTTCTAGGGTCCAGCCGGTATAGTCGTCCGGCATCCGCTGAGCAATATCTGCATCCAGCCCGCTCCAGAACAGGTCCAAGAGCTGGGTGTCATCCAAGGATCCCAAATGACAGCAATTCACAAAGTCCCTCACATACCACTCTATCGGCTGTCCGTCTTGAAACATTGACGAAAGCATTCTTATTAGCACTCCATTGCTGGCAACTGCTTGATCCATCTTTCGGTGAGTTCTTCTGTCACGATGTGGTTGAGACAAGGAAGAAGCAGGATCCACTTGCAGCACACTTTATTAAACAAACTCCAAACTGGACAAGGACTCAGACAGGGAACAACAGGACTCAGGAACAGAACAACCAGCATCAATATTACAACATCAAGAACTCACAAGGACTGGACTGAAACACAGGGCTTAAATACAAGGGCAAACAAGCTAAACAAGATGACAAGGGGGCGTGGTTAATCGGGGACACCTGGGAAGACTAATAGAGATAACGGGGAGCGGGAAAACAGGGAACAGGACTGAACCAAGTGCACAAAGACAGGGGGAACACCCGGCGGTCCCGGGGGAGGGACGGAGGGCCAGGTCCGCGCAGGGAACGGGACCAGGGCCTTGCAATGACGGGCATGGGCCATGGAACGTGGGCGGACCTGGGCCATGGAATGTGGGCGGAGCTGGACGTGCAGGCGGCCAGGGCGGAGCAGGGCGAATAGGCTGCCAGGGCGGAGCAGGCTGTGGGCATGTCCATGACGGAGCAGGCTGAGGTCGTGGCCACGGCGGAGCAGGCTGTGGGCGTGTCCACGGCGGAGGACACACTGGACTGAAACACAGGGCTTAAATACAAGGGCAAACAAACTAAACAAGATGACAAGGGGGCGTGGTTAATCGGGGACACCTGGGAAGACTAATAGAGATAACGGTGAGCGGGAAAGCAGGGAACAGGACTGAACCAAGTGCACAAAGACAGGGGGAACACAGACAGACATCACAACAGTAACGGTCTTATCTTTCACAAACATCTTATACATGCGAGCTGGCTTTTTTTTTTTACACTGCACACAAATCTGATTTGATTTTCATATTCAATCTTTAGGTCATTTTGCAAATGTCCAAAACCTTTTGACTCATTTACTATTCACTACATAGTGAAAAAGTCAGATTTCAAACAACACATGGTTGTGGTTTAAAATAGGTTCATAAACATCACATTTATTACATTTTTTTTTTGCTATAAATAACTAAGCAGATTTGAGGCGGATTTTTGAAATCAGATTTTTGCTTCCTGTCTGAACAAAGCCTTGGTGTGTAAGATGTTTGTGACTCTCTCTCTCTCTCTCTTAGGTTTTACTGCTCAGCCCTAGGCAAGATGCTAAGTGTGTGTGTGTGTGTGTGTGTGTGTGTGTGTGTGTGTGTGTGTGTGTGTGTGTGTGTGTGTGTGTGTGTGTGTGTGTGTGTGTGTGTGTGTGTGTGTGTCTTCAGCTTCATTTGACTTGCTTTCTGGCCAGTGAGGGCTTTATTCACAGAGGGAACCATGAGAGGCCCTTGGGGCTCTTGAGTCTTTGATCAATGTTGCGTTGTGTGCATGTGTATGTGTGTGTGTGTCACTTCACTGCTCTCAGAAAGTTCTGTCCAGGCAGTGGTGAAGCAGTGAATTCTGCGAGAAGATTATCAAACCTGTTAGATGTTCTGGAAGCCTCCAGATCAGCTGAATTGCTCCAGAAACAGCAGCGCACTTTTTGCTCCTCCTTTTGAGTTATTTTCCCATGGCTCATTCTGATGTAATGCAGGAGCCAACATCCCGAGGGCTGGTGGTTAAAACTGAAAAACGACCGTTAGTATGACTCACTCGTCGTTTCATCATCTAAGCCGTATAAAGAAAGATCAGGTCTGTTCACAGGTCTCTGAAAGGGGAATTTCATGAATAGGGAATTCCATGCTAAAATCACAGTCCAGACAGACTAAACAAACCAGTTTATTTTGTCCTAATAGGGAGGATGTCAAACCCAGTGTTTTACCTTATAAATGTGTAATTTCCAAACACACACACACACACACACACAAGACCCAATGGGGTTCTTTGCTCTTCTGACCCGCCTGGAGTGTGTGTCTGTGTGTTGATTAGAGGGGTGCAAGATTCCTTCTGTGTGAACTTCCTTTCAGGAAGTTTCCTGATTCCTCTCTGTCTCCGACGGTAAGCACCTCAGATCAGCAAGAGCTTGATTAAAAACAGCAACAGCACAAACAGCATCCTGCTCTGTCCTGCACAGTCAATACTAATCTCACACACACACACACAATAATAAGTCAATAAATTACAGTAAAAATATATAAAATAATGAATCATGCTGCATTGTGGGGGTATACCCATAAGCCCCTGCTCTTAAACTTGGATGAGCATTGGGACTTTTAGCTCTAAATAACAACTAATCCTTTTAAAATCTGGCTACTGTCTTGCGATAGAAATGAACTGTGCCGACTCAAGTAACCTTTGTGGTTCTGCTGCATAAAACCATATCTATATCAGCTATATCACAGGAAGTTCCTAAAACTGTATTTACGTGCAGAGCTATTATGGTATAGGGTAGTACTGTAAGCAAGGCAACTATGCCAGTAATTTACAGTAAATGTACAATGAAAGCAGTGAAATGAGTAACTAATGTACAAACTAAACGTCTTGAGAGACTGCAATGGCTAAATATAGCAGCTGGATTTCTGGTGGGAAAAGCAGTCGCTAGTGTGTGTAGTGCTCTCTGTCCCGGTAGACTGTTATTGTTTATGTGGGTGTTTGTCTAGTCTGCTGTGTTGGATCTGAGGAGAGACAAAGTGACTGAAAGGAATATACTTTTAAAATCTAATTGTAATTTATTCCTTTAATGGCAAAGCTAAATTTTCATCATCATTACTCCAGTCTTCCGTGTCACATGATCCTTCAGAAATCATTATGATATTCTGATTTGGTACATAAGAAACATTTCTTATTATTATTACAGTTGAAAACAGTTGTGCTACGTAATAGTTTTGTGGAAACCATGACACATTTTTTTCATATCATTGGAAAGTTCAATAGAACAGCATTTATTTGAAATATACATTTTTGTAACATTATGAATGCATTTACTGTCGCTTTTGATCATCGTCCTTTTTTAAAAAAAAATAATCCTAGAGACCCCAGACTTCTGAATGGTATTGTATATCAAAATGTTGGTTGCCAAGACAATGCTCTTTGGTTGCTGAGGTGTCCGGGTGCTTCCTTACACTTTTGCCCACGTCAAAAGATTATATCCGAGTCTATCATGTTCTCTCCTTCATTGTTTGTTTGTCTAGTCATTTTTCACTCAATTTATCGTCCACCATGCAATATTGAAGGCATAATCACTTAAAAAAAGTAAAAGCAGATCTTCAGCTTAACAACCTGCACAATTTCCCAGTATCATTTAGGTCTGTAGCACAAATAGTGCAGGATGAGTTTAATAATTGGTGTATTATAGGGGTGTAAGAAAAAATCGATACACTTGAGTATCGCGATATTTTATTTTGCAATACTGTATCGATTTTCAAAAACGCAATATCGATTTTTTTTTTAGTTTACGTGCAAAAATATTCATACTATTGCCGTGGTTCGCGTTTATGTTGTGTTTAAATCCCTACTACTAGATGGCTAGAATGAGACGCACCACTAGTGTCCTCGCCTACAGTGTCTATGATTTTGATTAATATGCGCGAGGGAGAGAGAGCAAGACAGCGCGCGTGTTGTTTGAAGACGTGAGAGTGCGTGCGCGCGGCCGGGGCGCTCTCTCTCTCTCTCTCTCTCTCTGCTCGTTTGCGTCCTGTCAAGCGCAGCAGTCTTTCTATTCTACATCACTCACCGATAAAAAAAGGCTTTGGCGGGACACAAATTTGTTTTGGCAGCCGCTAAAAAGCGGACGATTTGACGGGTTTTAAAAGATTAAATACAACCCGAAACTAAAAAACAGACCCCGCCTCTATTTGACTCTGGCCTTTATTTACCCAAACCTGTCGCCACTCGCCACATCAGGCGTGTAAAAGAGACCGGCGTCTATATGGGACTCGCTATTATTTGAAGTTTTACGGTATGTGTTGGATGTACCCTGTATGAATAATAGTGCAAGCATTTTTTTAATGACAGATTGCCCCTCAGATTGCACCTTATGTGTTATGCATTAGCCTAGATGTCACAGTAAGGGGCTATGTATTTTCTTTAACTGACTATTTATATATTTGTTCCTCAATGTTTCCTTTAGGAATTGGGGATATTCAAATTAATTAACCAATCATTAATACCATTGATCAGCCCTACCTAACGTGGATGTTTTTTCCACTAAGAAACAAACATTGTTATGTTATTTTGATTTATACTGTGAAGCTTTGATACAATTGTGAAAAGCGCTATATAAATATACTTGACTTGAATTGTGTTCGTGTTTTTGCAACACAAAACGTGTTGGATGTACCCTGTGTACTAGGAATAGTGCAAGCATTTATTTATTTTTATTGACATAGACAGATGTCTTTTCTTTTTTCAGATTGCACACATGTGTGTATGTTATGTATTGTGACAGGGGCTATGTATTTTCTTTTATTAAGGCCTACTTGAGCATATACAAATTTGCTCACTAAGAACCTGTGAACCACAATCCCAAACTGGCAGTTTGATTTTCTGTGTACTGAATTGTTTATCTAAAGTAAACTTGTTTGAATTTTATGCACATCATGTCTTTTTTTTTTAAATAATACTTTCTAAAATTGTAGTCCTACTTTAAAAAAATCGCAATATATCGCCTTATGCACAGTATCGAAATATATCGCAATATATTGAATCGTGACCCATGTATCGCGATACGTATCGTATCGCCAGATTCTTGCCAATACACAGCCCTAGTGTATTAGAGGTTTGTACAAATCCATAACCCATAGTATGAGTAATAGTAATAGCGATGTGTGCCTTTCCGCTGTCTCATCTCTTTCCTTTAGTTGTGTGTGTGTGTGTGTGTGTGTGTGTGTGTGCGTGTCTCTGATCTCTGGATAAGGTCACTCAGAGGCCAGCAGGGCCACAGATTGAGGCCTCCGGGGCTGGAAATGGACTGTAATTTACTGTAATGATGTGGAGTAGTAAGCAGCGCTGCTTAAGGCTGATGTTAAACAAATAATCTCTCCGACCTGGTGGTCTGAGACACACTTAACACACTCACACAGCTTCATCATAGACATACAGTAGACTATGAATTTCTGCTCAACACAGAGAGAGTGAGAGACAGAGAGTGTTAACAACAGCCTGTATTTGAATGGTCATTGTGGTTATTGATGTTCACACCCAGTACATACCACACCCTCTGATTCTCTGTGTTATTAAAAGACATTGAGTCCCAGACTGAATGATCAGCAGATAATAACTAGCAAAGGGCGGAAACTGAGGTCTTTTGAAGTCTGGTTGGTTAAAATGACTCTCTTTCCCACATGCATTGTGATCTAGCAGATAAAAGTCGAGATTTTATGTTTGCGTTGGTGTGTTTAAGAAGGACACAAAGGTGTGCTCAAGAAAATTCCAATTATGTGTCATGTACTGTAAACATTATCCTTATGAGTTGATTATTTGCCTGTATTTCATAGTAACATATTAGATATTTTTTATTAATCAGAATTGACTAATATTGTATAATCATTTGTACATTTGCATTCGATGGTCATTTCCTCTATTTTTACATTAAGGTGACCGAATGATCATGTAAAGTTAAAGTCAGCATGAAATGAAAATTCACCTTATCTACTTTCTAAATGCATGTTATTGATCTTATTATGAGCTATTCTTTGTGTTTCTATTTTTATTTTACCTTTGTAATTTTTCATCACAATGTATAACTCAATCTCTTACAGTCATCTGTGAGCTCTCATTCAGAAATGACTCCATCCAATCAACAACAGATGAATACAACCAAGTGCTGATAATAATTGATAATCTGTGTCACTAGAATGTATGTCATAATATGGAAGAAATGATCTGTAAATGAATTGCTTATTCCATTTCAATGTGACTTTATAATTTAATCTTTTTATTTATAATAATATAAATGTATAATTTTAACGTTAATAAATTAATAACAAATGTAAATAAAAGTTATTTTTTAGCAAATCTCAAAACGAAAAACAAATTATAGAACATTTTGTCTATCTATTGATATTTAGACAAAATCCTATAGAATTTTAATATCAACCGATTATCAGTTATCTGACATAACATAAAGGTTAAAACAATATATTATATATATTTTTTTGTTTTGTTATTATTTTTTTCTATCAGTTATTTTCTCATCCATATATTTTGAGTAGGGCAATCAACTCATTTGAATCAGGTAAGATTTGAAAACAGAAGAGTGTAGTGGACAGAAGAACAGCATGAAGAAATGAGTAGTATGCAGCATGTGTGTCGCCCAGAACATAAACCACATGTCTATTCCAGTCCTTCATTCTGTGTTTCTGTGTGTATGTCTCCCATCTGCTGATCTATTTAGCAAGACCACCCCATCCCTCCTAAATTAGTCACACTGCCCCCCAGCCCTCACACAAGCGCACACATGCACAATGAGTAGTGAACAACACCCCCTACAGCTGGGCCTTTTGTGCCGTGAGCCCCCTCTCAATCCCTTCAGCCCAGGGGAGGTTTAACACCTGCCCGTAGAGGAGGGGTCAGGGCTGCGATTATGTTTTATGAAAATGGATCTGATAGTGACCAGCTGTATTTGCATCACGGTGTTTAGAAATCCTGCTCTCTTTCTGTTCCTCATAAAAAAACACATGGCTTATATGCAAACATAATGAAAGATATTAATCAGTCGTATTATGAACTTTCAGTGTGTTTCAGCCCATCAAGACACCTCAGTGAAAACTACTTATTCCTATCGTTTCCTTTTTATCTTTGGCATTTATTTCAGGCACAACAGAGAGATGCATTTGTTCAGGAGCGATATGGACAGTATGACCTGCGTGACCCCTTCATAGCGCTGCTGAGGGACCGCGAGCTGTCGCAGGCTCAGGATGATGGAGGGCAGAGTCCCGTGTGTCTGAACCCGCTGGGCGTGTTGAAGCTAGTGATGGCCCACTGCACCAACATGAAGGAGAAAATGATGAAACAGCTAGCCGCTGCAGAGAGGAGACATCGACGGGTGAGAGGCAGAGAGAGTCCTGAGCTACATACCTAGGCTGTATTTTTAGGATCCTAATGTGAAGGCTGTTCCAGCTTAACAACATTGTAGTGCTAAATCAGCTGTAGGCATTAAAACTGTAGTGAGGAATGTCGTTTATGTCACTTCAATAGGTCACTTTGGAAGGTTACACAATTGTTAGGATTCTGGGTTTGAAGGTAGATGCCTATATAGACAACAGACTAGCTCACAACTTCTTGGAACAGAGCTTGAGTGCATGTATTAAAGATGTGTGTATTTAAGGGCTGGCTACTTACAGGACTGGTTCGTTCAGTTCTTTGAAAGTAATTTGATTTATTTCATAAACACTGTATGGAAGATTAATCCAAAATCAAACACAACTATTCTCCCTGTTATGTGCGTTGGGTGAGTCTTATTTAAAGGATCTCTGAATAACAGGGTTTGATACTTTGAAACACAAACCAATCTGGTTAAACATTCTTTATTTTCTCTCTAATATACTTCTTATAAAAACAAGAAATGCATATTGGGTTCACCCAATAATGAAAGTGTATTATTTATTTTGATTTATCAGTTAACTTTTTTCTTTCATACATATATACACTCACCTAAAGGATTATTAGGAACACCTGTTCAATTTCTCATTAATGCAATTATCTAATCAACCAATCACATGGCAGTTGCTTCAATGCATTTAGGGGTGTGGTCCTGGTCAAGACAATCTCCTGAACTCCAAACTGAATGTCAGAATGGGAAAGAAAGGTGATTTAAGCAATTTTGAGCGTGGCATGGTTGTTGGTGCCAGACGGGCCGGTCTGAGTATTTCACAATCTGCTCAGTTACTGGGATTTTCACGCACAACCATTTCTAAGGTTTATAAAGAATGGTGTGAAAAGGGAAAAACATCCAGTATGCGGCAGTCCTGTGGGCGAAAATGCCTTGTTGATGCTAGAGGTCAGAGGAGAATGGGCCGACTGATTCAAGCTGATAGAAGAGCAACTTTGACTGAAATAACCACTCGTTACAACCGAGGTATGCAGCAAAGCATTTGTGAAGCCACAACACGCACAACCTTGAGGCGGATGGGCTACAACAGCAGAAGACCCCACCGGGTACCACTCATCTCCACTACAAATAGGAAAAAGAGGCTACAATTTGCAAGAACTCACCAAAATTGGACAGTTGAAGACTGGAAAAATGTTGCCTGGTCTGATGAGTCTCGATTTCTGTTGAGACATTCAGATGGTAGAGTCAGAATTTGGCCTAAACAGAATGAGAACATGGATCCATCATGCCTTGTTACCACTGTGCAGGCTGGTGGTGGTGGTGTAATGGTATGGGGGATGTGTTCTTGGCACACTTTAGGCCCCTTAGTGCCAATTGGGCATCGTTTAAATGCCCATCCCTTTATGGCCACCATGTACCCATCCTCTGATGGCTACTTCCAGCAGGATAATGCACCATGTCACAAAGCTCGAATCATTTCAAATTGGTTTCTTGAACATGACAATGAGTTCACTGTACTAAAATGGCCCCCACAGTCACCAGATCTCAACCCAATAGAGCATCTTTGGGATGTGGTGGAATGGGAGCTTCGTGCCCTGGATGTGCATCCCACAAATCTCCATCAACTGCAAGATGCTATCCTATCAATATGGGCCAACATTTCTAAAGAATGCTTTCAGCACCTTGTTGAATCAATGCCACGTAGAATTAAGGCAGTTCTGAAGGCGAAAGGGGGTCAAACACAGTATTAGTATGGTGTTTCCTAATAATCCTTTAGGTGAGTGTATATATATATATATATATATATATATATATATATATATATACACTCACCGGCCACTTTATTAGGTACACCTGTCCAACTGCTCGTTAACACTTAATTTCTAAGCAGCCAATCACATGGCGGCAACTCAGTGCATTTAGGCATGTAGACATGGTCAAGACAATCTCCTGCAGTTCAAACCGAGCATCAGTATGGGGAAGAAAGGTGATTTGAGTGACTTTGAACGTGGCATGATTGTTGGTGCCAGAAGGGCTGGTCTGAGTATTTCAGAAACTGCTAATCTACTGGGATTTTCACGCACAACCATCTCTAGGGTTTACAGAGAATGGTCCGAAAAAGAAAAAACATCCAGTGAGCGGCAGTTCTGTGGGCGGAAATGCCTTGTTGATGCCAGAGGTCAGAGGAGAATGGCCAGACTGGTTTGAGCTGATAGAAGGGCAACAGTGACTGAAATAACCACTCGTTGCAACCGAGGTATGCAGCAAAGCATTTGTGAAGCCACAACACGCACAACCTTGAGGCGGATGGGCTACAACAGCAGAAGACTCCACCGGGTACCACTCATCTCCACTACAAATAGGAAAAAGAGGCTACAATTTGCAAGAGCTCACAAAAATTGAACAGTTGAAGACTGGAAAAATGTTGCCTGGTCTGATGAGTCTCGATTTCTGTTGAGACATTCAGATGTTAGAGTCAGAATTTGGCGTAAACAGAATGAGAACATGGAACCATCATGCCTTGTTACCACTGTGCAGGCTGGTGGTGGTGGTGTAATGATGTGGGGGATGTTTTCCTGGCACACTTTAGGCCCCTTAGTGCCAATTGGGCATCTTTTAAATGCCACGGCCTACCTGAGCATTGTTTCTGACCATGTCCATCCCTTTATGGCCACCATGTACCCATCCTCTGATGGCTACTTCCACCATGTCACAAAGCTCTACTCATTTCAAATTGGTTTCTTGAACATGACAATGAGTTCACTGTACTAAAATGGCCTCCACAGTCACCAGATCTCAACCCAATAGAGCATCTTTGGGATGTGGTGGAACGCGAGATTCGCATCATGGATGTGCAGCCGACAAATCTGCGGCAACTGTGTGATGCCATCATGTCAATATGGACCAAACTCCCTGAGGAATGCTTCCAGCACCTTGTTGAATCTATGCCACGAAGAATTGAGGCAGTTCTGAAGGCAAAAGGGGGTCCAACCCGTTACTAGCACGGGGTACCTAATAAAGTGGCCGGTGAGTGTATATATATATTGGTTACAGTTTATTTTAAGGTGTCTTTGTTGCACTGTAATTATACATATAAGTAGTGAGTAGTATTAAGTAACTACATGTACTTACTATAGGGTTAGGATTATGGTTTGGTTTAGGGTTAGATGCATGTAATTATGCATCATTTATAGTTATTACAATAGTAACTACATGTAACAATGACACTTTAAAATAAAGTTTTAGCATATTTATGTTTAAACTGTATAACATGTATACTTTCCAGTACATTCTTAAAAGATTCTGATTTTGAAAATTCTGCAGAACAAAAAAAAAGAAGATATTGTGAAGAATGTTAGTAACCAAACTGTTTTGGTGCCCATTAACTTCCATTGTATGGACAGAAAAAAAAGACATTTATCAAAAATGTTCTTTTATGTTCCACAAAAGAAAGTAAGTCATACAGGTTTGGCAGTGTGAGTAAATAATGACAATTTTAATCAGTCATAAGTCATTTTCTCAATTAATGTGACTCAAATTAGCATCATTAACTTTAACAAGTTTTATTCTTACTGCAATTATTAATAAGATGGTGAAGTCATACAATAATTGTCCTGTCCCGGTGGTTAAATATGTTTATGCCTGCAGGTAATTGCTGATTTAGAAGAAGAGAAACGACGGCGTGCTCAAGACGCTGCTGCGGATGATGACATCACTGCCATGCTAGAGAGGGAACGAGACAGACTATTACAACAGGTAACCAGGCAACGCCAAAAACACATATACACATGCACACACTGTACCATTATAAATACATCTTAAACTGCAAAATAAAAGCAACCATGGCTAACTGTGCCAGCAGATTTTGTGTGTCTCTGTTGTGTAACAGTGTTAGTGCAGGTCTCTGTTCTAAAGAGGAAAGGCTCCATTGTTTTTATGGAGTCTGTCCGCCTATGTGTGTGTGAAGACAATCCATTGTTTGTTTGTGTTTTTATAGGGTTAGGATAAGGTGATGTTATGGTCAAAGTACAGACTGCAGTATTATGTAAAAAGCCCTTCCTGCCCTGCCCTGCCCTGCCCTGCCCTGGGTTTTCTTTACAAACTCACACACTGTCTTTCTCTGGATGCTTGGCCTTGTCTCTCACACATTCTGCAGCTCATAGGGGCCTGAAGTGGTTTAGACACCTGGTCTAAAACAATAGTACTGTATATTTTCAGCTGTCTATAAAGTATAATGTTATTCCTTCTGACTCTACTAGCTTCTTTGAATTTTTAAAGTGACATCTCTTGCTTTTATTCTTCACAGCTGGAGTTTGAGAGGGCTCAAGTCCAGCGTTTAGAACGTGAGCAGTCAGTTCTGTCAAATCAAGCTGAGGAAGATTTAGCACAGCAGCAGCAGTTATCCTCGACACTGGCTAAAGAATGTCAGAAGGCTACAGCACGGGCAGAGGAGGAGAGCCAGCGTGTTGCAGACCTCAGCCGCCAACTGGAACAGGAGAGCAGTGCCATCGAAATCCTAAAGCAAGAGCTCGAAAGCGAACACGCTCGTGCTCAGCAGATAGAGGCGAGAGCTGAGAAAAAGCTGGCTGAATTTGATACAGAGCACGAGCAGATGAGAGGGAAACTACTGAAGGAAGAAAAACGATATCACAAGCTTTTGGAACAGTTCAATAGTCTAAAGAAAGAGTTGGATGAAATTAAAGAAAGAGAAAAGGCCGGGATGGAAAAGGATAATGAAGAAAAGGTAAAAATCCCACAGAAAGATATCACACCTTCAGGTATCATGCCTTCTCTTAGTCAAACAGAAGTCGATGGCAAAACTGTTGCATCTAAATCATCTCCTCAACACAAACAAAATGGTCAACACACTCCAAGAGAACCGGAGTCTCCAGGCGAAGAGAGGTGTAAGGAAGGGGGATTGGCGGACAATGGGGTAATGCTCCCTGGAGCAAGTGGTGCCTTACAGTGTCTCTCCCCCAGCAGTCCTGCCTCATCCTCCCTTAGCTCATCTCCTTGCTCTTCCCCTGTACTGACCAAGCGTCTGGCCTCTCTAGGTTGCTCTAGTCCGACCTATCCCTCTTCTTACCAGGCCAGTATAAACCAACGATTCCAAGCAGCACGCCACAAGTTTCAGCAACAAGCTGAGGTAGACCAGCAACACGGAGGAACTGTTGTCCACTCGCCCCGAGACCTCTCTCCCACTGCCGCCACTCCTCCTCCGCCTCCAGACAATTCTACTGCAAAGCAGATTGCCCGCAACACAGTCACTCAGGTGCTGTCACGGTTCACGAGCCAACAAGTGGCAAGTAAACTCCCTCCGTCCAACAGCTCACCTTTTGGCACTGATTACCGCAACCTGGCTGCGGTCTCCTCACCTACAGGGAAGAGCCCAGGAATTCTCTCACCGGGGATCCGCTCACCGATAATTCCGAGGACGGAAAAGATTCATCCACCTCCTGTTCCTCCCAAAAAGCAGGGGGTCAACCAGTCTCCTAACTCACCGGTTCCTTCTGGCAGGGCCAGCCACTTCCCTGAGCTCACTGGGAGCTGTGGTCTCACCAGTGGTCAGGAAGATGCTAAAGAGCTTGAATTGGTCGTGTCATCATCTAGTTAACCAGCCTAGAGTCCAGAGCCAGTCCTTTGCCTTATCCACTCCCATGGCATCTAAAGCACTCTTCTTTTATTATTTTCACCCTAATTTTCTAGTGTTGTAGTTGTCGATTCTTGTCCTTCAGTACCCCGTTTTGGATGTTTCCTTTATCTGACTCAGTTCTTGGAAACTTTCTTAAATAAGAAAGACATCCAAATTGTTCAGTGCTACGTACAATACTCCAAGATTGAAAACCTTCGGTCTAGTGCAGGGGTAGCCAACCCTGATCCTGGAGAGCAGAATTTTGCTCTAACTTTGATGAAACACACCTGAACCAGCTTAGAATTACTTGAAGATTTAAAGGCAGGTTGAGTTGGAACTGAACTTTTCAGAAAGGAAACAGAAATGTAGATCTCTAGAAGCATGGTTGGCTACCCCCAAAGGGTGTCCAATCCTGTTTTTGGAGGGTCCAACCCTAATTAAACACATGAACCAGTCTTCAGGATTGTGAGAAATGTCCAGGCAGGTGTGTTGAACCATGTTTGAGGTAAACTTTGTATGAAAGTGGTCCTCCAGGAGCAGGATTTAACATTCCTGCTTTATCTACATTAGACTGGTCTCTCAGACGCAGTCCTGTATAAGTGCACTCAGAGGTGATGCCCCATTGAAAAACATTGGTATCCCAGAACAAACCTTATTGTGAGCCTAACCCATCCTGTCAAATTTTGAAAGGTAACTAACGCTCACACACAACTTAACCAACCTGTCAAATTCTACTCCTATAAGATTGAATCTATTTAAATACTATTTTAATCTTTTTATATATATATATATATTATTCTGTTTATTTTTTACAAAAGGATTTTTATTTATCCTAATAAATAATGTTATTTGTTGTAATTAGTCCATTCCTAATGACCTGCACAGATAGAAATGGAAGTATATACAGTAAAAATATGTTATGAAATCAAGCACATGCAATACTGATTGACCAAGTCTTCAACCAATCAGTCAGTCTTTGGCTACTAATCAGAACATTCTCAATCTGTCTTGTGAGTGTGTGATGTTTATATATTGTTTATGGTAAAATGTATAAACTGTTGGTTTTCTGTCGAGCAGTCATATGATAAGATGTGCAGTTACTGTTCTTCAGTCAATGTCGAAATTTACTACTGGAGATACTTTCTAAGGAACTAATATGAAGTGGTCATGAAAAAAACTCTGTCCTACTGTATCGCACCATGACTACATCGTCCTCTAGTGTCAATCTGAAGTGCTGCTCAGGAAGCTGCCATCTGGTGGTGTTAAACATCAGCCAAACCAAATACATTCTCTATAAATGTGGGTTAAAAATGCTTGTTTATATGCCACACATATTCACAGACATGGTTTAAATGATTGTAAACAATATTTAGAATCAAGTCAAAATGTTCTAAGAATGCATTTCTGGGTCTAATAACCATGCCTTGATATATATATTGCTCTATCATGGCTCTTAATATTATGTTTATGCTGGACAGCCTTGCATTTAAAAAATTAATTTTAATTGAATACTTGGTAGAAACCATAGCACCAGTTTACATGATTAACCATGGCAAAAGCACAAATGAGTTAATGTCATAATTTAATGACTTTTTGTCTTACCTGTGTCCTCTTTTGACCTTTATAATGTAACTAGTATGAAAATAGAAATTATTTAATGTTTGTGTAAAAAAATCTTGCTGGCATGAAGGTATTGCTCACATAAATGCAGCATAGAGTCTTAACTTGCTTACGAAAGAACAAAGTATGCTTTTATAAGTAAATGTGATGCATGTTTCTGTCCTTTCTTACATAGATTTCAGCTGTTCTATGGTCATTTACTTTTCTGTTTTTAAATACCTCACCATTTCTCCTACTGTATTGAAACCTTTTCAAGTAGCAGTTTAGATTTTTACTACTGGAATGTTTTTTTTGTTTTACGAAACTGAACCAGAATTTTGTATTTCTACCTGGGACTTGCAAAGACCAGTTTCTGAGTTTTTAGCTATTTGTATGAAAATACTGTTTGATAAATTTAGTTGAATTTTTCCAGATGATTTTTCCAGCTAGTTAGGTGTTGAGTGAATTTATTTCCCTGAGCTAATAAAGAGTTTTTTGAAGTTTACTCTGTTTGTTTATATATACATTGATTACTGTGAATATATATCAACAGGACAACATCACTACAAATAAAAAAAGTGGAATCTGCACAGACTTAAGCTACAGATACAACAGTTGATTTACAAAATAAAAGGTTCAGCAGTAACCATTTAGTCATTATGGTTGCCATTTACTGTGAGTAGACATTACTTTTGCATGATTTAAAATCTGAAAAAAATTAAGGTTACGCGAGACAGAGATATGCCAGTCTTACATGATGCGTGTATATTACAGAGGATCTTTGATGGAACAATAAAGACAAACAAGACTAAAGTCAATGTGAAAGCAGTGTGGCAGAAACATGCAACGGAGCTCAGTCAGTACTCATGCTGACAGAGAGACTCAGATTTACTGTGTGGGTTTTGGATTTGTCGCAGACTGTGGATACCCTAAATGCATCACAAGTACCTTTAACAGACAGTCTGAACCACTATATCTGAAAACAATTCAACTGGTGTGTAAATATAAACATCAAGACTTAATTTGGATGTCTTTGCCACAAAAGAGGGTTATCCATGGATTTATTTATTTAGTCTTTTTTGGTTATTAAACCATTTTAGTTTAGCAGACTGTGAGTCACTGTTAGAGAAAGATACGGAGAAAGCAGTTAAGACAGATGGCCATTCCAAACCCAGACACACAACCCGTTCCCCTCCTCTCCCAACATCATCATTTTCCCTGTTACAGCCTGGATAGTTGAGGACGGGACAGCAGGAAATCTCATCTCTCCAGGTTGTCAGTAGGCAGAGGAAGGAAGGGGGGGTTGTCGCCTGACTGGGGTTTGGAAATACAGTGAGTGAGGCATAATTTATCCACTGTTTTAAAACACAAAACCGTTTGCACATGTATTGCAGCTGTAACAGTTCACAAAAAAAAAAGAAGTCAAAACAATACAAACTCTTTGAGTGACTTGCGAGCGGGTAAATGAGAGAAAAGCAATAACTGCCGATAATTTAGATCCACGATTCCCTCAAGTTCTCATTTAAACCTCTTCCACAGCTGAGACCCATCGAAGTCCATTAATGACAGAAAGTTGAATGAAATTACATCCTCTTTTAAACAGTTTTTTTTTTTTTTTTTAATTTTCATTTTTGGGAGACTTCTTCACACTGAGCGAACGGCATGTGGTGTTCTGAGAGCCGGCTTTGCAATTTAACAGAAGGAAAGGGAACCGGGGTGGTTCTAAGCGTTTTGCATCTCTTTGCCGATCTTGTAGCTGAGGATCTTGTTCCAGTCGATCTTGGTGCGAGTGACCGGCAGCTGTCTGCGGAGAGCTTTGAAGGTGGTGTCCGACATTGTCTGGTAGTTCTCACTGATAGCCGTCTGGAGGAAAGCATTTATTAGGGATGTGAAGTCATAAAAAAATTACATGTACACATGTTGATCAGATCAAATTCTCACCTGGTAATCATTTTCAGCGTTTTCAATGATTTTTACAAATTCCTTGGCAGTCTGGGATTCATTCTAGAGATAAAAAGGCAGGAATTTACTTTGAAATCTTACACATTAACCAAACATAAACTTGTTTTTTTTTTTACTTACAGTCACTGCAATGGACTCCTCCACTTCCTTATGGCTCACCAGTTGAACATTACCATCCTCGTAATAATGCACCTGTAGGAAACCAAATTATTTATCAAAAACTCTTCACCGTCAAACTTTCTTCGCATCCCCACTATTCTAGTCTGTCAGGTCTCACCTGGATCTTCAAAACTCCCACCACCTGAGCTGATGACTGACTAATGGTGAACTTCCACTCTGACCTGCACCGGCCATTCCTGACAAGAGAATAACAAGATGATAAGATCATCAGAGAATCGAGGTACAATCAGACCATTATAGCTTTTGAAGCTATTATTTCCCAAAAGTGACTGATGGCTGTACAGTAAAGACACTTATGTTAAAAAAGTATTCCATTTCAAATAAAGGCTGTTCTTTTGAACTTTTTATTTATTAAAGAATCTTTGGGGGAAAGTATAACATTTCCACATAACTTTAAGCAGTACCACTTTTCAGCATTGCTACTGAAAATTGCCATCACATGAATAAATTCAATTTTAAAATATATCAAAAGATTTTTAAATTCTAATAATATTTCACAATATTACTGTTTACAGTATTTTTAATCAACTAAATTCAGCATTGGTAAGCAGAAGAGACTTCTTTCAAAACCTTTTTTTTTCTGACTCCAAACTTTTGAATGTTAGGTGTAAATACATTAATAAATAAAAATACATGAAATACTGATAAGAGTTTAAATTAATTTATTATGCGAGATGAAAGAGACTGTAAAGTAACATTAAACAGTTATGTATGAAATCAGTTGTCACATTATATGACAATATTTAAATGCTTTGATTGAACAATAAGAATTAGGTATTCCAGAAAGTCACCTATAAGAAGATAAATCCCTGAACATTACTCACCAAAAGTTTTTGGGCTCAAACTTATGACCCTCAATACAAGCAATGATTGTTTGCTGACCATCAACAGTTTTCCCATACACCTGCAGCAGAAACATTAGAACATGTGTCCAAAGGAGCATGATTTCACAAAAAATGGCTGCAATGCATAAATGTATATGTTACAGAAATCATATTATTTTGTTGAGATTCCCATGGGAAACATGTGTACCGTGCAAACTCCACTGGGATAGTGCTCCTTCACGTAAGCACTGAGCACTTCATCACAGGCGTCTCTCCAGGACCGGAGGCCGGTCTCTCCCTCGTAAGACTGAGGATCGCTCGCTTCCTTTCGGAGGTGATCGAAACGGAATGAAACCCGCTTCCGTGGGTCGAAGAACCGTCCCTGACCCAGATCTCCATGCTCGGTGATCAGAACCTGCAGGAACAGGATGTGCCTTGCTCTTCAGACAGAACTAATCACACACAGAGCTCTACAGCCACTCTCACGCAGCAGCAAACACTCACAGTACAATGACCACACCTGCCCAAATCACACATACAAAGTACACACAGATCTCCAGAGAGCAGAGTTTACACCCAGCTTGAATAAATAATGTGTCAACAGTGTGCTCTCAATTCAAAACTAACACAGAGTCTTAGGGCAGCACAGGAACCAAACGTACATGCACATTTACAAAACCTAAACTGAATCTGAGAGTTTGAACTGCAATCAAATCATGAACCTACCGACTCCTCACTACCGTCCAGTTTGACAGGTGTGAACTGATCCATATTATACTGAGCAAAGGCACTGTGAAACAGAGAAAGAGACAATGCAGCATGAATCCTCTTTATAATCACAAACTTTAAACACACAGATGCATCTGGACATACAATGGCAAAAGTATGTGAACCCATTGAAATGAACTGTTTTTCTGCAGTAATTTGCCATAAAATGTGATCTGATCCTCATCTAAGTCACAACAATAGACAAACACAAAGTGCTTAAGCTGATAACACACAAACAATTTTAATTTCTCGCGTCTTTATTGAACACACCCATTAAACATTCACAGTGCTGGAAGAAAAAGTGATTCCATAGACTAATTACTTCAACAAAAGCTAATTGGAGTCAGTAGTTTGCACACCTGGAGACCAATTAATGAAATGAGTTTGAAGGTGTAGTGTAGAGCTACTTTGATTGACAAAAGACACTCAAAGCAATCGCAAAGTGTTTATGCATCCATCAGTCGTTTGCCAAAATATCCTACAGGATAATTTCAGGGTGGCTTCATTGTTTTTGTTTTATCATCTTAAGCTCATTGTGTTTGTCTATTGTTCTAACTTAGATGAGGACCAGATACCAATTTATGGCAAATTACTGCAAAAAACAGTTCATTCCAAGAGGTCCGCATACTTTTTCTTGCCACTATAACATGAGACACACAGATCTGCAAAATAACTTACTGTGCTGCCCCTTCCCGAAGGAGGTTGTCATTGTTGAGGAGAAGTCGCACATCTACAAAAACAAAAAGATAAAAAATCAAGCAAAAACCTGGTGTAATATAAAGCTGTTTTGAGATGGTCTCGATGAGCGAGATGAGGAACAGCCAACTAAACTGCAAGAGAGCAATGCGTTGTGAAGTGGGAGCAAAAAGAAATAAACAGCTTCTGATGTCTCCCCAAGCACCATCGCATATATATATTTTTCAACTCTTTTTACCCATTCTGTGCAAATCAGTAAAAATGATCATAAGACTTTCCCCCCATGTTGTTTGATGATGTCAAGAATCAAATCTGTTATTGCTACTAGCTCAAGTTTGAGGGAGATATGCTGGGATTGTAGCTTCAGTTGGAGATAACAATCTTGTAAATCACGCACACGGTCTGCTGTCAGGCTTGTAGTATAGTGTGTACAGTATAAAAACAGTACTAACGTTTAAAAGTTTGGGGTCAGTATGATTTTTTTTAATTCTTTTTGAAAGTAGTCTCTTATACAAGGCTGCATTTATTTGATCAAAAATACAGTACAATATTTTGACAAAATACAGTACTATTTTAATATATTTTTAAATGTTGTTTATTCCTGTGATGTAAAAGCAAATTTTTAGCAGCCATTACTCCAGTGCCACATGATCCTTCAGAAATCATTCTAATATGCTGATTTGGTGCTTAAGAATAATTTCTTCTTATGTTAAAGACATGCTTTTTAAAGAGGCTATATGCGTTTTTCTGAAATTTAAACTCGCGACTGACACCTGTGGCCAAAAAACAGAACTGCTCTTCCTTTCTGCTCGCTCTCGCAGCGCTCGTACGTGCACACTTCACAAGTCATCTGCTGCAAGGAGGTCAACATTATGTTTACAGAGGTAAGAACAGTCAAAAAATCGCAAAATCCATTGCACTGCTTGCGAGTGTAGGCTACTTGCTGACTAGCGGTGGTGGCAGAGTGGTCTGAAACGTTTAACATGAACGCGCCTGACGTCACATCCGCAGACAGCGAGGGGAAATCCGACCCGACAGAAAATAGGAAAAATAGAATACAGGCTTATAGGTGCACCCAATGTGAGCGGACAAGGTGTCAGTATGCTCATCAGGAGATATTTGAGTCATAAATGGTCAAATGAAAAGGCTATTGTTACGTTTATTTTTGGGAAAAAGTTACATATAGCCTCTTTAATAAGATTCTATGATTTATTTGAAAGTTCAAAAGAACAGCATTTATTTGAAATAGAAATCTTTTGTAACATTTTTAATGTCTTTAATGTTGCTTTTGATCAATAAAATGCATCCTTGCTGAACAAAAGTATTCATTTCATTCAAAATCTTACTGACCCTAAACTTAGTAGTGTAAATGTGCATAGCGTGTAGTACTAGTGTGTGTTTGATGTTAGTATACACATATCGTATGCAACAGGCCACTTCAGATCACATCAGCAAGTAGTAAAAGCATAATGAAAAACTAGAGCATGTGTTCATGTACTACCACTTTAGACCAATATTGTAACTGAAAAAGGTCCCAGAACAGAACAGCTTAAATTGACACTCACCATTGAAGACTTCATTGAATTCTCCAGGGGGAGCGTGGGTCACAAAGTTAGATGCGATGCGGACCTGCAGAAATAAAACATAATAAATTACGAGCGGGCACATATTTGCCTTACTGAAACACGGTGGCTTCAGCAATACTGAATCACAGCCAGTTTCTAGCGGGTGACTCCAGAGCTCAAATTACAACATACATAAACCCTGTAACACTTCAATAACACACACTGCTGAGATCTCAACAATCCACATATTCCAAAAAAGCACAACTTACCATTTAAACACTGTTAATACTTCAAAACCACATCACCCACAGTAATAAATGTCCATAAACATCTCACTCAAACCAACTTCACATAATCTCAAACTTAGCTTAAATGTCTTCGTGTTTCAGACCAGGGCAATTATACATCAGATATGTTGTGTGCTATTAAAATGATAGTTCACTAAAATACGATATTTTGAAGAATGCCTTTTAAACAGTTCTTGTCCATATAATAAAAGTCAGCGATTGGCTGATGATTTGGAGGCAGAAAAAAAAAAGCTTTTCTGATAAATATTGCAATAGCAAATTAAAATTAAAATGTGATTTTTAAAAGAGCCCAAAGATTGTGTGATTATCAATACGACACATATACAGTGTTTCCCCTAGGATTTTTTTCAGGGGGGGGGGGGGGGGGGGGGGCTGCTAGTGTTGCGGAGCGGGCGTGTTATGGATACGTGGTGTAATTTTTTTAGCAATCAAAAAGCATGTCTAATTAATTGAAATAGTGTATTATGAATCATTAAACGTATACAACATTTAAAAAAAAAATATGAAAAAAAATTTCACACTAATTCTGTGTTGTGTTTTTTCTGGTAATAAAATGAAGACATAAAACACAAATTTTATCATTTATCATCAATTTTAATCATATGAAATTAAATAAACTTTTTGTCAAATAACGTGCTGCACAATGAGCTTTACTGTTAAAATTAAAACATGGATTATTCCTTAAATTCAGTTTTGATGATAATTTATTTGGATTAGTGTTAGTATTATTGGTACTTTCCTGTTATCCGGACCCCACCATATACCATGGGCGGGGTTAGGGGTAGGCCATCGTCCCTGATTGGTCTTAACCCCAGTGACGGGTAGGTTTAGGGGCAGGGTTAGGGGTAGGCCATCGTCCCTGATTGGTCTTAACCCCAGTGACGGGTAGGTTTAGGGGCGGGGTTAGGGGTAGGCCATCGTCCCTGATTGGTCTTAACCCCAGTGACGGGTAGGTTTAGGGGCGGGGTTAGGGGTAGGCCATCGTAAAGTACCGTATTATTACATTGGGACATATCTAAATTCTACTGTACAACGGTAATATATTTCTGTCAAGTTAAACCGAACTTTTATTTTGACGGGTTGCCGTGAAGACCTTTTGAGTTTCTGTGTGTATGTCATAATGATAGTTTTTCTTAAATGAAGCGGTTAAATGATCACGTAGTGACTTTCGGAGTGGATCTAGAGCCTGGAGAGGAAGTTTATGCATTTGTGTCTTCAAATAGGCAAAAAAACAGCGCAAGCGTCACACGTGCTTCAGTGTGTGTGTGTGTGTGGTAAATGAAACTGCGCGTCGGCGGCACCATTCATTCACACACAACAAGCAGGATTCGTATTTAAATTGTCTTTGCGGTTTAATATCCACACACACTTGTCTACATCGCGATTTGATTTCAAGTGTATACTGTCCTGCTTTCTATTTATTCCTCAAAAGATTGACAAATTCCATGAAATTCCGCGTTATACAGTAAATTTCTTTTTTATGACTGGATTTCGTCAGCAATTTAGGGGGGGGGGGCGGGGGGTCGTTTTGGGGGGGGCGGGCCGCCCCCCCAAAACAATGGTAGGGGAAACACTGATATATATATATATATATATACATATTAGTAATAATTATCATTATTAAAACAAACATTACTATTGTAATATTTCACTATTTTACAACATTGGACACCATTGACTTTCATTGTATTGACATAAAATAAATACATTTTTCAAAATTGTTGTTGTGTTCCAAAGAAGAAAAGTCATACAGGTTTGGGGAGACATGTTGAGAGTAAAATATGACCATTTTCATTTTTGGGTAAACTTTGTCTCTAAAAATTGTTTTGAAACCATATTCATTCACATAACCAGAACTAACATTCAATTCAAAGCAACTTTCACTGATCATCACACAAACAACAAACCATACAGTTAATGTCTTTTGAACCCACTGACATGAGCAGTGCAGTTTTCTGACCACCAAAGGGATGAAATATTAAATAATGAAGAGAAGGGAAAGAGGTTAACATAAAGGGAAGCACCTGGTAATCTTTCTAATTACCATCTCATGTGGTCTGGCTGGGGAAGTCAGCTGAGCCTGGAACTCAAAGCTTTGACAGTATACAGAAAATGACCACATGTATTAAAGGGAAAGAAAATGTGGCGGTTAAATGCAGCTTTTCCTGACAGAGACAGAACCGGGAAAAAAGTACGAATAAAATCAGTCACCACTGGCCTGCACCATATGAAACTCAAAACTACTGTCAAAGTGACAGAACATATGAATAACAGCCTCGGTCACCATTCACTTTTAATAAATGCAAAAAGACGCGATTAAAAGTGAACTGTGACCGAGACTCGCATTCTCCTAACATCTCATTTTGTGTTTTACTGCAGAAACAACACAGTGTATCAATGATGACAGTTTATATAAATGATGATGCACTATCCACTCAAACCCGCAGAGATTGCAGACTTCCACCCCAAAACACACCCGTCCTTGCGGTCGTAACTTCATCCGGCCGATGTTTTCGGCTCAGATGGCTTTCGTGTCAGGAGGATCTGGCATCTGCTGTCCCACACATGTGTAACTCTACCGGAGCACGGCCCGTTAAAGCCCATCGGCTCGGTTCGGAGTGGGTGGATCTGCTAACATCTATTTCTGAACTCCCTCTGACAGCTTGCTAACAGGCTAACAGCTGACGCTCACAACACTTCCACTGAAAACAACACGGCCATTTTTACTCTAACGAGAGTTGTTAAAATTCTGGTTGTTTGTTCGGTGTATCGCTGTTATTAAGTCAGGTCTCTGTGTTTTACGAGAGTGCAAAGCTGCGATTTCACTTCCTCACAAATTAGCACATAGCTAACCGGCTAGACTGCCTCGCGCTTCTTCCGGGGAGCAGCCATTCAACCCTCTGCAAGCGGAGTGCTTTAATATGAGGACATACGAGCGCATGTATTTGAGTGGTTTGTTAAAGGTAACTTATTGTTTATTTTTACCTTCTCCTCGTCTGAAAGCGGCTCCTCAAAGTCGGTCATCTTGGCTGTGGCGGAGCCTCACGCCGCGGCGCATGCTGGGTAGCGCGCGCTGTCACGCTCGTGACCATAATAGGGCAAAACGAAGTGCGAGCCACCGCCTCGCGCAGCTCCTGCTCTCGCCTCCGGTCTGACAATCGACATGAAGAGAGGATATAAGGAAGATTTAAAGTTGCACTTTATTAATGGGGTCCGGGATTCATTCATTCATATCGATGACTTGAATCTTTTGAATCAGTTTATAAAAAAAAACATTCACTTATTAATTTAGTGGTCCTTCTGCATGTTACAATGTTAAGCCAGTAGGTGGAGACAAGTGAGCATGTTTTGTCACTGAATCATTCACTCAACCGATTCTTTAAAGCCACATGTAATCAAAAATTGACAGTTCTTATTTTTGTATGGAATATTGCAGTATTTTATTTATGTTTACTGGCACGAGGGAGGGACAACCTGTCACTCACATGAGATCGCAACATAGCAAATCACAATCCAATAAATTCCCAATGGACAAAATCAAGTTGTGCCCTACATTCTTTTTCGAGAAGCTGTTTCACTATATCAAAATAGGGAAGAAAAGACTGGAACTTCCGTTTCATGCTTACTTTAAACAACACCAAATTGATTGAAAGAAGTTGTATTATCCTTTATTGAAAAAGTGTGTAAAAAACAAATAGTACATTTTATTATATAATATATAACTGCACTGCATCTACTGTCTGAAATATAAATTACTTGAGCTTTATAATATCCAATTTTTACCCAGGTATCCAATTTTTATTTCCATTCGATTTTAATGTTAAAAGTACTTTATTGATCTGCATACAAATTGGTCAAAGCATACAAATAGCCTACACACACAAGTTACAAAAATACATGGCCCCAAAATGGTTAAGCAGGTAGCCTACACAAACATTAGGCTGTACTAATGATCCAGTAATATTAATAATAAATAGTATTACAGTAAAACAAATTGAACATTCAGATTCAATTCTTCTGCTGTCCTGCAGACAGCAGTGTTTATCTAACATTTGAACTGCTGTTCAATGTAATAAAAGAAGAAAAAAACTTTATTGACCAACAGATGGCGCCATTACTGTGGGAAGCGCCTTCACAACTAAAACCATAGTGGTGAAATCACTGCAGGCCAACAACATGCACATCTGGGGCGTTTTATTCTCAAGAAGATATTTGACATAGTAGGCCTACATACCTCAACATTCACTAATTCAAAAAGAGATAAATAGTTCAAGTTCCGATAAATAGGGAAAGAGGACTTTTCTATTAACTTTTTCACCTGAAGTAACTGCACAATAAATGCACAATTTTTGTAAGTGGTTTTAGAGTGTATGCCAAAAACATAAATGTAATGAACATATAAATGTAAACAGGGCATTATGAAAGTCGATCTCAGTAAGAGGATGATCCATCGGAGTTCATTTTAACGTCCTGGAACTAATGCGCTTGCCTGGAGAGAACGGCTGGAGAGTCTTTACGCCCCTATTTTCCCCTTTCTCTCTCTGCTCCTCTTCTCCCATCTCCTCTGTCATGTCCTGTTGTTGAAACCACAGATTCTGGTGAACTCCTTATTTTCCAGAGGCTGGATGCAAAAAAAGTTTATCTCATACCTAAGCTACATAGCACTATAAAGGGCCTCAATATTTCAACCGTACAGATTAAATATGATTCTTAACAGAGCAGAATTAAACAAAGCAAAGGCAAACATATCGTTCAGATTTACAAATTCTTTCCACAACCTTTCAAACAGCTTTCAAGCATGGACGTATGATATCTGAACAGAAAAAAAAGAGTGAAAGGATACAGAGAGGAATATTTTCTTATAGTGAGGGCCTTCCCATAAAAATTACAGTTGAAGACCGCAAAACTGTAACTGGAACAAATGTGCGTGTGTGCGTTTACTTGTAGTTATCATTGTGAGGACCAATTTGAGGTGTAGACCTTCAGAGTGAGGACAACTTTTGGCCGGTCCTCGTGTTCTGACACCCCTTTAAAGGGCTGTTTGAGAGGGCTGTTCTTCATTATGGGGTTAATATTAGAATTAGGTTATATAGGTTAGGGTTATGGTTATGGTTAGGCACTTCGTTATGATGGTTAAGGTTAGGGAAAGGGGCTAGGGATTGCATTATATCAGTGAACGTCCTCACAAAGACTCATGCAAGTGTGTGTGTGTGTGTGTGTGTGTGTGTGTGTGTGTGTGTGTGAACTTTTTAAAGCCTTATCATCACAACACAGCAAAATAGGGGTAATGAGGGATGAGTGAAGTGAGAGAGAAAATCATCCATCACTAATGTGTCATCTCTTTGATCATAACCAACGTTAGTGTCTATTGGTTTATATTTCTTGTGTTCGTCTCCCTTGCACTGAACTTTGCAGTTAAAATCCTTGTATGTGCGTGTGCGGTGAGGAAGTGAGGTGTGTTCCCACGACCTGTGCGTGTAGTAACCTTACCTCCCTTTGATCCTGCTTTGCCCTGATAGATTCTGCCCCTCACACACACACATACTTGGAAAGCCACTGATGTGATGTGACAGGTGTTAAGGCCTCCCGCTTTGATGTGGAGGGATATGTGGAGGTATTATCCCTTTTTGTGATCCAATCAAACAGAGACTTCTTCCAAACCACACGCATGTGCTGTAACTGAGAAGCTTTTGTTACTTCACAGCAGAGGAGATAGTGGATTTCGGGGTCCATTATTATTGGTAAAAATTATGACTATTTTCAAGCAGGTTTCCTTGAACACTGCCCTTGTACTCAATTGGTTGTCAAAACATACAAACCCCACCCCAAACTCACACAATTGGTTGAGCCCATGATTGAGCCACTGTGTTCCATGTCAGGCTGCTTTAACAAACAACGTGCAAGTGCCAAAGATGCATTTTAAACTCTTCAGGGAAATCTGTAAATGGCTTGCATTTAAATCTGGATGGGAGAAAATAGTGCTTAGTGTGACCAACTTTTTCCCCCCAATACATTATTGCCAAAAGAATGCACTAACAGCTTGGGCAGAAATAATACACAAAAATATAGACACTGGGAATCATACGTAAAAAAAAAAAAAGCATAATATATAATATAATATAATATAATATAATATAATATAATATATACAATATAATATAATAGAATATAATAGAATAGAATGCAATAGAATGGAATAGAATAGAATAGAGTTTCTTATTGCATTCACTTTAAAAAAGATCCTTTAAAAGGCTACATTTTCCTGAGAAACTAAAAATGCATACAATTTTAAATTGTTCCATTGCTTGAAGTGTTTTTTATTTATTTTATTTTTATATTCTCTCACATGCATTTTTGCATTGTATGATTTATTTGACTTTTTTTTAGCCTATGCAGTAGTGCTGATGTGAAGCCTTCTGGCTATCTTTTTGTCGCTGTACTTCTCTCTGTCTCATTCTCTCTCTGAATTTAAAGACATTGAGGTGACATAAAGCTGGTCCCACCAACACAGATTGCACCAACAAGATGCTGTCAAGGGCCTCTGCTTTGCCAGAAGGGTTTACCTTCTATTTTATTAAACATCTCAAACCAAGACTGGCAGCTCATGCATTTGAGACACAAAAACAAAGGCAAAGAGTCCATGGAGACCTCCAGTTATCCAGATGGAGTGTTCTGTGCCTTAGCGGATCAAACACAGCTTATACAAGATCTTTTTGTGGAATGACAGACTTTACTTTTTGCTTTTAAATGTGATGGGAATAACTGCTATTATCAACTGTTGGTCTCCTATACGATTGCTGTGTCACAACCAGACTGATTCACCTCCACTGAGGAATTCTGGTTACGACTGAAAAGAGTCTTTAGCACTTACACACACACACACAGTGAGGACAGTGAAAAATCCCTCACGCAGAGGCTATCATTCCTCTAAACCCAGACAGCAACACAGAGACAGAGAAGGGGGACAGAAGGTCAGGTTTGTTTGACGGTAAAGCATCACAACACCCTGCAGCGTTTGTTTTTGCTGCTGGTGTTTAAGGGGAGAAGAGTGCTATCAGCACGTTCAGGTGTGTGTCGGGATGTTTGTGTATGTGTGTGTGTGTGTGGTAGGTGGTGATGGTGTTTTGAGTAAACTCCAGGGAAAACTCTTGTAAAGTTAAAGTGATTCATTATCTGACTTTTTTTGGTCACTTTATGACACTTTATGTAATCTTCACGTAATACAGAAAAACTGAAAATCTATGAAAGAAATCAAAGCATCTTTCAGAGACCTTTATGAGACATGAAGACAGATTACCTGAATGGCAAGAACATTAGATTTGTATTTCAGTAGGTATGAGGAATAGAAGATCCGTATGAAGAAGTGTCCCAAGAAAATATTCCCCACACCATTACACCACCAGTTGATACTAGGCAGGATGGATCCGTGCTTTCATGTTGTTTACGCCAAATTCTGACTCTACCAGAATGTCCTAGCAGAAATTGAGACTCGTCAGACCAGGCAACGTTTTTTCCCATCTTCTATTGTTCTGTAGCCTCAGTTTCCTGTTCTTAGCTGTCAGGAGTGTCACCCGGTGTGGCGTTCTGCTGCTGTAGCCCTTCTTCTTCAAGGTTCAACGTGTTGTTTGTTGTTCAGAGATGCTCTTCTGCAGACCTCGGGTGGTTATTTGAGATACTGTTGCCTTTCTATCAGCTCGAACCAGTCTGGCCATTCTCCTCTGACCTCTGGCATCAACAAGGCATTTTCTCCCACAGAACATTACCAAAATATTTCCAAAATATTTAATAGTTTCAGTTTTAGTTAACAACAACAACACTGGTCTTCACTGAGCAAATGTGCTGTTCTCACACATTTTGTCTATTTCTTATGCAATGTATCTTGTAAAAAAATTGGAAGTACTGGGTGCTGAAAAAGTCTAACAAAGCAAGAAAAGGAAGAAATAAAAAGGATGGAACTCTTAAATCTCTTTCTCTAAAAGTACTGGGAAAGATACTGAATGAATCGAGGAGAAAAACAGAAAAACAAGACTCCTTTATTGCTCAGAATTTGTTCTTTCAGTGCTCAAGTGGCTTTAGTATGTTCTCAGGTATTTTAAATATCAACTTAGCCTCAGATGTTTTTCCTACAAGAGAAATAAAGAACAAAAACAAATGAGTCAATTGTTGACTTGGTCTTAGAAGAATTTGTGAGAAAGTTTGGTTTCATTCGGTGACTTTTCATTTTCAAACTTTGGTCTCTTGGTGAATCTGAGCACAGTGTGAGACTTTGTAGAGACCAGAGGGCCTCTCCATTTGCTCTCCATTTAATCTCATTGCTTTATCTGAGAAACAACTGTAATATTAAAAAGATACCCGATTGACCTGTGGGGGGTCAAGAGGGAGAAAGAGAGAGTGAGAACGATTATCGACAGTGAGATGTTGTGATATTGCAGATGAACATCTCTGTGATGTCCTGTTGCTCTAGTTGAGAGGGAATGTGTTTATTGAAATGTTTACTGAGACTTTCAAACATGTGCAAACATCTCTCTCTCTCTCTTCTCTCTCTAACTCGCACTATTTCAAAAAAAAAAAAAGTCTTACAATGGCTTCACAGACATAAAAGTAGGTCTTCACACCTGTGTCAGAGATGTACAGGTGTTTTAATCTCATTCTCTTCACATCTCCGTCAGTCATCCGCCACACTCTCTCTGTCTCTTTCTAGCCCCCCACACATGCCATCTCTCTCTAACAGCTGTAGATGGGCAGAATATATGGCTATGTAAACACATTAGGAGTCTGTTTATGGCTGAGTAAACCCCTACAGTTTAAACACTTTTGAGAAATGTGATTTGAGAGTCAAAGTGAAGTGCTGTGAGAGGGAGCGCCGTTAAGGTGTCCCTGGCATGCCTGTTTATTTTGGTTGGAGTGTCCTTGCCATCGAGGGCGAGGGGGGGTTAGATGATGTCAGCTCTGAGACGAGGATGAGAGAAATGTCAAACAAACCAAGGAGCAAAAAAGAAGAAGTCAGCTGTTACAATGTGTGTAAGGGTGTGTTTGTTTGTGTACGTGTTTTGTGTGCACATTGGTTTGTTAGCATTGCGATGGGAATCGTAGGAATTGAAAATATCTGGTTCTGATTCGACTGAATGATGTTCCTTAACGATTCCATTGCATTAATTTTGAGGAAGAAAGAAAATACATTTTTATGGTAAAGTATTTACTTCTCTGAACAACCTGTTTTCAAATGACAAGGTCATTTTCAGTGGTGGATAGAAATTATTCTTACTTTGAGTATTTTCAAATTGGAAAACTTTTATTTTATTTCACTGCATTCTAAAGCATAATATCATTTTTTAATTTGTTACATTTTATTTAAAAATATTGTTCCTTAATATTTCAAATGGGAGAAATCGAGACCGCTCTCCGAGCCAGCTAACAGAAAAGTTTTATAAGAACGATTTGCTTACATTCCCATTAAGTCATGAAAATGATATTTCTGAATGTTCTTTTATTGTTCAAACCGTCCAGTTTTTAAAATGTAAAAAAATTAACGTTAAGGGAACATTCCATTTGATCATTTTGAAAACATTATGGGATCATTACTTTTAAATGTTCTCTGAACGATCTGAAACAAGTGGGAGACTGGGGAGTGTTGCAACCGTCAGTTTGTCAGAAAATAGTTGTGGTGATGTCATTACAGTAATATCATACACTCGCATCCCCTTTTTTGAGCTCACAGGAAAAGTGGCATGTGACTGTGAACTTTAGAATATGTTACATATCAAATCATTATTTTCGGTGAACCTGTTAGATTGGTTCACAAAACACACTGAATGATTCATTGTGCAAAGCAAACTGGACATACTGTATCTTATACAGTTGTTTGCTATTCGACTCATTGATTCAATGTTCCGGTCGGAGCGACTCTCCCATTAACAACAATACACAGTATCAATGATCTGGTCTGAACAACCTGTGAAACCAAGTGAACAGGAAAGGTGGTTTTTGAGTGTCCATATTTTAATAGTTTGACCCTGACCCCATAATCCCATTCAATTTTTTTAAGTGTGTTCAGAGAGCATTGGTACATTTAAACGCACAGTCACTAAGCAACTTCAAAGGCACCTGAATGATCCCCCAGCCTTCTGCTCTCTCTCTCTCTCGCTCTTGCGCACTCATACCTTTCAGAGGGCTGGAATCTCATGCATTTGACCCGAAGACCCTCAATCCAACAAGCAGAGTCAGCACTCATTCATTCATACATGTAATCAGGTAATCAATATAACATAATAACATAATACATCAAATCAACTTAGTTCTATTTATCTACTACTGTACTTTACAAATAGAAAAGTGGCTACAATGGCAAGACTATATACACTAACAGACATTTTAAAGTTACTTCACATGCAAAGTGCAATTAAAATTAGATCAAGATTCCCCAATTCAAATGGCAGTATGAAATAAAATGTGTTTTCAGCGGAGATTTAAGAAATCTCCACTAACGGGGTCGACTGAATATGAAAGGGAAAGTTATTCCATAGTTTCAGAACAACTACAGAGAATGCTCAACACTTTGATTTATGCTTAGTTCCGAGGGACAGACAGAATATCATTATAAACCTAATTAGATGCACACAGCTTACGATACTGTACTATAGCTTACGAAATATTTGAAGATTAGACTAATTCAATACAAAGTATTTTCAATTGTGGAAAAACAGCAGGATTTCGGTACAAATCATTCATCAACAATAAGAAAATGTCTTATCAGTGCAGAATGTATGGCCTCCAATTCCTATCATGCTCATATGGTCAGTGAGTGCAAACCTTTTATTACCACTTTATTTCGATAGTCAACTTTAGACATTTACAGTAACTACAATTAACTTTGCAACTGCATGTCACCGACAGATAAATAAAGTATTGGTATAGACTGTCTGCTATCAGTTTATTTTGATGGAAAAACAGACATTTTTCAAGTACGTCAACTTATAACTTATTCTACTGACTCTAACCCCTAACCTAACAGTACTCTAATGAGAGTTGGTTGACGTACTTGCAAAGTTACAGTAATAAAATGTCTAAAGTTTTCTATTGGGGAAAAAAAAAAGTACAACCAGATTTTTAGTAAACAGATGTAAAGTCAACACTCAGTAGGACCGGAAAGAAAGAACGATAGATAGAACGAAAGAACGATAGATAGAACGATAGATAGAACGATAGATAGAACGATAGATAGATAGATAGAAAGATAGATAGATAGATAGATAGATAGATAGATAGATAGATAGATAGATAGATAGATAGATAGATAGATAGATAGATAGATAGATAGATAGATAGATAGATAGATAGATAGATAGATAGATAGATAGATAGATAGATAGATAGATAGAACGATAGATAGATAGATAGATAGATAGATAGATAGATAGATAGATAGATAGATAGATAGATAGATAGATAGATAGATAGATAGATAGATAGATAGATAGATAGATAGATAGATAGATAGATAGATAGAACGATAGAACGATAGATAGATAGATAGAACGATAGATAGATAGATAGATAGATAGATAGATAGATAGATAGATAGATAGATAGATAGATAGATAGATAGATAGATAGATAGATAGATAGATAGATAGATAGATAGATAGATAGATAGATAGATAGATAGATAGATAGATAGATAGATGATAGATAGATAGATAGATAGATAGATAGATAGATAGATAGATAGATAGATAGATAGATAGATAGATAGATAGATAGATAGATAGATCGATAGATAGATAGATAGATAGATAGATAGATAGATAGATAGATAGATAGATAGATAGATAGATAGATAGATAGATAGATAGATAGATAGAACGATAGATAGAACGATAGAGATAGAACGATAGATAGAACGATAGATAGATAGATAGATAGATAGATAGATAGATAGATAGATAGATAGATAGATAGATAGATAGAATGATAGAACGATAGATAGAACGATAGAGATAGAACGATAGATAGAACGATAGAACGATAGATAGATAGATAGATAGATAGATAGATAGATAGATAGATAGATAGATAGATAGATAGATAGATAGATAGATAGATAGATAGATAGATAGATAGATAGATAGATAGATAGATAGATAGATAGATAGATAGATAGATAGATAGATAGATAGATAGACAGAGAGTGAAGATCAGTTGAAGGCATTCTTGAGTGCTGACTCAGGGGGATTTTTTATATGGTACCACGTAATGGACTCTATGTTCTGTTTTGTGGTCACTCCCTCTGGCCTTCCTCTGCAATCTTATAAACATAGGTAAAACCATAAAGCTGCTCCTCCTAGACCTAGAACCTTTCTATATCTTTCTATCACACACACACACACACACACACACACACACTAAATATCTCAATTTCCCCAGAGGAAACTAATGCAGTGTTTCTGGCTTGATATGAAGCAGCCCTCATATGCTTGAATTAGCATGTCTGTGCATGTATGTGTGTATGAGTACTATTGTGTATAATATATGTGAGAAAAGTTCCCATGATGTTACATATGCATTTCTATCCACTTTATTTTAATTTTATTTTAGATTCTTTCGCAGCATTAATTCTTATTAACCTGATGAAGAGCTTCACCTGATGTCAGTCTAAGGAGGTGAATAAGGTAGGGAATGATGTATGGAGAAAGGAAGAGAGGAATTGAGTATGGTAAAATCCGATGACATGCAGGCACTCAGATGGACAAATGGCGAGTTGGTGTCACTGATAGTGGGGGGTCTGTGATACTGATATCTTTTAGTCTGAGAGCAAGTGTATATGTATGTGCGTTTGCATCTTTAGCAGTGTCCTGACTGGATTTTTGGGTCTCGTTCAGACCCCAGCATGCACTGGAGCAGCACAAGGTGACAGGAGAAGTAATGAAGATGAATGTGTGTGTGTGTGTTTCTGAGAAGGCTGCTTTTCTGCTCAGATTAAGATCAGGCTTGCTGATAAAAATGCCCGCCAGGCCACTCAGAAACCCAACACTCCTCTCTTCTCTTCTCTTTCCTCACCTCTCTTCATTCCCCCCTTTTCCCATTCCCTTCATCTCTGTCCATTTCTCTATGAGTACAGGAATGAGCTTTTGGTTTCTGTCTTCCTTCATGGTCTTATATATGTTAAAATATCATTTAACATCAAATGTTTTCCTCACCTTTCTTTGTACAGTATAGTGTGTGTGTGTGTGTGTGTGTGTGTGTGTGTGTGTGTGTGTGTGTGTGTGTGTGTGTGTGTGTGTGTGTGTGTGTGTGTGTGTGTGTGTGTGTGTGTGTGTGTGTGTGTGTGTGTGTGTGTGTGTGTGTGTGTGTGTGTGTGTGTGTGTGTGCGTGTGTGCACGTGTGTGTGTGTGTGTGTGTGTGTGTGTGTGTGCACGTGTGTGTGTGTGTGTGTGTGTGTGTGTGTGTGTGTGTGTGTGTGTGTGTGTGTGTGTGTGTGTGTGTGTGTGTGTGTGGCCTGGTAAACCCTACGTTATGGGGACAAAATGTCCCCACAAGGATGGCAATATCCGAAATCCTTGTTCGTGTGGGGACATTTTTTGGTCCCCATGAGGAAATCAGCTTATAAATCATACTAAGTGATGTTGTTTAAAAATGTAAAAATGCAGAATGTTTCCTGTGATGGGTAGGTTTAGGGATAGGGTTAGTGTAAGGGAATAGAATATACAGTCGGTACAGTATAAAAATCATTATGTCTATGGAAAGTCCCCATAAAACATGAAAACACAACAAGTGTGTGTGTGTGTGTGTGTGTGTGTGTGTGTGTGTGTGTGTGTGTGTGTGTGTGTGTGTGTGTGTGTGTGTGTGTGTGTGTGTGTGTGTGTGTGTGTGTGTGTGTGTGTGTGTGTGTGTGTGTGTGTGTGTGTGTGTGTGTGTGTGTGTGTGTGAAAAATTTAGAAAACAGTGCTCGCTATGCTAAGACTACAGTATTGATTAAAATAAATCAAAGTTACAATAAAGTTATGGCATAAGATGAAGAAAAGTGTTTAAGATTTTGCACTATTATTTGACATCATGACAACAATGGCCTCTTGTCTAGCAACAATCAATCTGTCTGATTACAGCACATTTTGCACATTACAGACCACAAACTTTTGATACGTATATACAGAGCAGAGAGTTATGAGGGCACTGGCCACCCAATGTGACATGTCAGATTGTATCATTTTCCACATCTTCATCCATCCAACTAATACATTTAACCCAATTAGAAACCCTTTCGGATATAATTTACTTTAAAATCATCTAAGAGAACTTAAATCCTGAGTTCTCTTCATCTGATGGATTAGGTGAATAGTAGAACGCTGTGAGATCATTCATTTGACCTTTTATTCGGCCTCAAAAAATAACTCTTCTCAGAACTGTGGCTGCCGGTGCATGCCGTGCAAACCCAAAATGGTTTTGAGAGTTGCCTGTAACCAACTTCTCTGAACCTGGTTTAATAAATCATCGTTTGCAACCTGGATCCTAATCAGGGTCATGCACCCTCTCACCCGCCAGCGGAATTAGGGCAGACCCAAACAGACCACTCAGCGGGGCCCGATCGGTGGCATTAGTCAGATACCATGATGCCTATTTATTTGCTGGTGACATGAGGCTGCAGGCAGCACTGATCTCTCTCTATCCCTCTGTTTCTATATCTCTCTATCAGCGCCCTGATCCTCTAGGGTCATATTAAGTGTGTTTAAGGCCACTGTTAAAAGGCTTGAATTATCGTACTGTAACGATTAGTTATAATGGTCCGCATTCAAAGCAATCTGAGAAACCTTATTGTGCACAACTGCTTCCTTATTAGATCAAACTGTACTTAGCTTCCCCAGGAAACACTGAATGTTTGACAGATTACAATACTTTCACTTTTACAGAACATCATGTTTAGGCCTGTTTCAGAACGCACACACAAGCAGTATGTACGTAAACAAAGCAGCAGTGTAACTGAAGCACTCGTATTCAATATGTTTGAGCTGCAGCAGGTTTTTAACGTAGTCGAGATACAGTCTTTATCTATGTGTCAAAGTATACGACACTATGCGTAATCGGATATTTGAAGGATTTAATACACGTTCCGTGTGACCTCTGTCTTTTGCAGTACTGAGAGCAAATGTAGTCTGACTGACCTGTGTGCATGCTGAACGAAGCCAAGCTACAGTCACATTATCTGTTAGTCAACGTGATTTTGCCAAGTAAGACATGTTCCTGGATCAACATATTTTGTCCAAAAGTTTAGTCCTAACCCTATCCCTACCCCTAACTTATCCCTAAAATCACAGGGAAATGCTAGGTGAATAACACTCAGAGGTGGACAGTAACAAAGTACATTTACTTGAGTTTAGGTACACTTTTTGAGTATCCATACTTGAGTATTATTTTTTCTGGAAACTTTTTACTTTAACTTCACTACATTTGAAAGACAAATGTCGTACTTTTTACTCCACTACAATTCTGTCAAGGTCCTTGAGTAGAAAGTAGTAACGTCAGTCAGGGGATGATTTTGGTTGCATGGGTTGCATTTTGGTTGTAAATGAAAGTCAGGTTGACGTCAACATCCACCTTTGGACAGACGTTGGATCTTGGTTGGAAATGAAATTCGGGTTGATGTCAGAGCCCGACTTATGTTGGTTTCTGACGTCAACCCGATTTTCATTTTCAACCACAATACACAATACGTTTGTCCAATGTTGGAGATCGACGTCAATCTGACGTTGGATTCTGACAATTAACCTGATTTTCAACGTTGGGTTTGGTCTTCTAAATGCGAATTTTGTCATTGTTTTGGAGACTTTAAATAGGGCACTATTTGAGGGAACAGCCATTTGGGTGCCCGGAACCATTGTGGATATTATTGAGTACACTTATTCAATCTCACATTCAATCCCACTAGTGGAACTGTGGTCTAGAAATAAATTTAATATTGATATGAGGGTATAGGGGCGACCAATATCTGATTAATGTGAATATTATTACTAGTCTTCTCGGCTTGATGTCATCCTATGTCCCTGTCAACACTGATGTAGAAGCACCTAACCCTGGCTGTAAGCCTAAACTTGACATTAACTGTAAACCTGTCCCTCAAATCTGATTGGTTGATTGGAATGTTCCAGGATCAACAAAGATGTTGACCCAGGATCATGTTGCACTTGTTGAAATCACGTTCGCCTTATCGGTCAGTGCAACTTCGTAAAAAAAAGAGTCCTGGAATGACTTTTTTTTACAAGATGGTTTAAAGGACAAATAATTGTTTAATTTCAACTAAAATCAAACTTTTAAAGTTCAATAAAAGCAAACCTTCTAAAAACATGACTTGTACCTAATAAAGGAGAGAAGATTGTAGGAAACAACATGCTTTGATTAGAAAACAAACCATCCTGAAAAAGCTCTGAAATCACAAGCAGACACAAGCCCCACTGTGATGGAGGCCTGTTCAAAGCTGCCTCTGCCCTGTCATTAAACTAATCAGCTCATTATTGGACAGTTCAGGTTGGTCATTGGTCACGTTTCGTAGAAAGGGAGGCCCTTTTATTAAGCAGCCCTTATGTCTAAGATCTCTCTTAAGATACCCTAATGCAAAGTCTGATTTAAACCAAGGGGTCAATGTCTGGCTGGTTAGCATGGGTCATTAACCCCTGCAGGTAGATATACTGTATACCGTCATCCTTATTATGAAGTATTATTCCAATTTAAAAGAACTGTTTTCTATTTTAATATATTTTAAAATATAATTTATTCCTGTGATGGCAAAGCCGAATTTTCAGCATCATTACTCCAGTCTTTAGTGTCACATGATCCTTCAGAAATCATTCTAACATGCTGATTTGGTGCTCAAGAAACATTTCTTATTATTATTATCACAGTTGAAAACAGCTGTGCTGCTTAATATTTTTTTTCAGGATTCTTTGATGAATAGAAATTGTATTGACCCCAAACATTTGAAGAGTAGTATAAATATATATATATATATATATATATATATATATATATATATATATATATATATATATATATATATATAATATTATATTAAAGTAGATATTTTACCAGTCCTCAATTCTTAGAGGATTTTTATGGAGTGAACTTGACATCATTATCCTGCAGTTCCAGAGTAATTTTTCACATGACGTTTACGGCTAAGGGGAAGAAAAGCAAAATAAAATGACTCTTTATGTCTTACTTAATGTCTTTATATGAACTTTTGCTGAAAAAATAATTACACAGTTAACAAGTACCACAGCACAGGAGAGCTAATGAGAGCTTACACCTCTACCAGTCACAGCTGTTAACACCATTCTTCTTGTTTACACAGGCAATGATGAGTTTTATAATAACATGTCATTTACGCTCAACTGTTAGCTAATGTCCTTAGTGCATGCTCATTTATATTATTAATATTACATCTAACCCTTCCAAACGCCTCTGTAGCTTCCAGAGAAACTCTCTGTTAGGGCTCCATGTGGAGTGAGCAGCCCACATAGCTGTCATCCATTTTGTCCTCTTGAGTCCCTCTGACCAGCCTCATTCGTTATGTTATATTCGGTACCAATAGTCAGAGTAAAATACTGTAGTCCAGTATGGGCACGTGATGTATGTGAAGTACACGGCTGTGTTGTCAATAACATGTGATGTACATATTCAGCTATTTGCCATGATAATATCTGATGGGCTCAGAGTCAGTTTAAAATATTATTTTAAAAGCAGCACACCTTTTGTCACAAAACAACACTCATAGAACAAAACTCTCACGTCAAAAACGAAACAAAATATATATATATATATATATATATATATATATATATATATACCAACACGTTACAGCACAGGTTGTTCTTGAATCCTAAACCTTTACCATCCTCCGATCAATTCAAAACAACAACAACAACAAAAAAAAGAGAGAGAAGAAGAAAGAGAGATACATCTGCCATATCGGGCAAAGTGTGCAAGGCGCTCATGAGAAATGTAGATTTCAGTTGTAGTGCTTTCACAAAATAAGTTCAAATAAAGCCATGCAACAAAGAAGAGGGATTGGGGGAGGGGTACAAATCGCAAGGGATGGACTTCATATCCCAGATTGCCGTGGACAAAATCCTGAGGAACGGGAGGAAGTGGGGGTGTCTCAGGTCTGGTCCAGCCATTCGGCACGTTTAGGAGCTTTGCAGGTGTGAATGTCGACAGCCTCCTCGCAGTCTTTGCACTCGACGGCGCAACACCACTTAAACTTACACTCACACTTGGTGATGCGTTTTACGCGTGTGGTGTCGTAGCCCCGTCCGCAACACATGACCTCGCAGCCGTCGGTCCCCCGGGATGTCTTGTTACAGACCCGACCAGCAGTTCCCAATGAACCTGGAATGCAAAAAAAGGAAATTGTTTTGTTTCAAGACCAAGATTTTACATTGGACATCAAGTGGTGTAACATATCCCAAAAAGTAATAATGCATTAGAATCATTTATAGAATCATAGAATCAAATTAATTACAAATTTAAATATATTAGTGGAAAATTACATTTGTATGATATATATATATATATATATATATATATATATATATATATATATATATATATATATATATATATATATATATATATATGCACCCTGATCTTTCATTATTAAAATTTCACTATTACAATGTTCCTGCTACCATAATGTTTTTAGTTATATTATTATTCACTATCATTTATTTATTCATATAAATTATGTTAATATATTTAGTATGCATATTTGATATATATATATTTCTACATTTATATTTATATTATATTATAACCATATTTCATTCCTTTTGACTACCAAAAAGTACAGTTAAAAGTTTCTATTATGAACAAAAAAGAATTAAATAAAGAGAAAAGATTCACATTTGTAAATGCATATTTTTGTAATCAATAAATTACCATTAAACCCTGACGTACTAAATATGATGCATAAAATGAAACAAAAGTTTTACGTAAAAAACAAGTAAACGTTTTTTTTTCTTTTACATATTTTGTCTAAAGTTTTAACAGACAGTCTAATTCTTTTTTTTTTTAAAGTGATTTTTCTGATTAGCATTTCCTATTTCAGGCTTTACAGAGTTAATGGTCATATAATTCAGCCAAAATACCATTTGACTGGACACACAAAATTACATCTGCAAAATAATAATGATATAAAATAACTAATAAATTTCTATGAACAAATACAGAAAAATACTCTTAAAAATAAATGTTCTTTATTGACATCAATGAGTCCATGAAGAACCTTTAACATCCACCTTTCCATTTAAAGTTTTTTTTTTATTTTTTTTATAGTGGACAAAAGATTCTTTGGATTATTACAATAGGTCTTACCACTAAGACAAAATGGTTATTTTAAGTAGTGTTCATGAAAGGTTCTTTGAGGAGTCCAAAACGGTATCACAGTGAAACCTTCTATGAAACATCCTACCCAACAGTCTTGTAACGCAAAGTCACAAAGAAAGTAAGACCGACCATAAATAATCAGATTGGTGTTTTGGAGTCTGCATGTTGTTGTTTCGCAAGGTTAAACACACAGTGGACAGAGATGGTCTCTTTCTTAAAAAAAAAAAAAAAGGAAATCTGCTTGCCCTGCGGCCATGAGAACCAGAGAGTGATGGTTGTGCTGGCAGCTTTGAAAGAATGGGATTTGAAAAATGAGCCTGTTGTATCCTTGGGGTGCAAATTCCACTGGGGTGGTGATGCTGGTGGTGGTTCGGGGGTAAGCGCATTGACCCTCTAAAATCACTGAGCTGTGAGCTGTCTGTCTGACCCAAACACACACTCAAACCATCACACTGATGCATGAGCTGCAGTAGTATTCTCAAAAAAGCAGAGTAACACAGTGTGACGTGATATGTTTCCAGTAGAAATATGTTGTCTAAACTATTAGTCGACTAGTTAGGTTTAGGGAAGCCTTGGATAATTAGGTTTATCAGTTGTGTCCAATATGCTACATTTCTCATGGGGTGTTCACATAAGATGTGTCCTTGTGTTCAAAAACAGCTAAATGGAACAGAATACAACAAAATGTATGGTTGAGTGGCACACCACCCCCAAAAAATGTATTGCAGCACGGCAAAGCATAACACGTACTAAAATGCTTTCATAGAAGTTGCATTTCTAGATTCATCCCCTGTGAAACACTACAGATAAAATATATATATATAAATGAATTAATAAATACATATATTTTACAAATTAAACAAATATATATAAAAAAAAAATTGAGTCATAAAGTTAGTCTATTTATGACCCATCATCAATTGAACATGGGACTTGTGCCGCTAGTCCAGATGATACATGCAGAAGTGTGTGTCAGAGCATCAAGGATTAACGGAGCAAAAAAAATCCCATCCCACCTCTTCTGACCCTGTCAAAGCCTCTATTGCCCTTTTTACCCTTAAGGTTTATGGTTGGGTTTAGGGCAGGGCAGGGCAGGTGTGAGAGTCAATTTACCTCAGTTACTGAAACCTGTCTTTCTCCACACATCAAGTCATGTAAAAATGAACATGGCTTACTACCATCATACTGGATCTCAGGAGTGAGGATCCTCTGAGGTCTGCAGGCGATTCAGTGGCCAGCCTGTTACGGTACATTTACACAACAGCCATGTACTAAAAACAGAAACGTTTTTCCTTTGCGTTTTCCGTGTACAGACGACAACGTTGTCAAAACAATAGCCGTTCAAACGGACTGACGAAAACGACTAAAAACGCTGCATTATGCTGCCAGGCCAGCAGTTGGCGATATTACTTTGTGAAGAAAAACTATGTGGCTATAGATTTAACCGGAATGCGCATGACCGTTTTCACAAATTTGCATTTTTGTAGTTTACACTGAGATGATAACGGTATAGTTTTCAAAAACTTGCAATTTGAAACCCGTTTTCAAAAGTTTGCGTTTTCAGGCCCCCAAAACGCATAAAAAGTTTTCAGTTCTTAGTTGAAAATGGTGTTGTGTAAACACCCGCTTAGACTTCATTAAACACTTTACTGTCTCTCATAAACAGGATTTTATTTATCACACTTTTTTACCTTTATTCATCAGGCAGTCTAAGCACTTCCTGCATTCTGCACGTCTGGTATATAATCTAACTCTTAATTCTGAGAAGTCTACGCAAAAACCAAGATGCTGAGTGCGTCAGCAGTTAGTCAGAGTTAACTATTTGTGACATTAGTAATGCATGAGTCACAGTATAGGTTAGTGCTAATTGCATTATTACTAAATGAGTCAGTATTTATACAGCTTGAAAGGCATCGCTGTAGTGATATTCTTTAAACATCCGGGTTTGGTTTGTTCTAAATTCTTTAACCAATTTAACTAATAATCCCAGTCGTAAGTGTGGTATCTTCTGTTTTTATTGTAAACTTTGTGGTCAAACTTTATTGTAAGCTTTTTTTATGCATATATTCTTTGTGAAGAAGGCAACATCTGGCCAATGAAAGCATGTATTGATGAAGGAAAGAAATAATAAAAAAACTTAATTTAATTTTTTTAATTATCATTATATATATATATATATATATATATATATATATATATATATATGTGTGTGTGTGTATATTAATCAAATACTAATAATAGAATAATTAATAATAAATTAAATGTAAATAATTAAAATAATACATTTAATTAAAAATGACAGAAACATGTAAAACGAATTGCCCCCTAATTTGTGCTGTGTAATAGGCAATGAGGGAGCTCACTAGCTTTTTTAAACACTCTCTTAGTGTCTTGTAAGCACTGATAATTCCTTCAGGTATTAAATATTTAGTTATTTCATGTTTTCGTTTTCATTCTTACCTGCAGCTTTGTCCATGAGGCAGTAATCAGGTGAGGTTTCGAAGTACACCAAGTCATTTTTTGTGGCTTTCCTGAAGTCTTTATTGGCTACTGTGAATCCTGTCCCATCTTGGTTCATGGTGACCTCGATGGCTCCGTTGTATTTTTTGCGAAGGTAATCTCCTGTTTTACGGAAATCTGACATTGCCAACCAGCAGGTTCTCAGAGTGCATGACCCACTGACTCCATGACATTTACACTCCAGCTTCATAAACCGTTTTACAGCCTGTAAAACAGAGAAACAGAGAAAACATCCCTAGTAGTAATTATATGAACAGATTCCATGTGGCCAAGAATAGCCTCAGAATGTAAACAGAGTTTCACAGGAACGTTATATCATAGAACAATGTTTTTGTGTTATTTATGCCCGTATTTATATTCTGAGTTGTTTAGTTATAATCAAGGTTTGAAATTAACTTTTTCACTCACCAGCCAATTTGGCAACTAAATTGTTAAAGGTGCTCTAAGCGATGTCACGTGTTTTTTAGGCCAAAACAGTTTTTGTCACATACAGCAAACATCTCCTCATCCGCTAGCTGCCTGTCCCTTGAACACACTGTAAAAAAAAAGTTGTCTCTGTAGACACCACAGGCTCCACAAACGGCAACAAAAACAAACTGCGGCGACCCGCTCCACGAAACATAACAAACAGTGTTCCAGCCAATCACTGGCAAGAAGTATTTGAGGGTGGGTCTGGGGTGTTAGTGCGCGTGCACATGAAGGGTGTGTGTGAAGGAGAGAGAAGCATCAAGAGGGAAGTTTGAATAATGGCCGACAAACGACAAAAGGGACGACGTTCCGATGATCCACTTACAAAGAAGAGGGAAAAGGATAAAGTACGCGCGAAGTACCGAATTTACATCGGTAAAGCATTCGAAAGATGGCGAGAACTCCGCCGGCAGAAGGGCTTCCAGTCCGACATTCAGGTTGCTCTGTTTTTGCTGGACAGGTGGGTAACGTTAAATTCTTTTTTTTTGTTCTAAATTGACGCTTATGTTCGCCAAACCCACACAAGGATATAATTAGCTAGAACTATGCTGTCAGCGTTAACTTTGGTGAATACAACATATGTTTGTAGCAGCTAGCGATCAATATGTATTGTAAATGATCAATCAAATTAATAGTAGGGCGACAATTTATGTGAATGATTGTTACGGAAGGGAGGGGGAGGAGACGAGATGCGGAGGAGGGAGGGTCTAGCTAGCCTCCGTTTTGTTTGACAATAGTTCGAACGTCAACAAGAAGTGACGTCACCCAGGATCGCTTAGAGAACCTTTAAGTTACCGGCCATTCAGAACGTCGCCTAGCCAAAACAAAATTCGCACAAATAAACCAGATTATCAATGGCACAGATTAGATTTATTTTTAAATATATATATATATATACTGTATATATTCATATATATATATACATATATTATGATTCTGAATCATTGTATTGCTTTCAGCTTTATGACAGTCAATCACTGTTTGCAGATACCATTCAAATAAAATAAAATAGAAATAAAAACAAAATCCTCTGCGACTTCTCGCATAATTGCCTTGAGTTTACCTGCACGTAGCAATAATAGGGCGCTTTTTGCCCAAAAGTCTTGGACATGCAGCATTTATAAGAACGGGTTAGAAAAAGTGGCCTCTCAACTGTCTTCTAGGGCTCCAGCGAAACACACCAGACAGTAAGCACCGTGCCTCAGGTGAGTGGTGCCGCCGGTATGCGTATGGTAATAGAAAGCAATGTCTGCATCCGAAATCACATACTCTCTTGAGAAGGTACTTTAGTAATTACTTTGCGACCGTTAAAAAAGTATGTTCTATATAGTATGAATATGTGTATTATGAATGTAATCTAGGACATACTACGTTCGCCATGTTATCATGTGACCTACCAGCGTTACTTGCATTGCTTCACTGCCATTCACAAATCCTCTCCTGTGGCATCATGGGATAGTTAAGTGTCCACCACACACTTCAGAATCTCACCAGAAGTAGGTCATCCATCATACTTTTGTGACATACTGTTTTTCTATACTATATTGTAGGGAAGTATGTGATTTCGGATGCAAAATTAAAGACGTGGCGCAGCGCAGTGTTTCTCTCAGGATGCGACCCTCTTTACACTTTGATTTGCTAATGATTGAGCCTCTTTTTATGGAAAGGGATCTGATAGTAATGCCATGCAAAGTGATAGAACATAATTTATGAATCATAACCCGCCAAATTGGCCAGTGTGTTGATATGCGTTACCCGCCACAGTGGATTTTCACCCGCATTTGGTGAGTTGGCGAGTGTTAATTTCAAACCCTGGTTGTAATACTGGCTTCATTCGTTCGACTTTTCCACCATACAGTTATATCACCATGAATGCGTCACATAGTCTCTGTTCTCACCATTCTGCCACAGCGGTTGTTATGAAGGTTCATGAGTGCTCGTGCGTCTTTCACTGTTCGCTCTTTTGCATCTACGAAGGCTTTGGCGAACTTTATTCCATAGTTGATGTTATCACTGCAGCCACCCCAGTCAAACTCTCCTCGTTCGTCGCTGGCCCGGCCACGCTTGTGGGGATCACAGTTGCACGACTTTAGGTCCCCCTGACTGCAGGCACGGGTAATAGCGAAAACCACTCCCGCCGAGGAGATCGCATATACGAACGCCGCCTCACGACTGCCTGTGAAAACAAAAATCATGAAGCCACAACAAACACATTCAGGTCCTTAATCAGACACTCAAGACATTTAAACACACCCTCCGCTCTCATATAATCCCAAACAGCACTTCTGATTTGTCCACCAGAGACCTGCCTAGGGGTGTGACTTGCCCCAGTGTGAGTGTTTGGTTTAAATATTAGTACAGGCCTAATCCCTCCAGGGTGGGCCATTCTCTGCTAGGATAAATTGTTTGAAGGTTAGCAGTCTGATAGTGAACTGCCACAGTTATTTTCTAACCTTAACCTGCTTTTTCTAAGCGTCCTGCATGTTTGGACTCACGCCACTCACACTGATTCCTTTAGCCTGACTGAATGTAAGAAATGTAAATCATCATGGACAGACTCCAGTTTTGCGATGAAACCAAAAGTGTGTTCTTTAAAACGTGTATTATAGTTGTTATAAATATGCATTTTCCATTATAATTATAAAATTACAATATATAACATATTTGGTATGTTATATATTTTTTTGTTACATTTGCACTACAGTTCAAAAGTTTGGGGTCAGTAAGATGTTTTGTAAAGACATTTATGACTTTATTAAGCAAGGATGCGTTAAATTGATCAAAACTGATAGTAAAGATATTTACAACGTCACAAAAGAATTTCATTTCAAATAAATGCTTTTGAACTTTTTATTTATACAAAAATCCTGGAAAAAAGTTTCATGGTTTCCACAAAAACAGTTCCCCTTCAGTCGCTCACGTTCGACGTGACGTCGTCGTGACGACGTTAGGGGATCACTTCAGGGAGCCCTATCAACTTCGAGTATCTAAAGAACAAGCCAATGAACGTTGGCGTGCGTGAACGCGTCACGCGCCCCCGCCCCGCAGCGCGGGTATGAAACAGGAAGCGGGCGCGCGCACACACTGTCTTTCACTTCGGAGCCGAGTTTCTGTGAGACTTCTGTCTAAAATAATTCAGCGCTTTGAAGACTTCAAAGGAGATCTCTCTGCCTGCAGTGTTGGTGTGACGGCGCGATCAACGGTGGCCGTGAGCAGTGCAGCTCTCAACTGCTGTTTTCACAGCACTATTGTTTGTGTGTGTGTGTTCACACAGTGGCTACCCCTGGGCGCCTCAGCACTGTGAGAGCATTTTCCAACCTTTTTTATTTTACTAAAAGAGCAACACAAGCGTCTTTTTCAAGATGGCATTCCGGTTGTGCGTTTCTGGATGCCGTCGTTCCCTGGCACCAGCAGATGGCCACAATAGCTGCATCTCGTGTTTGGGCATTCAACACACTGAGGCAGCTTTTGTGGATAGTTCATGTTCCCATTGCGGGAATATGACTATCGCAGCACTTAGATCGAGACTCGCTTACCTCAAGGGAGGTGCAGTCCCCTCGCCTATGCCCCGATCTAGTGCTTATTCTGCCCCGCAGAATAGGCCTACTTCGGCGCATGGCCAGGGTGATCTGAGGATCACCGTGAGGGCTTCCCCGCCGAGGCAATCTCCGCGGGCCCCTCACGCCTCTCATGTGCTGTTGCCATCGGCGCCCCTTTGTGAACGGCTCGGTCCTTCTCCGCAACGGCCAGTCGTTTTCTTTTGGGCCGCCAGCTGACGATCAGATGTCGATCGCAACATCGGAGGGGGAGCGGTCCTCTGGAGATGACGACTCGGCTGCGTTGCCCCCTTCGGGGTGTGTAGCGTTGTCCGAGCCTGATCCAGAATGGGCGGCTATGCTTTCCCGGGCCGCCGAGAAGGTCGGGCTTGCGTGGAATCCTCCACCACGTCCCGAACCTTCTCGGTTGGACGATTGGTTTCTCGGGGCGGGCCGTGCTGGTTCTCAGTGCGCCTTTCTTTCCGGAGGTGCATGAGGAGCTTTCTAGGACGTGGAAGTCACCGTATAGTGCCCGAAGCCGTTCTAGTGGCTCCTCTCCCCTCGCCACCCTCGATGGCGGGGCAGCTAAGGGGTATGTGGAGATCCCCCCAGTGGAGCGGGCTGTCGCGATGCAGTTGTGTCCGGCGTCCTCCTGGCGGGGTAATCCTCGCCTCCCGTCCAAGGCCTGTAAGTTCTCGTCCGGTCTAACGGCGAGGGCTTACAAGGCCTGTGGACAGGCTGCTTCCGCCCTCCATGCCATGGCGCTCTTGCAGGTCCACCAGGCCCAGGCGCTCATGGACATGAACAAGGGTGGTTCTGACCCAGAGCTCCTCCGGGAGCTCCGTGTGGCAACTGACCTCGCCCTCCGGGCAACGAAGGAAACCGCACTTTCAGTCGGTCAGGCGATGTCCACCTTGGTGGTCCAGGAGCGCCACCTTTGGCTCAACCTGGCGGACATGAGGGACACCGATAAATATCGGTTCCTGGATGCCCCTCTCTCCCAGGTTGGGTTGTTCGGCGACGCGGTCGAGAGCTTTGCCCAACAGTTCTCGGCCGCACAGAAGCAGACGGAGGCCATTCGACACATCCTGCCCCGGCGGACCGCTGCTGCTCCCACCCGTCCGCTGGCCGCAGCCCCTCCGTCTACTCGTCGCCGAGGTCGGCCTCCTACAGCGTCCTCCGCTCCCGCTAAGCCCCAGCAGCAGCCACCATCCAGGCCTCAGCGTGGAGCAAGCCGCAGGAAGCCGACCCCGCCCGTCCAGGCCGCTGCTAATCCAGGAGGCAAGCGTCGGTGCAAACGACCCTGAGACGGGCGGCCCAGAGGTGGATCAAGTTGCTCTTCAGGAGATGGCGAACGTGACACTCCTTCCCCCGGTGGAGGGCCGGGCGGAGAATCCTTTGTTTCCTTTTCTTTTTGTTCCGCCACTGACCCACGGGTCAATTTCTGAAACCTCTGGGCCCCAAGAGGGCGCGCTTGGCAGTCGACGACGCCATGCCTTGTCACTCCCGAACCGCTCTTTCATCGCCAGCGGGCAGCAGTGGCTGTGTCCTGGACGCAGTATCGCCTCCGCACACTCACTCTGCCCTCCGACGGAAGCAGGTACGTTTTGCACCACACGTTCAGACCCCACTTCGGGCCGCTATGCCGCCTGAGTCAGGTCCCTGCATTCCGCCACGCTGCCCCACTCCGGGTACGTCTGTGGTGCCGTTGATCCCGCTTGCTCGGTCTCTGGGAGCTTGGTTGACGCTTCCCAGCCCGTCCCACTGGCTCATCCGTACCATCAGACTCGGTTATGCGATTCAGTTCGCCCGGCGCCCCCCTGTTTTCAGGGGCATCCTGTTCACCCGTGTTCTGGCGGACAGTGCCCCTGTTCTCAGGGCGGAGATTGCAGTCCTACTGGCGAAGGACGCAATCGAGCCAGTCCCTCCAGCCGATATGAAGACCGGCTTCTACAGCCCGTACTTCATTGTACCCAAGAAAGGAGGTGGGTTACGGCCAATCTTGGACCTGCGCGTCCTGAATCGGTCCCTTCACAGGCTACCGTTCAAGATGCTTACGCAGAAACGCATTTTTAAATGCATCCGTCCCCAAGATTGGTTTGCAGCGATCGACCTGAAGGACGCGTACTTTCATGTCTCGATTCTCCCTCGACACAGACCGTTTCTTCGCTTTGCGTTCGAGGGACGGGCATATCAGTACAAAGTCTTACCCTTCGGGCTGGCCCTGTCGCCGAGTATCTTCACGAAAGTCGCGGAGGCGGCCATTGCTCCCATGTGCGAGCGTGGTGTTCGCATTCTCAACTATCTCGACGACTGGCTTATTATCGCCCTGTCGAGAGAGCAGTTGTGCGAACACAGGGATTTGGTGCTCAGTCACCTCAGCCACCTAGGGCTTCGGGTCAACTGGGAGAAGAGCAAACTCACCCCCGGGCAGATGATCTCTTTTCGCGGTATGGAGTTGGACTCGATCAACATGACAGCGCGTCTCACCGAGGCCCGCGTCCAGTCAGTGTTGAACTGCGTGAGTACGCTCAGACGCAGAACAGCGGCACCACTGAAACTATTTCAGAGGCTCCCGGGGCATATGGCATCTGCAGCCGCGGTTACGCCGCTCGGATTGCTGCATATGAGACCGCTCCAACACTGGCTCCACGATCGAGTCCCGAGATGGGCGTGGCAGAGCGGCTCATGCCGGGTTCCAGTGACCCCGCACTGTTGCCAAACTCTCAGCTTGTGGTCGGACCCTTCGTTCCTGCGGGCAGGTGTTCCCCTAGAACAAGTGTCCAGGCACTCTGTGGTCTCCACGGATGCCTCTATCACTGGCTGGGGGGCCACGCACAACGGGCATGCAGCTTCAGGTCAGTGGACAGGGCCTCAACTGCATTGGCACATCAACTGCCTCGAGTTGTTAGCAGTACATCTTGCGTTGGGCCGCTTCAAAACGTCGCTACAAGGCAAGCATGTACTGGTCCGTACGGACAACACTGCGACCGTTGCGTACATCAACCGCCAGGGTGGTCTACGCTCCCGCCGCATGTCACAACTCGCCCGCCATCTCCTCCTTTGGAGTCAGAAGCATCTGAGGTCGCTTCGTGCCGTTTACATTCCGGGCCTGCTCAACCGTGCAGCCGACGAGCTCTCACGGCAGCAGGTGCTACCGGGAGAATGGCAACTCCATCCCCAGGTGGTCCAGCTGATTTTCAGGTGCTTCGGGACCGCACAGATAGATCTGTTCGCCGCCCCGGACACGTCTCACTCCCAGTTGTTCTATTCCCTGACCGAGGGGACCCTCGGCACGGATGCTCTGGCACACAGCTGGCCCCGGGGTCTTCGCAAATATGCGTTTCCCCCAGTGAGCCTTCTGGCACAGACCTTGTGCAAAGTCAGGGAGGACGAGGAGCAGGTCTTGTTAGTTGCGCCGTATTGGCCCAACCGGACCTGGTTCCCGGAACTAGTGCTCCTCGCGACAGCCCCTCCCTGGCCCACCCATCTGAGAGAGGACCTGCTCTCTCAGAGACGGGGCACCCTGTGGCACCCGCATCCAGACCTCTGGAAGCTCCATGTCTGGTCCCTGGACAGGACGCGGAGGTTCTAGGTGACCTACCCCCAGCGGTAGTTGACACCATCACTTCCGCTAGAGCCCCCTCTACGAGGCACCTCTATGCATTGAAGTGGAACCTATTCGTTGATTGGTGTTCTTCTCACGAGGAGAACCCCCGATCTTGCTCGAACAGAGCCGTGCTTTCCTTCCTGCAAGATGGGTTGGAGCGAAGGCTGTCTCCCTCCACCCTTAAAGTGTATGTTGCTGCTATTGCCGCACATCACGACGCTGTTGATGGTAAGTCTTTGGGGAAGCACGAGCTGATCGTCAGGTTCCTGAGGGGAGCGTGGAGACTGAATCCTCCTCGCCCACTCTCTATACCCTCTTGGGATTTTTTGGGACCCTCTTTTGGCACTTCAGAGACCACCCTTTGAGCCTCTGCAATCAGCTGAGTTAAAAATCTTGTCCTGTAAGACAGTTCTCCTGGTTGCATTGGCCTCTATCAAGAGGGTAGGGGACCTGCATGCATTTTCGGTCGACGAATCGTGCCTGGAATTCGGCCCAGATAACTCTCACGTGATCCTGAGACCCCGGCTCGGATACGTGCCCAAGGTTCCTACCACTCCCTTCCGGGACCAGGTGGTGAACCTGCAAGTGCTGCCTTCGGAGGAGGCAGACCCAGCCCTAGCTTTTCTCTGTCCCGTCCGCGCTCTGCGCCTGTACGTGGACAGAACGCAAAGCCTCAGGACCTCAGATCAGCTCTTCGTCTGTTACGGAGGCCAGCAGAAGGGAAATGCTGTCTCCAAGCAGAGGATGGCCCACTGGATAGTGGATGCCATTGCCTTGGCTTACAAAGCCCAAGGCGTGCCTTGCCCGCCCGGGTTGAGAGCCCACTCCACTAGGAGTGTCGCTTCTTCTTGGGCGCTGGCACACGGCGCCTCGCTGACAGATATCTGTAGAGCTGCGGGCTGGGCGACACCTAACACGTTCGCTAGGTTTTATAGCCTACGTGTTGAGCCGGTTTCTTCCTGTGTGCTCGCTTCAACCAGCCGGTAACACCGAAGTTCTCGCTCTAGTGTCGGCTTGCTGCGCCACTCCCCTCCACGGAGCGGATACGTGCGCTTTTTTGCTCCATTCGAGTTCCCCACCCAGGCGAACCCTGTGAGTTCCTCCACACCCCTTCGGCAGTCGGACATTGCGGAGCGTCCGACGCCAGGCCTAGTGCTAGTATGCTCGTGTAACTTGTGCTAGGCTGGGTTCCATATGTGTGATCCCTGCGGCGATCCCATATGAGTATTCTTCCACGACCAGCTCCCTGCGATGAGCCCGTGTCTTTCCCTTGGCAGAGCTCGCTCTGCCATCACTGTCTGGTGTAGCCTCCCCCTTCTTAGGCTGGAGCCACCCCAGTGACATTCCATATGTTGTACTGCCCCAACCGGCCAGTCCATATGTGTATTCTCCACATGGTACCTCCCTTCAGACAGGATGTGGCTCTGCAGCGTCCCTCTCCCCTGGAAAGGCACGCTTCCCAGTGTTATCCAAGAGTTCACTGTATGGGTATATGGAACAGCAGTTGAACTCCCTCTACGCAGGTCTTCCGCCCCAGCAGTTGGGGGTCTGAGAGTCTTGCGTAGGGCGCTGGATGTGGCAGCAACCGATGGCGTTTTCCATGTGATCCCCCTAACGACGTCACGTCGAACGTGAGCGACTGAAGGGGAACGTCTCGGTTACTGATGTAACCCTCGTTCCCCGAAGGAGGGAACGGGAGACGTGACGTCCCGCCGCCACAGTTGCTGACCATCGCTGTACGGCCGTCACTATCTCGGCTCCTCAGCGAAAAACAGTGTGTGCGCGCGCCCGCTTCCTGTTTTATACCCGCGCTGCGGGGTGGGGTGCGTGACGCGATCACGCACGCCAACGTTCACTGGCTTGTTCTTTAGATACTCGAAGTTGATAGGGCTCCCTGAAGTAATCCCCTAACGCCGTCACGTCGACGTCACGTCTCCCGTTCCCTCCTTCGGGGAACGAGGGTTACATCAGTAACCGAGACGTTTTCAACAGTTGGGTTAATGGCTGCAGAAAAATCTCATAAATTACATTTTTATATATATTACAATAGAAAACAGTTATATTAAATCGCAATAATATTTCACAATATTTCCCAGCACAATATTTCAGTTTTTCATTAAATAAACGCAGCCCTGATAGGCATAAGAGATTTCTTTCAAAAACAGACAAAAATCTTACTGACGCCAAACTTTTGAATGGACATTTCTTGTAGAAACTCTAAGAAAGTGTTTGTGAAAGGTAAGATGTTCCTGTTATCACATTAATTTAATAATAGTATAGTATTAATAATAATTGGGCCACATTGGAGGACATATCAATAGATTTAAGTTAGATTTTTTAAACCAAAAGCTTCACAGATTTTACAAAAAATGTAAATGCTTAAATCTGCTAAATGTGGAGTAGCATTTAAATACCTTGAAGTTATTTATATGCTAGTGAATATGAATAACTTCCGCAGAACTTAAATTGTGTTTTAATGGAGTCTTTTATTGTAGGACCCCCTGCCCAGATCTCCACGTAAAGTTGTCCTTCTCACGCTGCACTGCAGTCGTTTTCAGTTTCCTGTTGCGGCTAAAATGTGTTTCAATGATCTGTGCTCATGTATTGCAATGACATCTGGAGGATATCTATGTTTGAATCGCTCCATCATTCATACAGCAAGATAGTCTCTAAAGAAAAATATATTTTTTTAATAGTACAGTTGCCGTTTATAGGAGAATCCTCTCTTGGCAACCGCTTCAATTCTAATTCCATTTCATAAACTGAATACACGCAGTGCTGCGAGAGTCTGTCCGGCTGCCAGAATCATCTCTCCAAACATTTACATCCACTATGCCTGTTTATGTGGTAAAGAGGCATAGAGAATGCTGGAGGGGTGATATTTTCACACAGGGATCTTTGGAACGCTGTATGAAAGCCAAACAGAAAGCACATTTACAGTGCAGATTTCTTGAGTAAACTTCAGGTTCAGACTGAAATAAGTGATCCTGTGGGGTTATGTCTGTTTATCACACCTGGCCTGGGATTTGTGTGAATGTGGCTGGATTTTCTTGTGAGATCCGAGTCGTTTCATTAATATCCCTCAGTGATAAACAGTGATGGACATGTCCAAGAGAATAACTGTTTAAAGCTGCAGTCCGGCGTTTTTCCTCTTTGTCGCCATCTCTGTACAAAATCTGCAATTGCAGTCATTCGCGGAATTATCAACTTTACGTGAGTTGTACTTCAACACCCTCAACAGCGCGGATGAACACAATGTTTGAGGAGAGTGTGCAGCTGTCAGTCACCGCGCCTGTGTGGATACTGGCATTCAGAATCACAGATTATTCTTTTTGGAAGTATGACCAACATAATAATTTTCACCGGAAAATGTCATCTGAACAAGTAAGAAACATCCACTTTTGTTCTGGTTCTGACAATGCAGTAAATCGCGCTGATTAAATCTAAAAATCGCTTATAAGTTATCATATCACGCAAAACCGTGCAAATTATACTTTGTTCTCAAATTGTTAATGTTAACAACGTAAGCAAGCATTGCGTGACTACATGTAATGTCCTTCCGATTTATCCTTGTTTTCGCATGGGTCCGGTTGCAGTCTCTTTTTTTCTGTAAGTCCGAACGAAGTCTTTTGCATTTTACAACGGGTGAGTCTCCAGTTGTCACTGGTGATTGTCGTTTGAACCTTTCTGGATCCGCCATCAAATTGATAAGTTTAATTATATCAAGTGCTGTGAGAAAAGGCTGTAAATCTCTACCTCCAGCATCCTCACACGCAATATAGCCTACTAGCCGAGACTCCTTCTTTATGTGTACAGATGTGACGTAATGACACAAAGACATGCTCGAATCTCCCGCGGAAATCCACCAGTACCACTGAAATTAAAAACATTATTACAAGCTTACCGATTTGAATCGAGCTAAGGGAAGCAGATAGTTTTGAACACTGACTGGTTATGTATTTTCTCCAATATGTATTTTGGATAATTTTTAACCCAAAAAAAGCTTTAAAATGTCATTATCCTATTCTGATCCATACTGATTTATGTGGTGACAGTGCAGAATGCTGATCTAGGTATTTACCATATGAGATGCACAGAGAGATATTTAAAGAGAGAGAAAGTTTGAGAATCAGTTTGTAGGGGCTTTTGCACTGGTACTCACGTTCCAATAACTATTGCCGGAAGTACCCACTTTTTGGCGTGTTCGCACCGCAGGAACTGGGTATGATTTTAGTTATAGGAACACCTTTTGGGGAGGGGACTAAATTAACTCCTGCTTCAAAGTAGGTTCTAACAAAAAAGACAATAGACCCATTTATGACGTACTCCAAGGACTTTTCATAGGAAGGACAAATGGATTTGCAACGGTCGCTTTATCGTGTCCAGTGTAGACAGCTACTAGCTGTTGCGGTGCTGCGCGATGAGACGCGTCAACGGTCGCATCCAGTGTAGACAAGTGTAACCCAGCACAATAGGAACTACCAGTGACGTAACTGCACACTGATTAACACACAGTTTACGTATATTAACTCTACGAACTAACTCCACAAACATGGAAAACAGCGATAGATGGACTGATGCCAAAGTCCAGGCACTTCTTAACCTTTATGTGGTGGAGTTCTTTATGTTGTTGGATGCCGCGCTTAGATGAAGTCGCTGTCTGTCAGCTTACAGGGTTCAGAGTTCCTATTGGCGGTGCGAATGCAACCAGAAAAATGGCCCTAGGGTAACTTTTAGTTCTCGCTAGTTCCTATAATTGATTTGCTATAAGTACCCGGTGCGAAAGCCCCTTATATCTGTTTCCCAGCAGGTGGTAATGGATGTAAGGTCTTCTTGCATTGTGTAATCCAGCCCCTCAGGATTGTGAGATCACTGACACTAGAGTTAATATAGTTTTGATAGTTTCCATAAAAAAAGAAAAACTAACAATAATAATGATCAAATTTACTTGCATTGACTGCTATAATATTATAGTATTGTCATTATTGTTATTAGTTTAATGTCTAATAGTCCACTTTAGACATTCTACTAACTATAAGTAACTTTGCAAGTCCATGTCAACTTATTCTACTATAAGTTATTCTACTACAACTTATTCTACTAATTCATCTAAAGTGGACTATCGAAATAAAGTGTAACCTAGAATTAATATAATAATGAATAATGGCTAAAAACTATTTTTTTTTTCATTCAAATTCAAATGTAAAATTCACCGTTAAAATTCAAATGTTATGCATTGTATTTCTCACATGCAGTAATACATATTACTTATAAACTAGACATTGCTGCTACATTTAACATTATAACTTCAGTCATTCTCTGCATTTAAGATTTAGCATTTTTATTTCTTCATCAGCGATAATAATAACCTTGACTCCTTCTGTCTCCAAAACGCACAGACACATTTCTAGTACTCACTGCGCTGTATGACTCTTCCAAAAACAGTATGGTCTCTGTCCAGAGCGCTGCAGTTCCAGCGGTGATGGCGGAATTGATGCTGGCACTCTCGAATCCACTCTTTAGCCCCGCCACCGATCGACTGCATGATGTCTGGATACTTCTGACACAACTGTCTCTGTTTATTCACCAGCCCGGGAATATTGTCACAGATCACACGTGCACCAAGGGCTCCAATATACCTGAAATATACACACACAGAGGTTTAAAACCTGAATTACTGAACCAATCAGTCACAGTTTTTGTGCTGAATCAGTGCTGAATCAGTAAACATTCAGTGATTATGCATTGCCTGATGCCAAAGAGAATGATCATTCCCAGAATCTTACCACTCATTAGTAGAATTTCAGAGGGAAGTTTGGCAAACTGGCATGTGTCATAAACAGACATTTACAAACCAGCCATTATTTATGATTTATGCCAAGGCACATGCATAATAAGTTCAACATCAACCAATTTGGGATACATTTTTGAGCCTCAATGATAACCTGTATTCTGAGTTAATCTTTATTTTTTTAGACTATTGCTCTTTTATATGAAGTATTATGTTTTAGCTCCAATTATCATTTGCTGTGATGTCATACTTGATTCTACTCAGGTAATCAGAACAGAAGGAGATTTAATGAATTATGATGCATTCTGTCTCTCTTTTAATCTCTGTATAGTTTTCACTCCTGTTCTGATTTTTTCAATCCATCACTGTTCGATAAACTGTTTGTCTAACGCCAACAGAAACTGGGATAAAATCCCACTCTTTCTCACCCAAACCGTATCTCACATCAAGCCTTCACACTAACACACACTCGGTCATGTCAGACTAAAGGAGGATTTAGTTCTAAATATTATAATCTGCCAAAAATATTTTATTCTGCATTTCTTATGAGAAAATGAAGTTTTTTAACTGTTTTTTTGAAAAATATTTGTGAATGTTGATCAACCTTTTTATAATGACTGTGTTCCTCCCACTCCGATGCCTCATTTGACTGTGATTATAGGGCTTTATCGGACCCTGCGCTTTGCGTTCGATACTTTGAGTTTTGAAACGCTCACCCACACACACCAGGCTGGTCTCACACATTGGTGGTTATTAATTATCCACAGGACCACTACCACAACCACATGCTGTAAAAACACAGTAAAATCTGCTCTCATTTACACTGCGTGTCTGTGTGTGTGTAGTTAGGCTTGACTGGGTAAAGAATGTACAACTAGTAATTGTTTGCTTCTATTACCCAAATAGTGGTAAAAACTCCTCTCCTCCCTGTCCTTTCCCCTCTCTCCATCTCTCTGCATCTCCCCATCTTTGTCTTTTTCTGGTCTAATCACATTCTTTATGCCAATTGCAATATGGTTGGATGATTAAAAAACTAGCTTGTGTGCCGTTCAGAAATGAGTTGAGAATTTAAAGAAATTCATATAACTGTCATTTCTAACTAAAAGCAGTTTATCAAAACACATTTTAAAAGCTTAAGTTTGAAGGTTAAATGCCTTACAGATAGACGGTAGATAAAACAATAGAACTACAGACAGACAGTTAGACAGATAGATAAACAGATAGATAAACAGATAGATAGATAGATAGATAGATAGATAGATAGATAGATAGATAGATAGATAGATAGATAGATAGATAGATAGATAGATAGATAGATAGATAGATAGATAGATAGATAGATAGATAGATAGATAGATAGCCAATCTGCAAATGTATATGATTTAAAAGTAATGATTTAAGTAATTAATTAACTTTTTGTGGACAAGGGTGGAAGACCATGCCTAACCCAGTACAAAAGCTCACAGGTCAAAGATGAAGTTCACTTCAAAGGACACACACACACATCTTACTGTAAAATCTGTGTGGAAGTCCAGGACAGGCTTACGTCTGGGTTCATCTGTGTGTGTGTGTGTGTGTGTGTGTGTGTGTGTGTGTGTGTGTGTGTGTGTGTGTGTGTGTGTGTGTGTGTGTGTGTGTGTGTGTGTGTGTGTGTGTGTGTGTGTGTGTGTGTCTGTGAAATAAGTTCACTAGTATGAGACACTAACATGCCGCCCAGTAGCTTAAGAGGATTCCTGCTCTGTCTGTTTAAAGTGATGGATGAGCAGATCACAGAGAGAGAAAGAGGGAGCAAAAGATCCCCTTCTCTCTGGCTCTGGTGAGTGCCTTGCATTGGGAATGTCAGCCTGACTTATTACACAACGATAGTAGCAAAGGACTTGCTTTCCTCGGGTTTATTTTTTACTTTCTTAGTTTCCGTTCAAATCAAACTTAAAATCAAACTGATTTCTGAGCAGTTAGTAAGGACTGACGCAATTTTTAGGGGTCCAGTATGTAACATAACATGATCTTCATCAGAGAGCGGCAGAGCGCTGGAATACAGCATGTTTTATACTTGGTAGGCATATTGAGCAAAAACATTAAATTAACATTTGTCAGGAAACCACATGCATATATATTCTAAGTATACATAAAACCCAAACACTCCTTAACTACATACGTGAGCATGTGGCTGTTTTTTTCATGATTGCTCAGACTCACTGCACTGTGTGTGTGTGCATCTAAGCAGGAGGCCTGACACATATTGCAGTTATTTAATTTATTCTTCTGTTATTGGCTGGCACCACACCTCAAGCACACCATGAAAACCCAACCCATAACTCTGATATAATGATGTGCAGGGCCTGTTATAAGCACAAGCTCTGGGGAAACCCCCATCCCTCATGAGCATTTAAAATTATATTTTGAGGAGGCGAAATGCACGATTTGTGTGTTTCTAGAATAATTGCATTTTAAATGCCAATATCTTGGTGGAGAGGGCGGTGGAGCTGCGTTCCTGCACCAACGTGTGTGTTAATTTTAGTAGCTACTCGAGTTGACTGCCATCTTCCGAGTCCAGACCTCTGTCCAACAACAGGGTGCGAATTATGGGGAGTTTGGGGGGTCTGAACCCCATAATTAAAGCTTAAACCTCCCCAAAGAAAATAAAAACAAAAGGTCGGGGGTCTCAAAAGTATGTATCCTTTCGAAGATAAGTATAACTTTATTCATATTTCAGCAGCGTTGTCAAACAAAAACGGTGTTTTAGAAACCACAAAAGTTAGACTACAAGTTATTCAGAGTCAGACCGCCCTAAAGAGACGCTCGCGAACAGAAGTCGCGTTCGCCTGAGAAGATAACCATAGCAACAGCTGCGCGAGCACTTTCCGTCAGGATCCGTAGCTACTAAATTTCCGTACTGTCTTTGTTTATCACTTCATTATGTTTACATTGGATATGATGCATAGGCCTATTTAAGATTGTTGGCAAACTAGGGCTGCCAAGCAATTCAGCTGCGCGAGACGAACCTCACCATATTTCGCCCTAAACACTAACGACAGAAATTGCTTTAAGTCAAACACTCTGAACCAAGCCAGCCCTATACTTTAAATTACCATTAAAACGCATATAATTAAAAACATTGCCCGAAGGTTTAAAACTCTGTTTTTCATTATCCTAATGTAAAAACAGACTATTGCACACCTACACCATTGTTATTCAAAACTGTCACTAAATAAAACACTAGCTATTATATATCCAAATAACAGACATTTGCAAATGTCCAGTCTCCCAAAATGATAGCAGCTCGATCACCGGGAGCAGAAAAAAAACGCTCGGTTTCTGCGCGCGAGTGTGCGCCAGCGGCGGCGCGCGGGGATGCTGGACTCTACTCACCACCAGGACGAGTCCACGCGCGGCGTGAGGATGAGCAGGAGTAACAGGAACGCGCAGCACAACCTCGAGGACGCACGGGGACCGTAGGATGAGCCTGCGCTGTTTCTGATTATGTGTCTTAATCCCGAGCCCCCGGGAGCAGCGGTAGATCTGTTGAGAATCCGGGGCGACCCAAGAACTTTACCGCAGCCAAACATAGTTGAGCGTGTCCTCCAGCGGTGATAAGAAAACACGATTCTGTACTGTAGGAAACGGGTGTAAAGAACGTTTAGATCTGCGAGGACCTGCTGAAGTTTGGATTTCTGATAGCTGGACAGATGTACGGAGTTCCGTGCGGACGATGCACGGACGGATATCATGTATCTGCCCGGATATTAGCGTGTGCCATATAAAAGTATTCCCCGAGATCTGGCAACCGCAGCAGAAATAATCCAAGCCAGACGGCAGGTTCAGAGAGCGCTTTCTTTTCTTTTTTTTCACCTCCTCTTGAGAACAGATGAAGTCTCGGTGAGGTGCAATTTGATCAGCAAGAGTGCCAACTTTTCCACTTTTTCTCCCCACGTTTTGCGTTCAGGCAGGGCTGTGAAACACGCGCCTCTCCGTTTTTCCATTGGAGTCTGCGAGCGCTGATAGCAGACTGCGCGAGATAAACCGGGGCGATGAACTGTGCGAACTGCAGACCGAAGGGGTGGGCGACGGGGGGAGAGAGAGAGAGGGGCGATAGGAATGTTGACAGCCCGCCGTCTCTCCGCTCTTATTGGGTAAAGCTCACAGAGACCGGAGCCCCGGGGAAGCTTGAGCTCGCTTGGGATACGCGCCGTTCCCTGGTCAGTGGAGACACGCGCCACGCTCCTATCACCTGCTGAACAACACGCAGCATCCTTATTTACACACTCCGCTGGAGTGCAACCTCACAAACACACGAGAATTAGGGGAAAATGAGACTAGGCTACACACTTTAATTTTTATCGTTGTCACGCCTATATTTGCTTACATCCATTTAACAAGTAACAACATGTCCGACTGTGTTACAACATCCGTTCACTTAACTCGACTTTCCAATTAAATGCCCCAACAGCAATAATAATAATAATAATAAATTGTTCCAAATAATATAGGCTACAGAATATTAAGACGTTTGCCATAAACTTAATTTGTCTATTTTAGTGAGTTAAAAAGTTTTACAGTTTGGATTTGAGCGATGCCGTATAGTGACAAATATTCATCAATCAATGTTCAATGACTGGAACAATTGTTTACATTATAAATTCAGATAGCTTTTTATTATTTTAAGCGTATTTTGCTCGTAGGATAGTATGCAGTTGCAAAACCCATATTATGATAGCTGTAGCCTATCTAATAAATTACAATCAAACATTTGAATGAACGCAAGTGAATGAACGCACTCAAGAACGCAGCATTCGCACTGATGGCAGGCGCAATCGTCTGAAGAGATGCGCGTGTCTGAATACACAAGCTCGTGTTTACAGATAAGACTCTAGAGCTTGCACGAGTGCTGCTGTGTATAAACATCGCGCGGATTCCAGTTTCAAAACATCACATAGTTGCCTGTTGCATGACTCTAGATAAGTAAAACCATTCTCTTTATTAATGCAATGTGTAGGATAGTCTCACAATGGTCTGTCTTAACTGTTGTAAATATACTGCAGCATCCTAAGTTTAAATGGCGGCACCACTCCTAATGTAAAATAGATTATTTAAACCACACAATATAAAGCATGCAAATACCCAGTTCCAACAGTAGCAGCAACTTCAGCCCCAGATGAGGAATCTGCAACACCCAAGACTGCACTTCTGTAACACTTCACTGAGCACTTGAAAGTGAACTGGTGCAGAAATAGGCCCAAATCCCTATTGGAATTGAAACTATTAGCGTTAACTGCACTTTCCACCAGGGATTAAATGAACAATTATAATGTTTAGCTGTAAATCCTGAATTAGGCTAATCTTCTTGCCTGAAATTTTCATTTGTACTTAAACTTTAGTCCCTTAGATGCTTTTGTCCATAAAGCTGGCACTGCTTATAGTCTGTGTGAGAGTGAAACAGAGGCCTATCCTCTAAACGTGGAGAACATTTGTGCGTGTCAGTTCAGATGGTGATTTTATGGTAAATAAAGAGGAATTATAGAATGACAAAATAATAGTAAATCACATTTTACACTGAAAACATTGTTTTCACTTTCAATTTGCTAGTCTGTTCCAGTCATTTTTAGTCCACTGACATGTGTTATTTGAAGTTATATAGATACTTTCTTGCTGATGCAGTTTACTCCAGATTATTGGACAGAACAGGGCATTTTGGGAGTTTTCAAATTGAGAAACTATTTTTTTTTTAAATCAAATATGTTTGATCTACATATTTCTGGTTGTGTATCGCTATTAAAACCAAACTCATTGAGAAACTAAATGTAATAATAAAAAAAATTCTCACAAACACCAGAAATGCAGGTCATGTGACAAATATATATATATATATATATACAGTGAGGAGAACAAGTATTTGGTACACTGCCGATTTTATAGGTTTTCCCACTTACAAAGCATGTAGAAGTCTGTAATTTTTATCATAGGTACTCTTCAACTGTGAGTGACGGAATCTAAAACAAAAATCCAGAAAATCACATTGTATGATTTTTAAGTAATTCATTTGTATTTTATTGCATGACATAAGTATTTGATACATCAGAGAAGCAGACCTTAATATTTGGTCCAGAAACCTTTGTTTTGCAATTACAGAGATCATACGTTTTCTGTAGTTCTTGACCAGGTTTGCACACACTGCAGCAGGGATTTTGGCCCACTCCTCCATACAGACCATCTCCAGATCCTTCAGGTTTCAGGGCTGTCGCTGGGCAATACGAACTTTCAGCTCCCTCCAAAGATTTTCTATTGGGTTCAGGTCTGGAGACTGGCTAGGCCACTCCAGGACCTTGAGATGCTTCTTACGGAGCCACTCCTTAGTTGCCCTGGCTGTGTGTTTCGGGTCATTGTCATGCTGGAAGACCCAGCCACGACCCATCTTCAATGCTCTTACTGAGGGAAGGAGGTTGTTGGCCAAGATCCCGTGATACATGGCCCCATCCATCCTCTCATCAATACGGTGCAGTCGTCCTGTCCCCTTTGCAGAAAAGCATCCCCAAAGAATGATGTTTCCACCTCCATGCTTCACCGTTGGGATGGTGTTCTTGGGGTTGTACTCATCCTTCTTCTTCCAAACACGGCGAGTAGAGTTTAGACCAAAAAGCTCTATTTTTGTCTCATCAGACAGACCACCTTCTCCGGATCATCCAGATTGTCATTGGCAAACTTCAGACAGGCCTGGACATGCGCTGGCTTGAGCAGGGGGACTTTGCGTGCGCTGCAGGATTTTAATCCATGACGGCGTAGTGTGTTACTAATGGTTTTCTTTGAGACTGTGGTCCCAGCTCTCTTCAGGTAATTGACCAGGTCCTGCCGTGTAGTTCTGGGCTGATCCCTCACCTTCCTCATGATCATTGATGCCCCACGAGGTGAGATCTTGCATGGAGCCCCAGACCGAGGGAGATTGACCGTCATCTTGAACTTCTTTCATTTTCTAATGATTGCACCAACTGTTGTTGCCTTCTCACCAAGGTGCTTGCCTATTGTGCTGTAGCCCATCCCAGCCTTGTGCAGGTCTACAATTTTATCTGATGTCCTTACACAGCTCTCTGGTCTTGTCCATTGTGGAGAGGTTGGAGTCTGTTTGATTGAGTGTGTGGTTGAGTGTTTGGTTGAGTGTGGGGACATATGTGTCTTTTATACAGGTAACGGGTTCAAATTGGTGCAGTTAATACAGGTAATGAGTGGAGAACAGGAGGGCTTCTTAAAGAGAAACTAACAGGTCTGTGAGAGACGGAATTCTTACTGGTTGGTTGGTGATCAAATACTTATGTCATGCAATAAAATGCTAATGAATTACTTAAAAATCATACAATGTGATTTTCTGGATTTTTGTTTTAGATTCCGTCACTCGCAGTTGAAGAGTACCTATGATAAAAATGACAGACTTCTACATGCTTTGTAAGTGGGAAAACCTGCAAAATCGGCATATCAAATACTTGTTCTCCTCACTGTATATATATATACATACATACACATAACATTAAAATAATTGTTTGAATGATTTCTCTTGCTTTATTCCTATGATGGCAAAGCTGAATTGAGCAGCCATTACTTCAGTCTTCAGTGTAAAATGACCCATCACAAATCATTCTAATATGCATGACATTTCGAATTATCAATGTTTAAAATAGTTGTGTTGACTAACATTTTTTGGAAATGTGATACATTTTGGAATCTTTAATGAATAGAAAGTTCAAAAGAACTGCATTTATTTGAAATCTTTTGTAACATTATAAATATCTTTGTCACTTTTAATGTGCATGTCTTAAAGTATTAAAATCTTTTTAAAAAAAGTTTACTGACACCAAACTTTTACAAAGGTACGTACTGTACATACATGCATAAATTAAAGAAATACAATTTAACAAGCACATTTCTGTGATACTGAACATTGAGGTTTGGCTGGATGCAGAATGCCATTACTCCATGAGATCAGCTCTCAGTCATGCTCATGTGTGTCTCTCTCTCTTTCTGACTGCTCTATAATAGACGGAACAGACACTCAAGGTGACCACAGGGTACAGGAACACCTGAGAGAATGAGCTCACAGTTTATTTCTGTACCTGTGTGTGAATCTGAACCTGTGTTTGTGTGACAGGTCTTAACTCTTCATTGTCGTAAGGTTTGGCTCTGTTTCAGGAATGAGGACACTGCGAGTGTCCTCCTGCCTCACTGCTTAGAAGTTCACCGCTGGCTATTTTAGAAAGGGGCTCTGGGAAACTCTCACCTGATTATAAAACCTCTCTCAACTGTTCAAGTTCTGCTAATTCTGTCCAATAATACATTTAAATTAGTACAGCTCTGTAGGCTACTTTCTGTAAAATGTTGCAGAGTATGTGAATCTTCATCTTAGCTTGTGTGAAGGTACATGTATGTATATAATGTGTGTTATGAACAACTTGTTCTACCCTTGTTGTACAATTTGGTGTCCCCATACTTAGAATAGTGATTTTGTTGGGGAGATTTCCAGACAATATTACATCAAACAACAATGAAGTTATTTTAACAGCAAATATGTTTTATTTATATTAAAATAATTTTAATAAAAAATGGTTTCATTATTGTGAATAATAGAGATTATAATTAACAACATCTAAGAAGTAACATCATTTTAACATTTTCTATATGAGGGAAGACAATACATTATCCCTTGTGTTATGTTGCGGGTCAATTTGACCCGTTTCGATTTTCAAGTTGTTGGAAATACTGGTTAACTTTTGTTTTTTTTCTTGATATTTTGTGACTTTTTCTCATTTATCATGATGAACATGCATGCAAAGTTTCAACATCGTGATGTGTTTTGACATATACAAACAAAATTACTGTTACGTTCGTGATGTTCGCGGGTCAATTTGACCCTCATAGACAGCCATTCAAAAGCAACTGTACAGACACAAAATAAAAACATTTATTTTCTGTATGTAAGGGCACTTCAACTCCAGTTCTAACGTGCAAGTGCATCTAAAAGTGCTCTAACCCTAACCAAACACACTTGAAAAAGCTAAAATCACAGTGTTTAGAATTATTTGCAAATTACAGATGAAAATCTTTGTCAGACACAGATAGTAAAATAAGCTCTCATTTCAATATTCAAGATATCTAAAATACCTAGCTTTTACCCCAAACTTTTATGTAGGATTTTCAAAGGCAGCTTCACAGAGCCAAAAAATAAATAAAAAACATTTATTTGATGAATGATTTTGTTATGTTTGGTTTCTCACTTCCCTGTGAGTAAATGAAACTAGGAAAATAGGTCTTAGGAAACTAGGGAAAGTTAACTTAGGAAAATGAAAAAATTTCATTAAACAGCAATTTTTTTTGTTCAGTTACGATGTTCAAAGCATAAAATGTCAAAAAAAAAAAAAATTTAAAATATATGCAAAAAAAAATCAGTATACTGTTTATTTTCCAATTTGATCAAAACAAAACTGTTGTAAAAAATGTTTTAAAAACATTTTTATAAATCATATTTTCAGATATAATGTTTTTGTAATGTTTTACAAATGTTGATATTAAAAGTTTACAGTTTGTATCTAAATCTTTGTTGTTTTTCATAGTGTGATTTTTGAGGAATTGTATTGAATCCAATTAGGGTCAATTTGACCCGGTCCATAAAGGGTGTATACAGAATTCGAACAGAACACAAGGGTTAAGTTGTTTCATCTGCTATTTGTTATTTTTTTGTCACAAAACCTCTTTAGCATGGTAATGTTTAGCATGGTAATGTATATGATGTTATGCATGTATCTGGTCTTGGCTAAATAGTTCTGCTACGCTGATGCTGCTGCTGATATTGGTGCTGCTGTTGATTTTTACCACTGCTGCTCATATTGATTATTGATGCTGCTAATATTGCTGCTGCTGATGATGATATTGCTGATGCTGTTAATTATTACTGCTGCTGATGATATTGATTATTGGCAATTAGTACATTTTAGCTAACTGTGATTTGTATATGTACATTTATGAAATACATAACTTAGACAGCTACCTCTGATAACGAATCACTCTAAATTATAATGTGAACTCATGCATTTTCTGTAAAGCTGCTTTTAAAATGTGAATAAAATTATTGCTGCTAATATTGCTGCTGCTAATATTGCTGCTGCGGTTATTACTGCTGTTGATATTACTGCTGCTGCTATTAATTATTACTGCTGCTGCTGATATTGATTATTACTGCAGCTAATATTGCTGCTGCTGCTGTTGAATATTGCTGCTGATATTGATTATTGCTGCTGCTGCTGTTGAATATTGCTGCTGCCGCTGTTGAATATTGCTGCTGCTGATATTGTTTATGGCTGCTGCTTATATTGGTGCTGCTGTTTAATATTTCTGCTGCTGCTGTTGATTTTTGCTGCTGCTGGCATTGATTATTGCTGCTGCTGTTGATTATTGCTGCTGCTGTTGAATATTGCTGCTGCTGATATTATGGCTGCTGCTGATATAGCTGCCGCTGTTGAATATTGCTGCTGCTGATATTGTTTATGGCTGCTGTTGATATTGCTGCTGCTGTTTAATATTTCTGCTGCTGCTGTTGATTTTCGCTGCTGCTGATATTGCTGCTGCTGCTGAATATTGCTGCTGCTGCAGAGCAAGTACAGAGGCATGCTACTGCCAATTCATAAACAGAAATGCTGCTGTGAGCATGTAAGACATGCTGCTGCTGAAAAAATAATACATATATACAGGTATATATATATATATATATATATATATATATATATATATACAGGTGGAGCTGGGGAAGGTGAAGGGTTTTAGAGGAACTGAAAAGCACGCTGCAAACTGCAATATCAAACACTGGCCAACTATTTAAATTTTGAGCAGCAAGCTCATTAGTTGGAGATGCAACAGGAACCAATCGTGCCCTGTAGTTAACAATGTACTTGTCAGCAGGTTGCGTTAAGGATGCATTAATCAGCCTGCGCTAGAGTTTCATGACAGAACTAGGATTTTTTAAGCTCAATTATTTAACCTGCTTACCAGAGAAAATTTAGAAAAATGTAAATGTAATTTTTTTCATTAATTTTACAAGCCAAAATTAAATCTCTATTTATTTTTAATTTTTTGAAACCTTCAAAAATCAATCATAAATAAAAATGTAAACTGAATTTAGTCGTCTACAGTATATGGTTACAAAATTGCAACTCTTATATAAATGTATGGATAATAAAACAGCTCTTATAATATTTAGTTTGATAACACTGACCATTTGTTGACAAATAATAAAGTGACAGTATTTTTCTGGCCCTATTTTGTACTCTATTTGTGGAAAATGTTGGTGCATGTATTTGTAAACTTCCAAATAGTATATTCTCTACTCAGTTTAAGACATTTTAGATTTAAATCCATTCTGCAGAATTCAGATTTTCCTACAGAATCAGCACAGAATATGCTACCAAAAAGTCAGCAGTGTTTCATCTGAGCCTGGTTATGTCGTATTGTAGCACATTCTCAATATGAAGCTGCTGATGTTGAAAGTTATAATGCGGAAGTTGTAGAGTTCTGTACATTGTTTGCAAAAAGAGCCTCTCTCACTTTGTTGGAATAAGAACCCATCAGCTAACTTTTTCAAAACTAATGCTGATAAAGCAGATGATGCATTCATGACATTTTAATGTTTTTGATAATCATTTATGTGTTAAAACATTCTGATCTCCTGACCTAATCCAAAATCAGACTGGCTCTAAAAAATGCTGGGTTGGTTTAACCCAAATTTGGGTCAATTATGGACAAACCCAGCCATTGGGTTACATTTTTAAATAAAATTTTTTAACCCAACGGCTGGGTTTGTACAAATTTGACCCAAATTTGGGTTAAGACAACCCTGCATTTTTTAGAGTGTACAAATAGACGACCAATGCGATGGATGAGCAGAGCGCAAGTGACAATTAACATGAATCAGCATGTATTCATGAGCATTAAATGAAGTAAAGAACAAAGCATCTAAATATACCTCCACTAGAGAGAGAGAGAGAGAGAGAGAGAGAGAGAGAGAGAGAGAGAGAGAGAGAGAGAGAGAGAGAGAGAGAGAGAGAGAGAGAGAGAGAGAGAGAGAGAGAGAGAGAGAGAGAGAGAGAGAGAGAGAGAGAGAGAGAGAGAGAGAGAGAGAGAGAGAGAGAGAGACCGTTCCATGCTGTCATTTGACTTATAGACTTTACACTAATTTATGGTCTTGTATTTTTGGATGGTCTGACAGCATGATGGAATCTATTCACATTCAGACACTCTGAATTTAAATCTCTTTCCAGCTACTGTACACACATACAGACACTCAAAGACACTTGTTATGAACCATTTAGTAACCTAAGTGATATAAACAGCCGAGTTAATAGTAAATTAGAGATTTACCATCACAAATGTATATACATTTAGGCTGTAGATTTAAAAAGATTTACTGTCAGTGTTGGTATCTATGGCAGTCAAAAGTTTAGAATAATAACAATGTTTTTGAAAGAAGTATCATGCTCAAATACAGTAAAATCAGAAATATTGGGAATTATTATAACAATTTATTATAACTGGATTCTATTTTAATATACTTCAAAATGTAATTTATCCCAGTGATATCAAAGCTGAATTTTCAGTATCATTCCTCAAGTCTTCAGTGTCATGATCCTTCAGAAATCAGTCTAATACACTGATTTGCTGCTCAAGAAACATTTCTAATAGCAATGTTGAAAACAGTTGTACTGCTTAATATTTTTGTGGAGTCTGAAAAATCTGTTTTCAACATTGATAATAATAAGAACCATTATTAATAACTGAACACCAAAAATAATTGATAATAGCTAAGTACTATCAGCATAGTATGAATGATTTCTGAAGGATCATGTGCTACTAAAGCCTGGAGTAATGATGTTGAAAATTCAGCTTTTTCATTTCACGAATAAATTGCTATAATATATATATATATATGATAAAAAACATATATATATATATATATACAGGTCCTTCTAAAAAGATAAGCATATTGTGATAAAGTTCATTATTTTCCATAATGTAATGATAAAAATTAAACTTTCATATATTTTAGATTCATTGCACACCAACTGAAATATTTCAGGTCTTTTATTGTTTTAATACGGATGATTTTGGCATACAGCTCATGAAAACCAAAATTCCTGTCTCAAAAAATGTGCATATTTCATCCGACCAATAAAAGAAGTGTTCATCCAGAGTGTTGGGTCTTGCGTCTCTCAACTTTCTCTTTACAATATCCCACAGATTCTCTATGGGGTTCAGGTCAGGAGAGCTGGCAGGCCAATTGAGCACAGTAATACCATGTATAGAAAACCATTTACCAGTGATTTTGGCACTGTGAGCAGGTGCCAGGTCGTGCTGAAAAATGAAATCTTCATCTCCATAAAGTTTTCAGCAGATGGAAGCATGAAGTGCTCCAAAATCTCCTGATAGCTAGCTGCATTGACCCTGCCCTTGATAAAACACAGTGCGCCAACACCAGCAGCTGACATGGCACCGCAGACCATCACTGACTGTGGGTACTTGACACTGGATGTTTCTACTCCAGACTCAGTCCACTGCTTCCGCAGGTCCCCCAAGGTCTGGAATCGGTCCTTCTCCACAATCTTCCTCAGGGTCCGGTCACCTCTTCTCGTTGTGCAGCGTTTTTTGCCACACTTTTTCCTTCCCACAGACTTCCCACTGAGGTGCCTTGATACAGCACTCTGGGAACAGCCTATTTGTTCAGAAATTTCTTTCTGTCTTACCCTCTTGCTTGAGGGTGTCAATGATGGCCTTCTGGACAGCAGTCAGGTCGGCAGTCTTACCCAAGATTGTGGTTTTGAGTAATGAAACAGGCTGGGAGTTTTTAAAAGCTTCAGGAATCTTTTGCAGGTATTTAGAGTTAATTAGTTGATTCAGATGATTAGGTTAATAGCTCGTTTAGAGACCCTTTTCATGATATGCTAATTTTTTGAGACAGAATGTCAGAATGGGAAAGAAAGGTGATTGAAGCAATTTTGAGCGTGGCATGGTTGTTGGTGCCTGACGGGCCGGTCTGAGTATTTCACAATCTGCTCAGTTTCTGTGATTTTCACGCACAACCATTTCTAGGGTTTACAAAGAATGGTGTGAAAAGGGAAAAACATCCAGTATGCGGCAGTCCTGTGGGCGAAAATGCCTTGTTGATGCTAGAGGTCAGAGGACAATGGGCCGACTGATTCAAGCTGATAGAAGAGCAACTTTTACTGAAATAACCACTCGTTACAACCGAGGTATACAGCAAAGCATTTGTGAAGCCACAAAACGCACAACCTTGAGGCGGATGGGCTACAACAGCAGAAGACCCCACCGGGTACCACTCATCTCCACTACAAATAGGAAAAAGAGGCTACAATTTGCAAGAGCTCACCAAAATTGGACAGTTGAAGAAAAATGTTGCCTGGTCTGATGAGTCTCGATTTCTGTTGAGACATTCAGATGGTAGAGTTAGAATTTGGCGTAAACAGAATGAGAACATGGATCCATCATGCCTTGTTACCACTGTGCAGGCTGGTGGTGGTGGTGTAATGGTGTGGGGGATGTTTTCTTGGCACACTTTAGGCCCCTTAGTGCCAATTGGGCATCGTTTAAATGCCACGGCCTACCTGAGCATTGTTTCTGACCATGTCCATCCCTTTATGGCCACCATGTACCCATCCTCTGATGGCTACTTCCAGCAGGATAATGCACCATGTCACAAAGCTCGAATCATTTCAAATTGGTTTCTTGAACATGACAATGAGTTCACTGTACTAAAATGGCCCCCAGAGTCACCAGATCTCAACCCAATGGAGCATCTTTGGGATGTGGTGGAACGGGAGCTTCGTGCCCTGGATGTGCATCCCACAAATCTCTATCAACTGCAAGATGCTATCCTATCAATATGGGCCAACATTTCTAAAGAATGCTTTCAGCACCTTGTTGAATCAATGCCACGTAGAATTAAGGCAGTTCTGAAGGCGAAAGGGGGTCAAACACAGTATTAGTATGGTGTTCCTAATAATCCTTTAGGTGAGTGAATATATATATATATATATAGAGAGAGAGAAACAGTTATTTTAAAATGTAATAATATTTCACAATATAGATATTTGTTCTGTATTTTGATCAAATGAATCCAGCCTCCGTGAGCAGAAGAGACTTCTTTCAAAAACATAAAAAAAAAAAAATCTTAATTGTTCCAAACTTGTGACCAGTGTATATGCCTGTATTTCAAACTTTTTCAGAAGTGATTTCAATTGTTTCCATAATTTGTGAGACTGTGTGTATGTGTGTGTCGGACAGGATACAACTCAGCATTGGGAACCGCAGATGAGGAAATGATGCAGGAGAGACTCTCTGTCTCTTTCTCCGTCTGTCTCTGAGTCATACAGGTCACATGTCATGACGCATCACCATTTGAGCATTATCTGTCCGCTGCTACTTTCTGACCTTAGACTAGCTACTGCAAAAAAGGTGACCAACATTTACATCACACACACACACACACACACACACACACACACAGGATCTGACTAGGCAGGAGAACGCAGCCTAAAATAAGTTCCCATTTCCAGACTGGGCCCCTCACTGTCTGCATCACTGTCTGTCTGCTGAGAGGAGAACAGATGCATATGAAGGAGTGTCAATGCTTTATACTGGACCTCCTCTCCTCTCCTTCTCTGTGGTTCATATGGGGAAATCTCTCTCTCTCTCTGGCATGCCGCCTTCCTGCTCAACCAGATTAATGTGTTTATAACTAATTCAGCGATTTCAGTAAACAAGTCCTGGCGCAACCTCTCACTCTCTGTCTCTATTTGTTTTCTCTCTCTCTCTTACTTTTCCTTGCAAGAGTATTACCTATCTCTATATATAGTAATACAATAAAAATAAATTAATTTAATAATTATTAAAGAATTATTAAAAATGCGCAAAAATTAATTTTAATAATGAATATTTCTGTATTGTACAAGAAAATGTTCATTTAGTAGTTTTGTCTTGTAATAATCAAGACATTTTCTTGTCCCACTGTCACATATAAATGTTACAAAAGATAAACTGTCAGATACATGCTGTTATTCTGAACTATTCATCTTAGAAACCGAAAAAATGTATCGTGGTTTCCACACAAATATTAAGCGCCACACCTGTTTTCAACATTGACAATATTAAAAAATGTTTCTTGAGCACCAAATCAGCATATTCAAATGATTTCATAAGGATTGATTGATTCATCCAAGGACATTGGTTTCATTTTGACATTGGTGGGGACATAAAAGCAGCAGCAGGAACAAATTAAAATAAATTCAGCATCAGTGTCATGATTCACGTCTGTGTTCCCCTGTCTTGTCCCATGTTAGCAGTTCCCTGTTATGTTTATTAGTCTCTCCAGGTGTTTCTAATTAGCCCCGCTCCCTTGTTATCTTGTATAGCTTGTTTGCCTGTGTATTTAAACCTCTGTGCTTCAGTTGTTGTTTGTTGGTCGTTGTTGCTTGTAGCGGTTTCCTATGTTCCTGTCCTGAGTTCCATGTTCCGTTGTTTGTCCTGGATTACCTGTTTTTTTTATTAAAGTAGTGCTTGAATGTGGATTCTCTCTCCGCTTTGTTCCTACCTCATCGTTACAGAACGACCGACCAACCATGAATCCAGCAGCACAGATAATGCGTCTCAGTCAGGGAGACCGGCCCATTGGGGAGTACATCATGGACTTCATTGAACTAGCACCTTTGTCATGTTTTGAAGTGTGTTTGATGATATTTTTCCGAGGAGGGCTATCCGAACCGCTCAACTCCTGTATGCTACTTCATCATCCTAGCTGGAGTTTAGAAAAATATATTGTCCAAGCTCTTTTTGCTTTTGCTTCTTGTCAGTCCCGCCGAACCTGCGCTCCACGTCAGTCCCGCCGAGCCTGCACTTCACGTCATGGCCACCGAACCAGAGACTGTACACGTCGTGCCTGCCGCACAAGAGACTGTTCACGTCACGTCTGCCGAGCCAGAGGCATTTGACGTCACGTCTGCCGAGCCAGAGGCTGTTGACGTAACGTCTGCCGAGCCAGAGGCTGTTGACGTCACGTCTGCCGAGCCAGAGGCTGTTGACGTCACGTCTGCCGAGCCAGAGGCTGTTGACGTCACGTCTGCCGAGCCAGAGGCTGTTGACGTCATGTGTCACGTCTGCCGAGCCAGAGGCTGTTGACGTCATGTGTCACGTCTGCCGAGCCAGAGGCTGTTGACGTCACGTCTGCCGAGCCAGAGGCTGTTGACGTTACGTCTGCCGAGCCAGAGGCTGTTGACGTCACGTCTGCCGAGCCAGAGGCTGTTGACGTCATGTGTCACGTCTGCCGAGCCAGAGGCTGTTGACGTCATGTGTCACGTCTGCCGAGCCAGAGGCTGTTGACGTCATGTGTCACGTCTGCCGAGCCAGAGGCTGTTGACGTCATGTGTCACGTCTGCCGAGCCAGAGGCTGTTGACGTCACGTCTGCCGAGCCAGAGGCTGTTGACGTCACGTCTGCCGAGCCAGAGGCTGTTGACGTCATGTGTCACGTCTGCCGAGCCAGAGGCTGTTGACGTCATGTGTCACGTCTGCCGAGCCAGAGGCTGTTGACGTCATGTGTCACGTCTGCCGAGCCAGAGGCTGTTGACGTCATGTGTCACGTCTGCCGAGCCAGAGGCTGTTGACGTCACGTCTGCCGAGCCAGAGGCTGTTGACGTTACGTCTGCCGAGCCAGAGGCTGTTGACGTCACGTCTGCCGAGCCAGAGGCTGTTGACGTCATGTGTCACGTCTGCCGAGCCAGAGGCTGTTGACGTCATGTGTCACGTCTGCCGAGCCAGAGGCTGTTGACGTCATGTGTCACGTCTGCCGAGCCAGAGGCTGTTGACGTCACGTCTGCCGAGCCAGAGGCTGTTGACGTCACGTCTGCCGAGCCAGAGGCTGTTGACGTCATGTGTCACGTCTGCCGAGCCAGAGGCTGTTGACGTCATGTGTCACGTCTGCCGAGCCAGAGGCTGTTGACGTCACGTCTGCCGAGCCAGAGACTGTTCACGTCACGTCTGCCGAGCCAGAGACTGTTCACGTCACGTCTGCCGAGCCAGAGACTGTTCACGTCACGTCTGCCGAGCCAGAGACTGTTCACGTCACGTCTGCCGAGCCAGAGACTGTTCACGTCACGTCTGCCGAGCCAGAGACTGTTCACGTCACGTCTGCCGAGCAAGTGTCTTCGGACAAGATGGCCGCCGCCGAGCCAGTGTCCCCGGACAAGATGGCCATCACGGTGTCTGTTCCTGAGCCGGTGTCTGTTCCTACCCATAACCCCATAGCCGGCCCATTATGTCATGATTCACGTCTGTGTTCCCCTGTCTTGTCCCATGTTAGCAGTTCCCCATTATGTTTATTAGTCTCTCCAGGTGTTTCTAATTAGCCCTGCCCCCTTGTTATCTTGTTTAGCTTGTTTGCCTGTGTATTTAAACCTCTGTGCTTCAGTTGTCGGTCGTTGTTGCTTGTAGCTGTTATGTTCCTGTCCTGAGTTCCGTGTTCCGTTGTTTGTCCTGGATTACCTGTTTTTTTTTATTAAAGTAGTGCTTGCATGTGGATTCTCTCTCCGCTTCGTTCCTACCTCATCGTTACAATCAGTGTATATATTATAGGCATGCACACAGTTTTCTTACGTACAGTATTTACTTTGACTTCTTGAGAATGTCAATAGTATGACCCGTTACAGATGCGTCCAAAATTACAACAGCAGTGGTTCCATAAAAACCTTTTAATTTTTTTTAATCAAAATTATTGCTTGGGACAATTCAGTATCGCTGAATATTAGGGACATGACCCTAGCGTCCCTACTAAATTCTATGCCCTTGGATCCATCCACCCATATTTTGCAGTGTATTGCACAATGTAATGATGATATTTAGACATGGATCTGTTACAGACCACCTCTTACAGCACACCAGGAAGGAACAACCCCAGTGATCTGTATAAGATCACATCTCCTCATTCACTACTCATGTCCAACATGTCACAGAGCCTCATGGTGTATAATATGTGTGTGTGAGTTAATGTGTCTTCGTCAGCAGTGCTGTCAGCTCTGTGCAGGGTCAGTGTGTTGATGTGTCTGTGAATGTGCCTCACTTTCCCTTTCTGTCTCTCACTCGCTCACTCTTTCGCACGGTGCAGGCCGGTTTGTTGAAGCGGAGCTGTTTATTTAGCAGAATTTGCTCTGATCTCTTGCACTACAGGAGAATGCTGAATTATAAACTGCTGCACGGTCATGTGACGGCCTGCACATTTAACCGAGGAGCAAATCTAAGGATATATGTGTGGACCGGACGCCAGCTGGTTTTGAAAGCTGAATCTGATGAATTTTGATCCGAAGTGAATTTAGATTAAGGCTTTGTTCACACTGCACTCAATTACGATTTGTTTTCAGACCAGATCTTTAATAACTTAAAGGGGTACATAACCACAGGGAAAATTAGCTTTCAATAAAACTTGGCTGCCTAGACAGGTGTTTTTTTTAATAGGTGCTTCCTGAGAGAAAAGAGAGAAAAAGGATGTCGTTGCATGTTTGTAGTCAACATGTCAAACTAGATGACCATGAACACAGTGTTTTAGGCCAAACGGAGAGAAAAAACTGAAAGAAACTGCCATTCTGCCAGCCCAAAGCAAAACGGCATCGCATACAGGTAAGAAAACTGTTGCCATAGTGTTCCATTATACCGTACTTGTACAGTTTTCAGTGATCACGGTACAATAACTGTTCTAGTACCCCTCTGTTGATCTGACTGTCTGTGGGCGGGGATAAAATATGCAGAAGTATAAACTGTAGTTTTCAAGAAAGTCCTGGTGCTGTCAAAAATATGCAGCACGACACATTTTTGCATCATCCTGCAGACTTTTGATGCCAAATATACACGAATTTCTCAGTCCAGGTAACAAGGACAATGAGTAAACATTGTTCATTACATATACTACCAACATTGTAAAAATACAATGCGGGTTGAAAATCGGCGAAGTTACACTTTAAGCATCAACATTGTGCCAAGACGCATCAGTTGGCATTCAGTGTCCATCTTCTTGTGGTATTGAACTAACAAGGCGCATTAAAGGAAGTACTGCATTTACACATTAATGCATACGCTTGGTCTTAACAGGTACATTCACTTACCAACACTGCATGTCATAATGTGAATGAACGAATTCAGCTTTTTTGTGTATGGCATCACAATCACATTTTTTTTTAAAGACGAAAAACCAACTTGAAATCTGGACACTGTTTTAGATATGATTTCAAACCTCATATAATGTAAAATTCTAATTTCATGTTTTTGCAGATTTAGACAGCAATCATCCAAATGAATCTGGATTGCATCCGAAAATATGACTTTTGCTGCCTGTATGAACAAAGTCTTAGATTAGGTATAGTTTAAATAAAAAAATTTTGGCCAGCCTTAGCTGAAAATAGGTCTTTGTTGCTGTATAACAATTCACATACTTCCACATCAAACACAAAAAATAATAAAATAATACATTACATTCACAATACCTACATCACTTAATTTCCAACCATTTATTCAGAAGACCTATAGTATAAATGTTTGTTTATATACCGATTTAGTAGCCTGTGATGTCCTATAACGATGACCAGATGGTAATAATACAAAGGCATAATTGAGAGGATGAGTTGTGTCTCTACTTATAGTAAATGCTTTCCTATAAACTGCTATAGCATATTATTGATCTTGAATTTCGCTTGGATCCTACAATTTTACCAGCCCTCCATATAATCCTATTTAGTTTTACTTTATTTAGAGATGCTATTTCACCATTCTTCAAAACATCTTTTGTATTATGCACAACGACAAGGTTTGGAAAGACATGAGGGTGAATGATGAATGAAACAAGAATTTCCATTTTTCAGGTGAACTATCCCTTTAAGCACAAAACTACCAAAAAAAAGCACTTGGTTCAAATTGAAGCACTGTTTGTAACATGTATGCTTGTGTTTTTGTGTGTGTACATACTCGATAAGGGTTGCACATGATGTTTCAGCCTGGAGGGGGTCAACATGAGAAGGCAGAGCGAGGGAGAATGAGAGTACCTCACTATTCTCTGAGCGATGACACCATTTCTAACTTGCTGCAGGTGTTTGTGTGTGTGTGTGTGTGTGTGTGTGTGTGTAGCTTGAATGTAGAACAGCCTACAGGAAAGCTTTGATATTCGAGCCAGGACGGACCTGCTCTACACCACAGATCAACCAGCCGAAACATATTCTGTTTCGATTTATACAAACTCTCTGTCTCTTTTGATGCCTGCTTCTCTCTTTCGCGTGTAAAATCAAATTGATAAGGCCGTATTGGCATGACTATCAAAGAAGCAAAGGATTATTCATTACAATTATGGGTGACTAAAGTAATACGACTGTTGCTGACTTATATGTTTTCTGTGGTAAATTATATCTCTAATCAGCTGAAAGTTAAATCTGCATTTGTTTATGGCAGTGGTTCACATTTTGTAATCTCTTCCTGTTTTTCATTCATTCTTTACTAGCTGAAATATTAGATGAAGTTTTTGTACATATTTTAACAGAAAGGTCATATATGTCTCGGCCCCAAACTTCCATGCGGTTTTTGCAGTGGATTTTTGGCAGGGTCATCGAGTGAAGTCAATGGTGAAAAAGGATTAAACAGCATCATGAATATGACAACATGACCAATATGCTTAAACAAAACTAAAATTTTAAGTTCTTGACATATCTGGACTGGACTTAATGACTCATTTATAGTTTAAGTGTATGCAAATTAATTACTTTTACAAAGTTCCAAAGCCTTCATATTTCTGTGGATTGGATCTGATAGAGAGATCTGTTCTAACTGCTCATATTTCATCAGTTCTGCCAAATAACACTTCAAGAAGTCATTTTTCCAAAAAATCAAACTGTTATTCCTCTGAACGATCACTATATCTGAATGATTTGTGTTTCTTTCATCATTCTCCAGAGACAAATGCTGAGAGAGAGAGAAAAAGAGATAGAGGCAGAGAGAAGTAGAGATATCGCATTTGGCCAGATTTCTTTACCGTGTTAAAACTATTGGCAGGTGATATTAGAGGATTGCAGCACCTTTGTTTCCTGAGATGGTGATATTTCTCTGCTGATGTCATTTTGATGTGATGGAACAGAGTATGTTTCTTTGTCTTTTTCTCTCCGTGTGCTACACATGAGTTGGAAGAACATTCAGACCAAATGTCAACACCCAGAAAGATAGATTGATAGACAGACAGAACAATAGAACAACAGATAAATACAACGATAGATGGATAGATAGATATCACATAAGATTGAACAAAATTTATAACGACAGATAGAATAATAGAACAAATGATAGCCAGAACGATAGAATGATAGAAAAAAAAAAAACTCTGACCTGAGATGGACTGGTGTTTTCTGTACCTGCGGAGAAGACTGACTGAGCATCTCGAATCTCTGGGCCTCGTTTCTGGCTTCTCCTCCTGCCTGCCTGAGTTATGATGTTGCAAGCAGCGTGAAACCGTTCTCCATTTCAAATGAAGTCAGCCGCTGAGAAGGCCAAAAAACTTTTACCCAACTCTAGCCAGAGAGAAAAAGAGCGAGAGTGAGCGAAAGATAGGCCACTGACCAGATCACTCTATGGCGATCTTCACCTCACACTTGAGTTAAAATCAAATATCTGCAAGATTGATATGATGAGAAGTAATAAATCATTATCTTGAAGGAATCATGAGAAAAATGGTTTAAAATGACCAAGATGTGTTCTAAGGCGAGATTAGACTAAGAGAAGAGAGGAAGATGAAAGAGAGAAGGGGGAGGTCGGAGGTTTAGGTGGTCTGGTCTGTTGTAGATTACACAGATCTTAGAGGCCTGGTCGTGCTGTTCCACAGCCCCTAAACCAGAACATAGTCTGCCCCCCACCCACCATGTGCTTTTAATAGAACCCTCGGTGGTCCCTCGGTACGGACCCTTTTTGTCTTGTTCTCTCTCTTTCTGTGATGTGGCTGTTGTGATTTGACAGCTTGTAATGTCAGGCTGCTTTTGCTTGCTGTGTGTTCCTCATATTCACATACACTTACTATCTCCTGTCCCGGCTTGATATACAGAGACAAGAAAAAGTAAGCTGTTTGTAGGTTGATTTACCTGAAAAGGGTAAACACTGTGGCGCTATCAAAACACCGCTCTGTTTGTTTGAGCATCTCAACAAGCCAGAAACAGCAACATCGGCTCAACCAATGGTGCGAGTTTGGGCGGGACTCTCTTACATTGTGAGATATATATTCACAATAACAAGAAATAAAGTGTGACATACACTGATCTATATAAATTACTGGATTGCTAATGACGTCATAAAAAGTGAAGCCACTGTGCCACCATATTGGTATTCCCTCACATTCTTTTGAATTAATAGGAAATTATATGATTTTAAAGAGAAAACTTAACCTATAGCGAGTCAGCCTTTTTAAGTCTGTAGTCTCCCTGTACATCCTTACAACGCAAACTTCCTAAACATTTAAATGGTTATTTGTTTAAAGTCATGACTTTCCCCTGCTTATTAAAAGTTATGTTCATCTTCATTATAGTAGCATATTTGGCTGACGGACGAGACACCTCTGCATTCATATTACAGACGTCAAAATGATTCTTCTGAAATCTGAATACAGATTTACGCTTTGTAAGGCATGCGCAAACAATATAATTCGTCATGTAGAGATATTCACTGTGGTTATGTAATCATGTAGGGTTAGTTCGCCCAAAAATGAAAATGATCCCATAATTTACTCACCCTCAAGCCATCCTACTGTAGGTGTATATGACTTTTGTTCTTTCAGCCAAACATAATCAGAGTTATATTAAAAAATATCCTGACTCTTCCAAGCTTTATAATTGGAGTAAATAGTAACTATATTGAAGTCCAATAAAGTGCATCCATCCATCATAAAATTAATCCATACAGCTCCAGGGGGTTATTAAAGGCCTTCTAAAGTGAAGCATTGTATTTTTGTAAGAAAAATATCCATATTTATAACTTTATAAACTATAATCACTGGCTTCCAGTAACCGCCATACACAAGTGAAGTTCCGGTGGAAGAGTGACCTCTGACCTGACGCATGACGTAGGATGTAGGAGTAGAGTAAGCTTAGGTGAGAGTAGATGCCTCTCGCGGTTCAAACAAACAGGGCTGGGCAACAAACTCAAGCTCCTCCAAAATTTCTCTTTAAAAATTCTAGACTTTTTATTCGTGACCGGTGTTTTGTTTTGCTCTATCCTCTGCACTTCCCCGTTCATCAATACGTCACGCGTCGGGTCAGAGGTCACTCTTTCGGCAGAACCAGACTCGTACGTCCATTACTGGAAGCCAGTGATTATAGTTTAGCTATAAATATGGATATTTTTCTTACTTAAAGGGTTAGTTCACCCAAAAATGAAAATTCTGTCAGTATTTACTCACCCTCATGTTGTTCCAACCTTCCGAAGATGAACCTCGTTCATCTTCGGAACACGAATTAAGATATTTTTGATGAAATCTGAGAGCTGGATCACTCCTCCATACTAGTCCATAGAGGCCCAAAGAGGCCCACAGAGACGGAAATGAATAGTTGAAATAAAGTCGTTATTTTTGTTTTTTTGCGCACAAAAAGTATTCTCGTCGCTTGATAAACTTAAGGTTGAGCCACTGTAGTCACTTGGACTATTTTAACGATGTCTTTCATAACTTTTGGGCCGGCCAGTTTCGATCCCTTAAGAAGCCTATGGAGGAGTGATCCAGCTCTCAGATTTCATCAAAAATATCTTAATTCGTGTTCCGAAGATGAACGAAGGTCTTACGGGGTTGGAACAACATGAGGGTGAGTAATTACTGACAGAATTTTCATTTTTGGGTGAACTAACCCTTTAAAGGCATTGCTTTGCCTCAAAAGGCCTTTATTAACCCCCTGGAGCCATATGGATTACTTTTATGATGGATGGATGCACTTTTTTGGGCTACAAAATCACAGTTACTATTCACTCCCATTATAAAGCTTGAAAGGATATTTCAAGGATATTTTTCAATTAATATCCTTCGATTGTGTTTGGCTGAAAGAAGTCATATACACCTAGGATGGCTTGAGGGTGAGTAAATTATGGGATCATTTTCATTTTGGGCCAACTTATACTTTAATTCAAATGCAAACTGTCATGCTAGTAAAGAGCCATACAATTTAAGCTGACCTGTGGCTTTTTAACGGTTTTCAAGACCTCCAATATACTTACAGTGTATTCTCTGATGGATGAAGTAAATTGTAGAGCACTGTGTGAGAATTCATTTGACCTTTTATTCGGCCTCATTTTGATTGAATAAATGCAGTCTTGGTGACCATAAGAGACTTAAAAAAAATGTACTGATCTAAAGATTTTGGACCGAATAGAAAAAACAAAGTTGCATTTATATTCGTTTTTTTTTTGTATTTCAGGCAGAAACTGTCTGCCATAAATATGTAACATCCTTGCACTAATAAATATATTCACAAATTCTCTATCTGCATTTCCCTCATTTACTGTTTGAATGAAAGGTGTGTCAAGAGCAAAACTGTCATTTGAGATATTACTTAGCAGATCTATAAGGGAATGTTTTGCAAGTCTCTCAAAAACATCAGTCAGCATCTGAGACACAAGCTCGAACCAAAAACATTCTGTGGTCCAGACCATCAGTCAAAGCCGAGGCTGGGTTTGTTCCTGTGAGAGTGTTGTGCCTCTCAGACGCCTCCGGTCAGCGTACGGAATGTGGCTCTCCACTTATCTGCATCTTTTCAAACACTCCCCGCTCTCTGCCGACTCCTCTCGCCCTGGGTCAGTGTCCGCCAGCTTCGATGGAACGCAAAACACAAACATCGAGAGCGTCGCCCTGTCAAGCCGCACGTCTGTTTGTAAACAACTGGCTGCGTTACTTTACACCTCATCACACCCACGAACAGCAAACTGAGGGCAGACAGAGAGACACATGCAACGCACAACATAGCACAGCACACTGCTTGTGTTGGCATACTTGTGATCAGTGTAGTTTATGTCTAGCAGGGCAGGCATATCCATTTCCACTCTGATCTATGCGGGTTTATGCCGATTAGTGCTGGTTTGGTGCTGTTAGCAGGTGGACCGGTATAACTATGTTTTAGCAATACCTCTTTAGGAAACCAGTTTCATAATGAAGTTGTTTTTCCAAGGAAGTCTTGCTGGTTAAGGTAAAAAGCAGATAGATAGATAGCTAGCTAGCTAGCTAGCTAGATAGATAGATAGATAGATAGATAGATAGATAGATAGATAGATAGATAGATAGATAGATAGATAGATAGATAGATAGATAGATAGATAGATAGATAGATAGATACATTGATGCTTGACACGCACACACACACACACACACACACACACACACACTCCAGTAGTGTGTAAATCATTTTTCTCCATGCAGCTGTTCTGATTTCTACTACTTGACATTTGTTTCTTTTCACCTGCCAACTCTCACTTTTCACACCAGCCCTTGCTATCAAGTGAGTGTTTGTGTGTGCAAATGTGTGTGTGTTTGCCTTTTTCAGGTGTTGTCTGACCCTGTGGCCTTGCATTGATAACAGCAGCATATCTTTGCATGCAGGAGTGTAACATATCAGTCCTAAGATAATGAAAACTCAGTGATCAGTCTTCAGGCAGTCTTTGGCTTATCCTACCCAGTGCACCAAAAATGCTGTGCAGCACATCAATCAGTGAATTATTATTATTTTTAAATCTGTTAATTTACTAAACTGGCAAACCAATTCACTAAAACAATTCGGTTTCTAACATTGCATTGCAGTTTTGCTTGAGTTCAGTCAGTTTTAAATATGCATGTGCAATAAAGCACAACATTAAAATCAGTTGATAAAAGTATTCTTTTACCATAAAACCTCCTGTGATGCTACTGAAAAAATGTTAGTAATGTTGTTACTTTAAATTCTTTACTCCAGAACACTAAAAACACTGAACTCAACAGGTTATAAATATTTTGACTTGCTTTAGTCACATTTGATCACACATTTACATCAAGCTGTTTTGCTGTTTTGTACATGACAACGATGTAATAAAAACAAATGGCAATGTTGTCAAAGCGAACGCCGTTCCCACGGATCTGCAAATACGACTAAAAATGCTGTATTATGCATGCCAGGCCAGTAGTTAGCAGTAGTTGGTTCTTCACTTAGTACAGAGAAACCCCACACCTATAGACTGAACACATTATACACATGGGCATGACACCTCCGTTTTCACAAATTCACGTTCGTAAAGGTATCTTGCACTTTTAAACCCGTTTTCAAAAGCTTGCGTTTTCAAGCCCCCCAAAACCGGTTGTCGTGTAAATGAACGGCCAAAACCCATACAAAGTCTTCTGTTTTTAGTTCAAAATGATGTTGTGTAAACATACCCTTATTCTATTGCATATACCGGTATGATAAAATAGCTCTGGGCCTTCTTGGGATCTTTGCTGCCTTATTGGTACATTTATTCTCTTTTAACATAGAAGCAGATGTTTTGGCATCTCTGTATTTTGCTTTGTATTTGTTCGAGTTCTCCTACCCTCATGTTGTTGGTTTTTTAATCTTCCCATAGCTACATGTATAGATACATGTGTTGGTGTGGGGTGGACCCGCTCTGCGATAAGAATCTCCTCCCTCTGAGGGCCATTTCAAATCACTAATACCAAATCAATACTAATACCAGTTCCTTTGAACTATTTGATCATTTTTCAGGCCATGTATCTTGCAGTAATAAAGAGGTTAAATCATGTTGGATTTTACACTAAAACACATGGTGAATTCTGTGGGTGATGGCCTCTGATTATGATCTGATGGTTTTTTTGCACTCATTTGTGATATGTTAGAGAAAAACTTAACATTGTGAATTGCCCTGCCACGAAGCTTCGTGTCCAGCTGCACTGAATCACTGCAGAAATCAGTTCGAGTATTTATTTAGGCGTATTCGCTTTGAGACCATCTATGCTATATGATTAAATAAACATTCAAAGATATAGGCCTCCAGATATAAAATGTTCAGTTTTAATGATAACTATATACAGACTTTTCATTTTCGGGTGAACTAACCCTTTAATAATTCTGAGCCCTATTAGCTATGCTAATATCATGTGTATCAATGCAATCCACTTTACTCCACCCACCCACACAGACAGACAGACAGTCACACATACACTAAAAAAAAGCTCTGTCTTATGTAATGACATTTCTGTAATCTAGAACCAATCCAACCATTCCAGTACACATATAGGCTACCAAACACACACATGCACAAAGCACTCTCATTTATACTGGTGAATCCATCATGCAGTGATATTCTCCATGGTGTGCAGAGTTATGCTGAGATATGTGGGTTGGCTGCTTTAAGCCTGTTGTTAATGGTCGATAGATCACAGTGTTGTAAACATTTTTTCTGCTCTGGATCCCACTGCTCTGTTCACACAGACGTTTACCATCTATTAGAGCAGAAAATAGACGAGAGAGTTACATAGAAGAGGGATCAGTCATTGCCACAGAGAGAGTCTGAACTATGCAGGAGAAGGATCACTGTCACTGAGAGAGGGATCAGCTAAAGTCACTGTCATAAAGAGAAATCAGCTCAAATCATTGTCACTGAATGAAAAATTAGAAATAACAATGACATCAAAAAAAAAATTGTTTAGGAATATTGCAGTCTTTATTATAAATCATTTATTTGCGCACATCATCATTATTATTTATTTATTTTACAATGCATGTGCCTTTGCAATCTTCACAGACCATAAAAAGATGAACCATTTCTATAGCATCAAATAACTAAGTAAAACCAAAGTTACTGGAAAAATGAACACTTGAATATACGTCTACGTGATAATAAATACCTAAAATGACACAATCCCTCTTTGGAAAACAAATATTTGAAGTGTAATTAGATTGTTCAGTTTGGCATGTGTCCCATTCGATTACATGGAGAGGGTGGGGTTTATGACTTGTACTGAAGCCAACCACCAGGGGGCGATTGAAATGCTTTGGCTTCACTTTTCAGGTAATTTAACCAAAATAATTCCCTCTTCCTCTTGCAACAACATCTCTTCTTCTCTGATGATGTTTACTGGCGAGAGGGTGGGACAACTGGTTTCTCACATGAGATCACAGCAATAGCGAACCCACGGCGATCCAAATCCAATCAATTCCTCATGGACAAAATCAAGTCCCTCCCCACATTTTTTCTTGTTCAATAAGCCGTTTCTCTCGCATATACATCACAATAGGGAAAAGAAAAGACTATCGCAACTTCCGGTTCACGCCAACTTTAAATCACTGTCGTAAAGACAGAGATTAGTTCAAATCACAGTCAATAAATAAAGAATTCATTCAAGGTGAGGGATCAGCTTCAGTCACTGTCATAAAGAGAGATTAGTTCAAATAGAGAGATCAGCTGAGCTTAAATCACTGTCACTGAAAAGGGATCATCTCAAGTCACTCTCAAGGGATCAGCTCAAGTCATATAGAGAAGGATTGGTTCAGATAGAAGGCTCAGCTCAAAACAAATTCATTTATTATAAGGGGGATCAGCTCAAAAAGGGATCTGCTTAAAATACAGATATTAGCTCAAGGAGAGATATCAGCTCAAATAGCTGCCACAAAAACAAAGATCCACTTAAATCATTTTCACTCAAAAACGGATCAGCTTAACTCACTGTTAGAGATCAGAATGATGTTTTATTAACAAAGGTCTGAAGGAGCAGCACGAGAGGAGGCCTATAGACAACTCACCTCTGTCCCATGTCAGTTTACCACCCCAACTCCTCCTCATGAATATGGAGGAGTACTCTGGATGCGGACCAAATTCCGATCTAGGAGCCCTCTCCTCAAACAGCATGCCAATATGCATACACTATATGATTATACACTCACCTAAAGGATTATTAGGAACACCTGTTCAATTTCTCATTAATGCAATTATCTAATCAACCAATCACATGGCAGTTGCTTCAATGCATTTAGGGGTGTGGTCCTGGTCAAGACAATCTCCTGAACTCCAAACTGAATGTCAGAATGGGAAAGAAAGGTGATTTAAGCAATTTTGAGCGTGGCATGGTTGTTGGTGCCAGACGGGCCGGTCTGAGTATTTCACAATCTGCTCAGTTAATGGGATTTTCACGCACAACCATTTCTAGGGTTTACAAAGAATGGTGTGAAAAGGGAAAAACATCCAGTATGCGGCAGTCCTGTGGGCGAAAATGCCTTGTTGATGCTAGAGGTCAGAGGAGAATGGGCTGACTGATTCAAGCTGATAGAAGAGCAACTTTGACTGAAATAACCACTCGTTACAACCGAGGTATGCAGCAAAGCATTTGTGAAGCCACAACACGCACAACCTTGAGGCGGATGGGCTACAACAGCAGAAGACCCCACCGGGTACCACTCATCTCCACTACAAATAGGAAAAAGAGGCTACAATTTGCAAGAGCTCACCAAAATTGGACAGTTGAAGACTGGAAAAATGTTGCCTGGTCTGATGAGTCTCGATTTCTGTTGAGACATTCAGATGGCTTGCCTTGTTACCACTGTGCAGGCTGGTGGTGGTGGTGTAATGGTGTGGGGGATATTTTCTTGGCACACTTTAGGCCCCTTAGTGGCAATTAGGCATTGTTTAAATGCCACGGCCTACCTGAGCATTGTTTCTGACCATGTCCATCCCTTTATGGCCACCATGTACCCATCCTCTGATGGCTACTTCCAGCAGGATAATGCACCATGTCACAAAGCTCGAATCATTTCAAATTGGTTTCTTGAACATGACAATGAGTTCACTGTACTAAAATGGCCCCCACAGTCACCAGATCTCAACCCAATAAAGCATCTTTGGGATGTGGTGGAACGGGAGCTTCGTGCCCTGGATGTGCATCCCACAAATCTCCATCAACTGCAAGATGCTATCCTATCAATATGGGCCAACATTTCTAAAGAATGCTTTCAGCACCTTGTTGAATCAATGCCACGTAGAATTAAGGCAGTTCTGAAGGCGAAAGGGGGTCAAACACAGTATTAGTATGGTGTTCCTAATAATCCTTTAGGTGAGTGTATGTACGTGTGAACTCATGAGTCACTGTATTGAAAGGGGATCAGCTCAAGGACAGATATTTGCTAAATCATTTATAGAGAGATTAGTTCAAATCAGCTCAATCAATCCAGTGAAAGGGGGATCAGCTCAAATCAGTCACTAAAAAAAGCGTCAAAACTGAACAAGATGGATGGAAACTCACTGTCATGGATAGAGAGATCAGGTCTAATCACTGTATTGAAAGGGGGATCAGCTCAAGGAGAGGGAACAGCTCAAATCACAGTCACTGAATGAGGAATTAGCCCAAGAAAAGAGTTCAGCTAAAGTCACAGGCACAGAGAGAGAGAGAGAGAGATTAGATCAAATAGAGAAATCAGCTCAAATTACTATCAAGCTGCGTTCACACAGCAAGTGACACGCAGCACCAAAGCCACATGATCCCATTCATTTAAATGAAGAGCTGGCGATTTCCAGCAACATGGGCAAATGTGACCATTGGCGACAGGATGTAGGTGTGTCCAGCGAGGCCACAAAGTTGAGATATATTTAACTTTATGCAAATGAAGAGCCACTTTTGGGAGTGACAACCAATAGGAGTGAAGTCAGTGGAGTGATCCGTCAATACATCCTGTAGTGTATAGTGTCAGTGGCAAGATGGAGGAGAAGTTATTTTAGCGGTCAGCAAGTTTTCTATAATTTATTATGTCTATGGTACTTCCTTGAAAATAAATTCACTGTCGAATCAAATCACTGTCACTGACATAGAGAACAGCTTGAATCGCTCCTCTGAAATACGGATCAGCTCAAGCCGCTGTCATATAGAGAAGTTCAGGTAGAGAGATCAGCTCAAATCACTTCACTGAAAAGAGGATCAGCTTAAGGAGAGAGGGATCAGCTCAAAACAGAGTCACTGAAAAAGGGTCAAAATAAACAAGAGTGGTCAGCTCAAAACACTGTCACTGATAAAAAGATTGGATTAAATCCCTGTATTGAAAATTGGGATCAGCTCAAGGACGGGGATCAGCTAAAGGAGAAACATCAGTGTCACTGAAAAGGGGATGAACTCACAGCTCACATCACTGCCACAATATAGAAGCAATTGCTTAAATCATTGTTACTCAAAAAAAGGGATCAGCTCAAATCAGTGTCACTGATAGAGATGAGCTCTAATCACTGAAATTGGGATCAGCTCAAGGAGAGATATACATAAGCTTAAAATTAGGGAGAGAAAAGTAAGCTGATAAGCTCAGAGAAAGGGATCAGCAGCTCATGTCACTGTGATGGATGAAAGTCTTAGTTATGCAAGAAAGAAATCAGCTCCAGTCACAGACAGTTACACAGAAGAGGGACCAGACAGACCCCCCTTTGATCTATCATGAGTTTTTTAGGGAAGTACAACACTGCTCTTAACCTTCTCATGACTCGCCTAGTTTTACTATCTACAATACACACTCACTCAAACACACATAGACACCATAACCTGCCCATCACCACTTTGCATTCCTCAACAAACACTCTTTCCTCTCCTCTCATCTCCCACTCTCCCTCCCTCCTCCTTCCTGCTTTCTTTCCCAACACTAAGAGGAAGAATAGCTCGTAAACAGCGCTGTAAATAAAGGTAAAGCTTGTAAACAGAGATTATCAGTCCAAACAGTCTATAAAAATGGAGTCTTAAAGCATCAAAGCCAGAAAGAGATGAGAAGTTTTAACATCTTTTCAGAGGAAGAGACCCAAAACAGACACACATCCTTCATTCAAACTACTTACATATACAACCACGAATTTAGACTTGTTTATGCCTACACGCGCACTCTCAGATGCTGGCTACAGCACACTTGGCCTCATCTGTCGTGCACACAGTAGTAGGAGAGCGGCATATATGGCTGGAGAATTCCTCCACAGGTGGAGATAAGGGTGTAACGATGGAGTGTTGGCCCGGCAGGGTGCACTCATCCTGGGGAGGGCAGGCAGCTGAAGAGGGGCTCTCCAGTCTGTCTGGGCCATAAGAGGCAAAAGCAGGAACTGATAAGAAACTCAAGCATCCTCTTTACCACAGACAGACATACTCTTAACATCTAATCACCCATATCACCCTTTATCACAGTGAGAGGCAGAGAGAGTGTGTATAGGGGGTAGAGAATAAAAAAACTACAGCATAGGCCCCTACTGATACTTACTCATTTTTAACTGGTCAGGTTTTAAACATTTATATTAGACATGGTAAATGTAGAATTGACTATATAGCATAAATGTTCCATCAAGTGCATTTAATGGGAAAACTTTTATGATTTACAAGACTTTTGGCTATATATATATATATATATATTTTTTTTTTTTTTAAGGTTAAGACTGACATCTAGTGTTTGATATGAGCAACACATCGCTACATACATGTTCAAGGCAAAATAAAAATACATTTAGCGGTTAAAGGTGCACTTACTTTTCCTTAAACAGCTTTTACATATGGTAAATGAGTATTACATGTAAAAATAAATTATGTACACCGTACACAGAGGAAGAATCATAAGTGCCTAACAAAAGTTTATTTATTTTGCATGAAGATGGTCACTTCATGGGGACTATAATATTAATGACCAGGCAAATACTACAGATTTTACAACCATTTGTGTAAAAAAAAAATATATATATATTATTTTTATTTTTATCAGTCTGAAACTTCCAAGGCCGAAAGCACCATATATAGACACCATAGGGGGAAGATACAGATTATTGCCAACAAATATGTTTTTTAAATGGCTCTAGGTGTGTGTGTGTGGTGGGGGGGGGGGGGGGGGGGGGGGGGGGGGGGGTATACTTACTCTAGTATATTTTGTACTCTAATGTGTCTTTAAGAAAAGTAAGAGAGCCTTACTATTCCTCTCACCTGTCCCTAAAATCACTGGCAAACTCTATTCTCTCTCCAGCTCATACATTTTATCTCACAATATATTCCTCTCTGAATTTTTTTTTTTTTTACCACTCATTAAAACATGCTCAACATTTTCAGTGACATTACAAACAAACTGTTACCCTCAATCCAAAATATGTGGTTTTAGGTAAATCAAATAATAAATAATAATTATAAGTCTAGCCGTGATGTGTTATAAGTCAACGTGAAAATCACACACTTCAAATATGTGAGATGCAATATGTAAATTCTGGTAGCTTTGGTTTTGAGCTTATAAATCAGCTGATTTGGTATCAGATATAGTGTATAAAGTATGGTGTCCTGTGCTCAAATCTACAGGTTTTACAGACAAGGCTTAAGCTAGTCCCAGCCTAAATGCATGTTTGAGCAGTTTTTACTGAAAAACACTTGCTCTGGCATATCTTAAATCAATGCCATTGTTTTGTCTCAAGATGCTCACCACAGTAATGTTTTATTCTAAGGCACATTTATAAAATATACTTAAATGTCCTAACTGAACTAAGGCCTAATCCTGGCTTAATCTAAGCCTTGTCTGTGAAACGGGGCCTAAGAACTCCCCATGCCACATGACTGCGTTCACGCCAGCTGCGCTTAAAAAGACATTTTATTTATATAATAATATGCAAAAGTCATATACTATTTACCTCGCTATACAGACATATTTAAAAAATTCATAAAAATGTATAACAAATTGTTTTCTGGAAACTCCATCGGATTCTTATCTACATCTCCCCAAGTACCACTGTGGTGGTTTTATTGTTGTTTAACTATTTAATTAGGCCTATTTAATAAGTATTATGCCAAAGTCATATACTATTTACCTTGCTATACAGACATATTTTAAAAATTCATAAAAAATGTAAAATCAAATTGTTTTCTAAGCCTATACAACGCAAGATCATAGACGTGCAACGCATTTTTAAAGGGGTGTTTGATTATGATTTCACTTTTCTAACTTTAGTTAGTGTGTTGCTGTTTGAGCATAAACAACATCTGCAAAGTTAAGACACTCATATTTCAAAACAAAGGGAGATATTTTCTTTTTTAGGAATTGCTTTTTAAGGCCTACAACAAAAAGCTGGTTGGGACTACACTAGCTTCCTCCCAGGTTAGTGACATCACAACCCTAAAATGCACATAAACCCCACCCCCGGAACACGATTTATTATCAAGACAGAATAAGCTAATCAATGACTAGAAGATAACTACACATAAGCTACATAAATTCATCAACTAACCACTCAGAAATGTCTATGTTGTCACTTCTTCTTCAGTCTCTCCATCTTGTCTGACTCCGGTTTGAACATAAAAGGCTAAAAGTTTTTGAAATTTTCAGTGCATGTCTAATCGAAGCTGCTAAGAACGAGGTGTTGTAGCTCCGCCCTCTGTGCGGGGAGGAGCAGTTAATTTGCATTTAAAGGGACACACACAAAAACGGTGCGTTTTTGCTCACCCTCAAAAAGTGACAATTTTAACATGATATAAAAATATCTGTGGGCTATTTTGAGCTAAAACTTCACATACACACTCTGGTGACATCAAAGACTTATTTTACATCTTGTGAAATGGGCATTATACCACCCCTTTAACTTTAAGCTTCTCCGATGTGCAGATGCATAACTGTGCAGGTGCCCGGAGCAAAACTAGGCTGGGGTATAAATACATATTCCCGATATTAGTGTTAGCTGCACTAGTTTTTAAAATAAAATTATATTTTACCTGAGTTTAGTCTCCGAATGGGATGCAAGAACATATTTGTCCTTGGGCAACACGCAAAAAAACAAACAAACAATGCTACGCGATACCAGAGTTAGTAGCTCTAATGAACAAATGACTCTTGTCAGTTCAAAAAATGAGCCGGTTCCGGTGTTGTCTTTTAATCCAGTTAGCCCGCATGTGTGAAACACCCTGTCCAGCGTCCTGTATACTATTTTACGTAATTGCCTGAACTCCTTTTTATAAGCAAAAACAAAATGGACAATATAAATGAAATAGCCTACACCCATCAGAAACGAACACCACATATCTGCACCGGCAAGACTTTTCAAGATTTGGTGTATATTTGGAGCACCTGCTCCCTCTGACCACCAGAGAGCGCACTTTAACCTCTCCGAGCACCTGAATAGAGTTTTATAATAATGTGCTTTTTTACTCCTTTAATTTTTCCAACTAGAGCTTTGGACATTTCCTGGAGGATCTCTCTTTATCAGAAGTAAATGAAGTGTATATGTTACGTTTTCATTGTAGAAGAACAAACCTATCGTAGATCTTAAGTTTCGTTTCCTCCGTCTTACTTCCGCTGAAACAGCTGCGCTTTCATTTTTAAAGCCAGTGTGGATCATAACTGACGCTTACTGTAGGCTACATTACCACAGAGCTCACGGTACCAACGGCAAGAAGCATGGTACAGAAAAAGCTTTCTAAAGCTGATTTGCTTGCAGTTGGATTGGACTTTATAGAGTGGCTGGAGGAAAGCAACAGGAGAGCCACTACTGATAGAACCACTCTCAAAACAGCCTACAATGAAGAGTTCCGAGACAGGTAATCATTTGACATGTTTTATTTATTTCTATTTATTTATTGCTTATATTACGTATTCTTCTTACGTAGGCTACACTGAAATGATCGATATTTGCATTGCCTACATTCAAACATTTGTTTAAAGAGGAAGTGCATACAGTGTAAACAAACAACTTTTTCTTTCTTCAGAAGTTAAATTACACGTTTAAATTCTTTATTTGGGCATTTCTCAGATTAAGGGCCAAATTGGGTTGTTGCAATTTTGAAAATTAAAATCCCAAATTTGACTAATTGGTATACATCAAATTATCAGCCCTTAAGTCAGGAACAACGTTATGAGCTTGGTTGAGACCATAAGATAAGGGAATTTATGAATTTTTGCCATTTTTTTTAACTATGTCAAGTAAATGTGTCATTACCATCACATCATCGAATATATGTAAAAAAAAAAAAACTTAAATGATAAATCAGTGCTTTTAAAATATTTTGTGGTTTCACATGGAATCTATTTTATCTTGAACTCTAATGGGATTGTTGATTTTTACTTGTAAGATGAATTATAGTCATTTAAGTATCTACATTTCTGATTCATCAATCTACCCTGGCTTGGAATATAAGCTTATTTTAAGTGAATGCCATATATCAAAACTTTTTTAATACAGTGATAATTTAGACTGTCCAACATTGTCAGATATATTGTAGGATGTTTTTGTAATTTATACATAATTTATTGGCAAAAATATGTATGGTGATGGTGATGGTGATGACATTGCCGTTCTGGTAATGACAGTTTGTTGCGGTGATGACAAATCACTGATCATAACCTATTGTAATTTAAGAGCCTAAGTGACTTCAGACTAACAAAAAAACACCAGCTAGTAATCGGTTTAAACATCAAAACATAGTTTAATCTGATTATGGAAGACCAAACAGGAACTGTGTGTATCTGCCGTCATCACCACAACCTGTCATTACCAGCACAAGCTGTAATGTGCATTATGTGCTGGTAATGACTGTGCTGGTAATGACAATTTAGTAAAAAAACTAGCCTTGCTAGCAAAGATGATGACTAAGCAAGTGTAGCTAGCTTTCTACATGTAATGTACACCATTTTAACTATTAAAGTGATAAAAATAATCCAAAAATGTTGAAAAAAACAGAAATACAACACATATGGTAATGACGCATAATAAGTGTACATGCCCAACACAAAAAATAAAGAGTAGATTTACTTAATTTTCTGGACATCAAGGCATCAGTCTTGCAGCTTGAAATCCATGTGCTCCACTATGCTATTAGGTTACCATGGCTACCAAATAAACTTTTGATGAAAAAACAGTTAAAAAGTGCCTTTATGCAGAGCGTGTTGGTAATGACAGCTAAACCATGTGACAGGTAGAAATTAAGCAAAATAAAGTACAAAATGCATATATATGCTTAATCCGTGCATGTAGTTTATTAGTTCAGGTAACATTTAATTCATATGCATATTTTTTTTTATTAATTTGTGATAAATAATGTTTGAGATATGGCACGACATGTGAAAACTCTGGTGGCGGACAACACCAAAACACAGATATTGTACCACAAAACACCAATAAAATGTGTTAAAATCATTAGTAAGAGTAGCCATAAAAAAGTCTAGGCTTGTTTTTGTTTATACTAATTAGTGGTGCTAAAATGTATTAGATTTAATTAGTTTTTAATAGAATTACGCCCTGTGGACAGAAATAGGCCCGAATTCTGGGAAATACCCATTTATTTTTGTAAAATCAAAGTTTCAACCTGGAATGTTCACTTTGAATTTTCTGATAGCCTACTGAAAATTGAGTCAAAACCGTGAAAATAAAATGACCGCAATTAGTGACAGATATGAGTGGACAGAATTAACAATATTATGAGGCAATTATGAAAACACACATAGCCTACATATTTATTTATTTAACGCATTTTTATCCACAGGGATGGAGTCAGAGACCCAAACTTCTCTTCAGTTCTCTTTGCAATGAGAATGTGCAGAAAAGCGCGCGTCACCAAGACAGATGTTTACTTTGGCCGAAATGTAAGAAACCTCTTTTTTATTAACCACTGGCTGACAGTTTGTAATTCTATCGTTGATGTCCATTAAGAGTGATTTATGTTGTCAATGGCAGTATGCTTGTAGTTCTGTTCTGTAGCTAAATTGTGTGTGTGTGTGTGTGTTTGTGTGTGTGTGTGTGTGTGTGTGTGTGTGTGTGTGTGTGTGTGTGTGTGTGTGTGTGTGTGTGTGTGTGTGTGTGTGTGTGTGTGTGTGTGTGTGTGTGTGTGTGTGTGTGTGTGTGTGTGTGTGTGTGTGTGTGTGTGTGTGTGTGTGTGTGTGTGTGTGTTTATAGCTACACAACTAGAAACAGTCTGTGGACGTGTTTACTTTTTTTCTTTTTTTTTTTAAAGATCTTCTCATGATTACATGCGGTTTGTAGGCTAATGCTATAAATTGTTTTTGGAAAGCATAACAGATGTGTCTGAATTTGAAGCCGGAATAGTTTCATTTTCATCAAACTGCAACCTTTGATCAGAGTTAGCCTAATTGATTCAATATTATCTCTTGACCAGCTGATGGTACACTCCTTCAGATGCACATTACACTGAGTCATCTATAACCTCTTGCATTAGGGGTAATTAGTTTAAATATCATGTGTGAAAAATGATACCACTAAAATACCAGTAAATCAGTTCTGGCAAATTTCTGATATGAGAAGTTGTAACAATACCATGTAAATTACCAATATGATGCTATTGATGAACAAAGTATAGGATAACTATTATGAGGACTCTCTATACATTCAGCCGATGTTATGCAACTCTATGCAGTTTAGTCAGATTCTTGCTTTGTCTGGTTGGTGATTTTTATTTTTTATTTATTGATGCCACAGCTTATTTTAAAACACATTTTTGCTAGCTTATATAATTATATCTGTATTTTTATTTGCCACTTACTATACAATAGTTGCCATTTTTATGTAGATTATTATGCCATACTTTCATAAAACAGCATCATTTCAGTGTCTTGCATCAATTCAAGACAACTGTCATATGCTAGGATGTGTAGCACTGCAATTTATTACTCAAGCTAATTAATTTTTATGAAAAAAGGTGGTAGTACAGACAAAAAAAAAGAAAAAAATAGTAAATCAAGACAGCACAGCTGGGCATAAACCTCTCTGCTGAATGTTAATAATAAAGTGATAAAACCACACCAATCTCCACTCTGCCATTTCAGACAAGGTCAACAATGCCTCATGAGAAATAGAGTCACGCTAATTGTCTTTGAGGAATCTTTGGAGAGGGACACAGTAAAAGAGAAATACACAACATGCACTCAGCTGTTGTGTTTTATGGGGACTTTACATAGACATTTTATGCAAACTGTATATTCTATCCCCTAAAACCTACCCATCACAGGATACTTTCTGCATTTTTGCATTTTCAAGCTGTTTTCCTCATCTTTCCTCATCTCATCATTTCCCCATAATGTAGGATTTACACGCACTGAAAAGCAACTAGCATGAGTTATTGTTTTTAATAATAAAAGATACAATACATTACCTGCTATGTTAACTTCTTTGATCTCAACAAGGTAGAATAATTAGTCATGAAACTAACTGGTCATGGCTAACATGAAACTGTGATTAATGGCTTATCGAATCTGGGGAATTTATAACCCTACAATTATATGATCAGATAGTTCTGTCATAAATGAGCTGGTTATACAGGGCATAACAATAAGGATAGCCTCCTAGTGTGGGGCAAGTGTGAGACATTTTTGAGTCAGTGATGCTACAGTCACTTGCATTTGCTGGGTTGCTGCTGATAATTTGACATTTGTGGGTTTTTTTCTTGTGAATTTTAATATTGAATGAAAAATAGACATTTCTAGCTAATATAAAAGTTAGTGCTGTCAATCGATTAAAAAAATTAACTCGATTAATAATTTTTTTCCTGTGATTAATCGAAATTAAAAACCTATTTTTTTATAGGTTTATATTTAGTTTATATATTTTAGTCATTTCACAGTTTCTACATTCCAATTTAATAGAGACAACATAAAGACATATTTTAAATACTTGTTAAATGGCATCTTTTTATGAATGAAGGTCAGTATCACTGATACTAATACAGCTATTGATGTCTGGATAAAAAAAAAAAAATATCCCCCAATTTTAAACATTAATTATAGCCATTCAACATTACAGTATCAATTTGTTTGTTTAACATTTATTAGGCTTAAAAAAATATAACAACTTTAAATTTAAGTGAACTTAAAACAATCCACATAAACCCATAATACATGTAATATTTACCTGTGCCATTCCTACTGTACCTGTCTAGCATATACAGAACAATATACAGAAATTGAATAAAGTTATCAAACAGTATGCACGGCATAAATTATAGATTAAATATAGACTAATCCTTATTAAAGCTACGAAAGTTCATTAGTCAAGAGCAGTGAGTAATTTTCTCTGTTCCCTTTGTTCTTTGATTAACTTTACTGACAGAAAGCTGTATTGGCTGCTGACTCTTTAGAACAGCACATGACGTGTATCTCACACGCGTCTCATTCTCTCACAACTCTTTACGTTCATTTAAGACTTTATTTAACTCCTTTAAGACTGCTCTTATGTTATGAGGATACTCAACAAAACAGACATTTTGGCATAATTGTGTGTGTTATTGTTCGTACAAGCGCGAAAGAGAACTAACTGTATTCTGGCGCGCATCTTTCAGTGTGTCGTGTGTGTGTGTCACATAGACAGGACATTCACTGACAGCGCTGTCTCTTTTGTTTTGTCGCGCTTGAATGGTTTAAAAGCATTTACATTGATAGATTTATTATTAACCTTTATTTAACCAGGTTATCTCATTGAGATTTAAAACCTCTTTTCCTAGAAAGATCTGGCCAAAATGACAGTGTATTGACAGCGCACAATAACAAATATGAACAACAAACACACGTACAACAACATAAACAATCAACATTAGACTATTTAAAAGTACAATTTATACATGCTATGGATTTTAAAATAACTAATTATTGATAGTTACATATTAAAAACAGTGACAGCATAGCATCTATTTCCAAAGATTTCATGTAGTGTTTAAATTGACCAAAATAAATCACATCTCGCAACTTCAAATCCAACTGCATTGTGTTCCATGTGGAAGGGGCTGCATAACTAAAGGCCTTCATACCGAGCTTTGTACGGACCTTAGGTACAGACAACAAATATTACCAGAAAATTACCAGAGCGCAAATTGTAAGAACAGTTGCTGCGAGACATATAAGTGCAAAGATAAGATGGGAGCATATCCAACATAGACTTGTAAATAAACGTAAGCCAATGAATGTGCCTCCTCACTGATAATGAAGGCCAGTTTGTCATTTTGTACAAAGTACAATGATGTGTTGATGCTTTACATCCAGTCACAAATCTTAGTGCACTATGAAAGATAGTATCCAACAAAGATAAACATTTAACAGGCGCATTTCTGTAGAGCAGGTCACCATAATCAAGTGCAGTGAGAAATGTTGCAGCAACTATAATCTCCTCCTAGTTTTCCAAGAAAAACAGGCTTTGTTTCTAAAATAAAATCCTATTTTTAATTTGAGCTTCTGTACCAATTTATTAATGTGCAACTTAAAAGAGAGCTGATCATCAATTAATATACCCAAATATGTATACAGTTTGACTTGTTCAATCTGTTCCCCATGTATAGTAGAAATACTTGGAAGACTTTCAAGTAACTTCCAAGTATTTTCTTATATTATAAGTATTTTCTTACATTATAATCTTACATTATAAGATTGTGATCATATAATGTAAATCTAGCCAAAGGATACAAATTAACGGATGCTGCGTATACGTTCATACTTTTACTTCAAATTCACTAAATCCCTCCTTCAGCCCATTCAGAAATGCCATTACTTGTGTAGAAACCTATACATAGGAGCCTGATACAAAATGTAATATTAAACAAAAACTTTAGACGGACTTAGAGGCTTTTGCATCTGAAGTCTTCATATATAATATAAATATATTTATATACTGTCAGTGTTTAATAATATTTAATTAGTTATTTTCCATTTTAATTAAACTTTTTTAGTCATTTTGATATGCTTTTGTCATTTTTATTATTTTTGATATATTGTCATTTCCATTTAACTTTAATTTGTTTTTATTTCAGTTTTAGTTTAATTTTAGAACTTTAGCTTCAACTTATTTATTTATTTTTAGTTACCAAAGCAACTTTTATAATGTTGTTCAAGATTAAGTTAACGTAGCCTATTTCATCTAATATTTATATTTTATTTAATTTCTGAATTTCAATTACCGAAACTCAGCAAAAATCTGAAACACTGGACCTGCAAAAAAATAAAATAAAAAAATACTGTTATTGTTATATCATAACTGTTGAGCCCTGTTACAATGTAATGTGTTTCTGAGAATGGCCAAAGACTGACAACCCTATTGTGGCATTTCTAGGTCCGAACGAGGCCACTTGATCAATGGGACAGACCCCATCGCAGACAGTCAATCAAAGCTAATCCCCCTACTATGAGAAATGGTAGCTCACCGCCATCCGCTAGTGCGCAGGGTCCTGACCCACCATCAGTGCCAGGGCCAGAGAGTGGAGTCAGAGGCAGGAGAAAACTGGCAAAAGACATCCTACGTCGACTGAACAGTACAGAGAGGTGAACTGGCCTCTTTGAACAGTGGATAGAAACCAACCTCTGAAAATACATCGAAATATCAAAACAGTGTTGCTGCTCTTTCCTTCCCAGGTCTGTGTTTATAGCTGATAAGCATGGGGTGCGGGTGTCCTCAGAGCTGCAAATAGAGGATGGCAAGATCCAGTTGTGTGTGGAACAGGCAGAAGTTTATGAGCTGAAGCTGTTTGTGGAGAACACGGGTCAAGAGGCCGTGTATTTCACTTACTACACTGCTCTTCACTGGCTGCAGTGTTTCACTCTGGAAGACAGCAAGAAAGTCACACGCAACAATGAACTCCGCCTGGAACCATGTGAGTGCAACCAAACCTTACAGCAATACAAGAGAAACGGGTGTTTTTTGAGGGGGTACATTTGGTACTGTAGCTTGCTAGTGACTTTTGCTGTGACTTTTCCTGCTTCCGAATATGCCTACTTCCATTTTATATAGTAGGCAAAAAACAGTATGTGAGCTGAGTAGTATGTCACAATTCATAGTATTCATTAAACAGTAGGCGAAAAGTACCTTGATGTCCGGCGAGATTCTGAACTGTGCATCTAATGTGCACTTTACTATCCTGTGAGGCCACGGAAGAGGATTTGTGAATGGCAGTGAAGCAACTAAACTGACGCCATAGGTCAAATGACAGTCAAGACGCATGGATGTAGTACATCCAGATTAACATTCATACTACTCACTTTCTTACTATATAGATGTATTTTTTGTCAATGGTCCATATGTAGTGTCTACTATACAGTATGTGATTTCAGACACAGCGTTTAATTTGATATATTAGAAATGTATGAAAAATGTTTTTGGTGCGGCGGTTGCCACACGTGCCTATGATGGGTTGGGCTGTGGTGCTGCTAAGGAGTTTTGAACAGGTTTGAACCCAACCTGTTTCTCTCTCTCTCACTCTCAATTTTAAAGGTGAAAAGTATGAGGTGACCTTGAAATTCAAATCAGATGATATGGGAGTTCATTCAGCCATTCTGGCATTTGAGTTTAAGGAAAATACCCAGGTCACCACCCGTCCTTTCCACATTGTGCGCTTCATTGAGGCAGAGTACAGGTCTGAGCTTACAGCACTACTGGGTCCTACAGCACCATTTAGACATCAAAAGCTTGAGACCTATGAGCCAATGAGGTGCAACATAGATGAGGGCATTCCACCCGAGAGGTGAGAGGAAAATCCCTCTTTTTAGGGATTATATACACTTCTGTTTTCCCCTGTGTTTATTTGTACAGAAATCAATCACTTGCATGTTGTTTTTTTCTTCTCTTTTGCAGTTCTACCCAAAGCTTTTTGAAATTTGTGCTGCCACTGGTGCCTTACCATCTTCCTTCTTACATCTCTGACTTAGTTGAGGTCCTGAAAGTTAACCGTTCTTTCCCGAGTCTCAGAACACAGCTCCAGGAACAAAAGTTAGTGGTCTTAAGCTCCAATTGTGCTTTTTACAGTTGATCTGAGACCTGTTACTAGTCCCTGAATGGTACAGAAAATCTCCCTGCATGTGCATGTATAAGAAAAGCCATTGTGACTGTTTTCTCTTTTGGTGGTTTGTAGGTCACTACTTGACAGTGATCTGGATTTTCTGAACTACGATAAGCGCTTTGATTTACTTTTGTACCTGGAGGAGGATCAGATGCGTCTGGACATTAAGAGATATAACAAAGAAGATGTGTCCATGGAGAAGGACCATGAGAACAGACGACTGCTGGTCTTAGAGGTGAGTGGCAGCTTCTTTCTGTCTGTTAATAAAGCATGTGATTGTGTTTGTTAGACCCTCAGACTGACAGCAGAAGGACTCCATAGCAGCTTTCATTGGCCAAGGACTACTCAGAGGCCATCTGAAGCATGTTAAGCAACCAATCACAGTTTGTTTTGTTCATAGTCATGTTTAGGGGCGTGAAAATGTTATGTCGATGTCCTTACATAAAAGACTGGATTCTCACAAAACAATCCTTCCAACCACTATAGATAGAGTCTCAAATAGCTTACCTGATCTATCTCAGCTGCTCAGTGAACCCACACAAACAGACAGTGGTGGAGGAAGTACTGAATCTCAGTACTTAAGTAAAAGTACAAATAACCAGAGACATATTTACTTTAGTAAAAGTAGAAGTACCACAATGACAACCTTACTTAAGTAAAAAGTAAAAAGTACCTGATTTTAAATGTACTTTAAGTATTAAAAGTAAAAGTACTTGCATAACAATTTCTCTTAATGTCTATATTCTAATGATTAATAAAACAGTTAATTCTAACTCATTCAACCTAATACTCATATAATTATGTTCAATATGATGGAAAAGCAGTTATATTTTAAGTTTTTGTCACCATTTCTGAAGAAGCTTGCAATTAGGCAATATACACATCAAGCTTACTATATACCCTTACTATATACGGTATATATATATATATATATATATATATATATATATATATATATACAAACACACATACTATGTTAAAACGCCGTATATGACGGCGTTTGGCTGTAAACGCGATTAATTTATGGCGTAATTCTGAACCTCTTGGCTTGCCATACTAATCCTAACCAAACGCATAATTACACACGCACCCCACATCACTACTAAACCTACCGATGCGTTTCCTATGCATGTAAAAACAAATTTTCGCGTTTAAATTGCACGATAAACACACTGCGTGCTATAGAGAGGCATTTAGTGTGACCGGGTTGATATATCTATGGCAACCAAACTTCACTGGTGAGACAGAAACGTGTGATGAACGGACGGTCAGGATGACGTTTTGGCAGGGGAAAACTGATCAGAAAATTTAACGAAAATGTAACAGAACGTTGTAGAAATGTAGTGGAGTAGAAAGTATAATAATTACTGCAAAATGTAACGAAGTAAAAGTAAAAAGTATGCACTATTGATTCTACTTAAGTAAAGTACAGATACGTGAAAAATGTACTTAGGTAAAGTAACGAAGTATTTGTACTTCGTTACATTCCACCACTGCAAACAGATGGACTAGAGGAAATGACTAGCAGTTTGAGCACCATTTTCTCTAGTACATTAGATATTGTTGCACGAATTAGATTAAAAAAGGTTAGAGAGAAAACTAAAGCACCATGGTACTACGCATGTTATCAAAACTCGTAACTTAGAGCTCAAATGGAAACAAACTTATTTAGAGGTCTTTAGAATCGCGTGGAAAGACAGTATGTCACGTTATAAAAAGGCTCTAAAAGCAGCCATGGCTGAGCATCTCCGCAAACTAATAGAAAATAACCAAAATAATCCAAGGATTTATTTAACACCGTGGCTAGACTAACAAATAAACAGACAGCACCTGAGCAAAATATTCTGTTACAGTGTAGTAGTAATGATTTTATGAATTTCTTCACTGAGAAAATAGAAAGCATCGGAAACACAATTGTAAATGTACAATCTTTTATGGTGTCTTATGATTTAGCCTCAATTATCGCCCCTCAAGAACAACTACACCGCTTTACAACTATAGGACAGGAAGAGCTAAATAAACTTATCATTGCATCTAAACCAACATGTTTATTAGATCCAATACCCACTAAACTACTGAAAGAAGTGTTACCTGTAGTGGAAGAGCCTCTTCTCAATATTATTAACTCGTCTTTATTTTTAGGTCATGTTCCAAGAATATTCAAGCTGACCAAGCCTGTATCTCAATACTAGTTCTACTCAATCTTAGCGCTGCGTTCGACACTATAGATCATAAAATACTCTTGGATCGACTACAAAACTACACTGGTGTTCAGGGACAGGCATTAAGCTGGTTTAGATCGTACTTATCAGACCGTTACCATTTTGTCTGTTCAAATGGGGAAAAATCGAAGATAACGTCAGTAGACTATGGAGTGCCGCAAGGATCGGTGTTAGGCCCTCTGCTATTCTCAATATATATGCTGCCACTTGGTAATATTATAAGAAAACATGGAATTAATTTCCACTGTTATGCTGATTATATATTTCATCACGACCAGATGAAAACACTAACTTATCTAAATTGACAGAGTGTCTTAAAGATATAAAATACTGGATGACGTGTAATTTCCTGCTATTATTAAATTCAGATAAAACGGAGGTATTACTTATTGGTCCACTTAATTTCACAGTTGCGAACAAAGCGGCTTTCTTCTTCCATGAGGGGTTTGGCCTCACAACGGCTTTGTTTCCAGACGAACTGTTAAAGAACGCAACACACACGTCTCCCGGAAATAGTTTAGAATTCAACCAATTGGATGATGACTTCAAAACTCCCGAAGTGTTTCCCATTTTGTGTGCTTTATCCATCAGACGGGCATGGGAATGACGTCTGAGGCTGAGACTAGTGTTGGGCACATACAGAGACTCAAACGCCTAGATGACATGTACATGGCTCTTTAAGGGACAGTGCATCCCAAATTGAAAATTCTGTCATTATTTATTCAATTGTTTTTACTCAAAATATTATGTTTTTCGCTGATAATTTTCTACTCCACTGAAGACATTAAATGGACTACAAAGAAAAAAATATAAATAACAGCAAATGGTTTTGGAACAACATGATACATTGTCATATTGGGGTGAACTGTCCCTTTAAGTAGTATGTACTTTTATATTTGTTAGAAAGTGATGCCGTTTGAGGTCTGTCTGTGTATCTCTTGTGTTAAAGCTCCCTGGTGTATCAGAGAACAGGCCATCAGTCCTGAGGGGAGATCACCTGCTTCTCACCAAGAGTGAGGAGGTCAATTTCTCAACTGTGACCAAATACAAGGGCTACGTCCACAGAGTGGAACTGGATCAAGTCAAACTGGGCTTCTCCAGAAGGTATGAAGTATGATGAGTTTATATAAGCCTTTAAGCTAAAGAGTATTTGAAAGGGTCACACTTAAAAATTACAAGACTCAAGGCTTTGTTTTTCCCAAATTAACCTCAAAATCAGAAATATATATCATCATATTCTGCCCATGTCTTGTAAATTATATAAAACAGAGCATTCAAAACTGACCAACCTATATACATTTAGGGTAACAAAACAAAGTTTTGAATACTAATTTTTTTTTTTTTTTTTACTTTTGTTCAGCAAGGTTGTATAAAATTTATCGCAGTAAAGCCATTTCTAATGTTACAAAAGAGTTCTATTTTAGATAGATGCTGTTGTTTTGAACTTTCTATTCATAAAAGAATCCTAAAAAAGTGTATCAGTTTCCAACAAAAAACATTAAGCCACACAACTGGTTTCAACATTGATAATAATAAGAAATGTTTACTGAGCAGCAAATCAGCATATTAGAATGTTAATTTGGTCTCATTTTGCATATTTGTTTACAGACCAGTTTATAACCACTTAAACTTGTGTGTGTGTGTGTGTGTGTGTGTGTGTGTGTGTGTGTGTGTGTGTGTGTGTGTGTGTGTGTGTGTGTGTGTGTGTGTGTGTGTGTGTGTGTGTGTGTGTGTGTGTTTTATGTGTAAAGGCTGCTTGACGATTTCATAGATAATATGAAGTTCCGTGTGGAGTTCACAGTGAATCGTCTCCCATTAAAACTGCAACACAGAGCTGTACACATGGCGGTCCAGCACAACCTCAGAGATGTGCTGTTCCCCGTGGGCTCAAGGAATGTGACCCCTGTTTCTCCCCCTGCACTGAGGTCAGTAAGACCCATCTGGACTGAATCTGTGCTACTAAATCATATTTTAGTGAAACATTATGGAGTATTTCAGCTGGATGTGTGTGTGTGTCTCTAGACTCTTTGATCAACAGCTTGAGAGGAACCCTGAACAGAAAACTGCAGTATGTAACATCGTTGCCGGTACGTCCAAGCCGGCACCGTACCTGGTGTTTGGACCTCCTGGCACTGGTAAAACCGTCACGATAGTAGAAGCCATCAAACAGGTAAAACTAGTTATCATGTTCAACTAAATCATCACATCTCATTGTGTCTGTATGCAAAATGTAATAAGCAGAACTGCTATTGTGATTGCTTCTTTCCCTCTCTCTGTCTTTTATCTCTCAGGTGGAGAAGAATATACCCGATGCCTATATCCTAGCTTGCGCTCCTTCTAACAGTGCTGCTGATCAACTGTGTGAAAAGTTGATCACTAGTCAACATGTTGATGCACGTAAAATATACCGACTCTACGCTAGTTCACGCAATCCAAATGAAATCCCTCAAGTCTTACAGGTTAGTGCTTGTTGTGTGACTTGATTTATTAATTAAAGGTTTAATTAAATGAACACAATAAAAATGGGAAGTTATGATGGAAAATATAGAATAACAGTAGTACATGTTTACTTTTCATTTTTAAAATAAAAACCTCAAACAAAAAAGTTCCACATGGATTCAATATTGTTACGAGCTGGAGAAAGCAGGCTGAGGGACGGATCTAAACCCAGGGTTTTTAATAAAATAACACATTAAACAGATAACACAGAATTCAAGGAACAAAACCACAACAATTACATGTACTGTACAACAACTGACAAAGTAACAAGTAAAACACGAGGGCTATAAATACACAGGAGCAAACAAGCTTAACAAGGTAATGAGGAAACAAGATACACCTGGGGAGACGAATCAACATGAAAAATCACAAATGCTGCGTCCCAATTCGCCTACTTATACTACGCCCTAAAAGTATGTACTCTTTTTGTGAAGAAAAAGTACATACTTTTGAGTGTGTAGCAAAAGAGTAGGCAAGCTTTGGGACATACTACTTCGTCATCTTTAACGGACAGATCTGTCGCATGCATCCTATCACCGTAAACTGCCCTGTCAATCATCTCGTCACAGTTAAAATCCTCCATTCAATCTAATATAACTTCTTACCATTTCGGAGAGAATTGTTGTCGCACGTTCATCTGCCAGTCATGGGTCTTTCATGCGGAGACTCTCCTCGTGTGTTTGGAATTTGAATATAATAATGCATTTAAAAGTTAATGGCTAAACGTATCTTTGCAAAAGTTCACAATGCTGCTGCAGATGCAATATAATAATGTAGACAACATTGAATAAATACATTTTCGTCAGGTTAGTTAGATACTGATAATTAATCACTCAAACCCCTTTATCTAAACCTCTCTACATAACCGTCGGACTCGCGCGTCCTCCATGTATGTGGTTTTTGAACACTTTTCATTCGTGTTTGTAGTTCTAACCGAATCCTCGTCCAACGCGCAATGGGTTGTGGGCAATATCAGCCGTTAGAGTGCGCATCGATCTGCACTTCGGATTCTGACCGGATATAGTAGACCATCCGGGTCTCTTTGGGACACTCATTTCAACATACTACGATTTGGGACGTACTAATTCTATTTTCGAATACTATTTAGGACGGATAGTATGCGAATTGGGACGCAGCAAAAGAACTACAAAACATGGCACAAGACAGGAAATACCAAAAGTCCTCACACAAGACAGGGGAACACAGGCTGAGATCGTGACAAATATAAATATTTAAGCTTTACATAAATACATATTATTGTTTTATGATTGAATCACTCAGTTTCTAGTTTAACTCAGCTAAAGAATTTCAAGTTGAAAAAATTAAAAGCAAATGGTAATGCAAATATGACAATAGCAGCCTTAACTTGGAATTATCTTTGCACCACACCACGTTTTTTTCTGTCCTTTGTGCTAGGCTCAATGTGTAACATTTTGAAGAAACATTACTTCTGTTTGAACCACTTGTTCAAAAAGACTTTGATGTCACAATTTTAAATATTATGTCAGAGATCTAATCATTATAAAGGGGGGGAAAGACGTGCATACAGCATTATTAAAAAATATACAGTGAAGGCATATTTTAATTTTAATAACAGCAAAATGTATGTGTTTGACATCGTTTAACCCTTTAAAATGTAATTTAAGTAGTTTAGATATTCAACCAATTTAAATCTATCAAATGATGTGCTATATTTAATAATCTTATATTATGATAATTTCAGTAGTTTCAGTAGCATGGGAATACAGAGGGAGTTGTTTGTAGTTTTGTTGTTGTTGACTGTGTTTTTGTGTGTTTAGAACAACAGTAATGTGGAAGGAGGAATGATTATTTTCCCATGCAAAGAGGATCTAATGTCCTACAAGATCCTGGTCAGCACTCTAGTCACCGCAGGCAGGTGAAGGGCGTCATCTTATACAAACACAGTACTCTCTAACATGCACACAGCAGCCAATAGGTAAAGAGTGTTTATGTGTGTCTGTGTTGGTAGACTGGTCAGTGGGGGTTTTCCTGTGGATCATTTTTCTTACATCTTTGTGGATGAGGCAGGACATGCTGTGGAGTCAGAGACCATCATCAGTGTGGGAGGTGGAACACTTTACAGAATAACACTGAAAACCATCAGACCTTTAAATAGAGATCAGTCTGTGGTAGCATTTCTCAATTCTAATCATTGTGTGGGTGTGTTTAGGACTGCTGAATGCAGAGACTGGGCAGCTTGTTTTGGCTGGAGATCCCAAGCAGCTGGGACCAATCCTGAGATCTCCTTTTGCTATTAAATACGGACTGGGTGAGATACAAATGAATGCACATACAGTATACTCTGTGGTAGAATTCCCCTACGCACCTGACTTAAGTTAATTATTACATCATTTTTTCTCCAATATGATTGGTTCTTCACACAGTCGCCTGAAAAAGAAAAGACACCCTATTGAATTATATGGTTTTATGTATCAGGAGGACATAATAAAAAATCGTCTGGTCCTTGGTAGGTCTTAAAATTAGGTAAATACAACCTCAGATGAACAACAACACATGACATATTACACCATGTCATTTATTTAACAAAAATAAAGCCAAAATGTAAAAGCCATGGGTGACAAACTAAGTACACCCTTACTGCTTCCATAGAAATTAAGAGTAAGTAGCAGCCAGGCGCTGCAAATCATATGTCTTTGTTTAATTGATTGTCAACTCTATATAAGAAGTTTTGGCAGTTCGCTTGTCTGGAGCATTCAGGTGTGTTAACACAATGCCAAGGAGGAAAGACATCAGCAATAATCTTAAAGAAGCAATTGTTGCTGCCATCAATCTGAAAAGGGTTATAAGGCCATTTCCAAACAATTGGAGTCCATTATTCTACAGTAAGGAAGATTATTCACAAGTGGAAAACATTCAAGACAGTTGCCAATCTTCCCAGGAGTGGACGTCCCAGCAAATTCACTTCAAGGTCAGACTGTACAATGCTCAGAGAAATCACAAAACACCCAAGAACTATACCTCAGACTCTACAGGCCTCAGTTAACATGTTAAATGTTAAAGTTCATAGCAGTACAATTAGTAAAAAGATGGGACAAGTATGGCACGTTTGGAAGCTTCTTCTCTCTTAAAAGAACATGGCTGCATGGCTTAGGTTTGCGAAGTGGCATCTGAACAAACCTCAAGACTTCTGGAACAATGTCTTTTGGACAGACGAGACCAAAGTGGAGATGTTTGGTCATAACCCACAGTGCCAAGTTAGACAAAACCTAAACACAGCATATCAGCACAAACACCTCATACCAACGGTCCATCACGCTGATGGAGGGTTGATGATTTTTGGCTTGTTTTACAGCCAGAGGACCTGGGCACCTTGCAGTCATTGAGTCGACCATGAACTCCTCTGTATACCAAAGTATTCTAGAGTCAAATGTGAGGCCGTCCAACAGCTAAAGGTTGGCCGAAATTGGGTCTTGCCACAGGACAATGATCCCAAGCACACCAGCAAATCTACAACAGAATGGCTGAAAAAGAAAAGAATCAAGGTGTTCCACTGGCCCAGTCAAAGTTCAGACCTCAACCCGACTGAAATGTTGCGACAGGAACTTAAGAGAGCTGTGCATAAACAAATGCCTGCAAACCTCATTGAACTGAAGCAATGTTGTAAAAAAGAGCGGGCCAAAATTCCTCCAGAACAATGCGAGAGACTGATACTGTCATACAAAAAACGGTTCCTTCAACTTATTGCTGCTAAAAGTGGCTCTACAAGCAATTGAATCATAGTTTGTCACCCATGGCTTTATTTTTGTTAAATAAATAATGACACTGTGTAATATGTCATTTATTGTTGTTCATCTGAGGTTGTATTTACTTAATTTTAAGACCTGCTAACAACCAGAAGATTTTTATTATGTTCTGATATGTAAAACCATAAAATTCTAAAGGGTGTCCTTTTTTTTCACATGACTGTTATGTATAAATCTCTGTTACTAGCTAAAAGCAAATTTGGATTCCTTGATACTTCCGCTTGTTGCTAGGGTCATGAGGTTATATATATATATATATATATATATATATATATATATATATACAGTATAATATATATAAATGAACTAGACAGCTTTTGTTTCCCCTTTTGTTATATTCAGATACACTAACTTTGGCCCAAGTGTAAGCATAAAAATGCATAAGCATATACATGTTAATCCTGCAATAAAAAGAAATGAAAGGTATGTTTAAAATTAAAAATTTCCTTCACAACAATAAATGTGTTTTTAGGTCTTTCTTTGCTGGAGAGGCTGATGACACAAAATGAACTTTATCAGAAAGGTACTACAGGATACGACAACCGTTATGTCACCAAACTGCTGCGGAACTACAGGTAAAGTCTGAATAATTCAGAGACCTCATCTAAAAAACTATGAATTGATTAATTGTCTGACCGACTAGCTGGTCTCAAGGAAGCCCTAAATAATTGGGGTCCATCAGAGGAAACATGTTCACACAATATGTGTTAAATAAAACTGTAACATTTTACAATAAGGTTTCAATTGTTAATATTAGCGAACTACATTAGTTTACATGAACTAACAGTGTGACTTTTAAAGCATTTATTAATCTTAGTTAGTCAAAACTTACTAATACATTATTGACATCAAAAGTTGTATCTGTTAATATTATGTAATGGACCTGAGCTAACATGAACTAACTATGAACAGTTACATTTTTTATTAACTAACATTAACAAAGATTAACTACAAACTGTATTGATCTTTGTAAGTTAATGTTACTTATTGCATTAACTAATATTAACTAATGGAACGTTTTTGATGGAGTACAACCGAATGGGACAAGCACACAGGCCTCAAGGCTGAAGTAACTATTTTGAACTTGTCTGGGGGAAAATTCTGATATACGTAGAGAAAGTTTCCAAAATGTATACTGCAGATCAAAAATTCCTAAACCTCTGTGTGGAGAAAGTACAGATGGTTATGAATGAGGCACACATACCACCTAGAGCCATTTGTCTTTTTGATTTAGTAGTTTTGGCTTGTAGCCAGTAGTAGAAGACCTTATCTGCTTAGTAACAGAGAGCCATGCTCAGCAAAGATAGAGGCACAACCCATTACTAAAAAGAAAACATAAGACCTTGAACATAAATTTCACTCCCGACCATGAATGAACATGGGAAACGGAGAAAGCTGCTGTGTGTCTGGGTTTTTGCTATGTAGAATGGAAAAAGGCACTAGAAAACTTTTATTCACAAGTCTTCGGAGGGCAGGATGTCATATGAAACCTTTGGGAAAGGGCCAATCTGAGTAAAATAGGTTGGGATAGTTTTTTTAAATATATTTTGTATGTACATTTAAAATGAGACTTTTGTCCGAATTACATTTTAGGGCCACTGTATTAAGTCTATTTTTTAACTCTCTATTTACCATTTTTCACTCTCACTTTCTCTCTCTCTCTCTCTCTCTCTCTCTCTCTCTCTCTCTCTCTCTCTCTCTCTCTCTCTCTCTCTCTCTCTCTCTCTCTCTCTCTCTCTCTCTCTCTCTCTCTCTCTCTCTCTCTCTCTCTCTCTCTCTCTCTCTCTCTCTCTCTCCAGGTCTCATCCATCCATTCTGAAGGTTCCTAATGAGTTGTTCTATGATGGAGAGTTGCTGTCATGTGCAGATGTGATCAGCTCTAACCAGTACTGCAGCTGGGAGTACCTGCCCAAAAGAGTAAGACATCCCAGACACTCAAGCCTGATAAAAAGCATTTCAACAATTTCAAGACAATATATTTTGATTAGGTATGATGCGGTGAGATGATGAAAACATTTTTTTTATATATATATTTTTTATAAAGAATAAAGTAATAACAAATTAAGAATGAATACAAGTCAAACTTTTAATAATTGAGTACAATATTGAAATAAAAGGAATCTTACTTCAAAATAAATGACGTAAATCTAAAGCCTAAGTCTGAGATCTAGGATCTGAGATCTTAGTATAATAATCTTTCAAAGAGAGAGAGAACTGAAGCGCCCTTGAAGCAAAGAGCAAGAAGAAGAAGTGAACAAGGGCAAGAGCATACATACAGTGTTTAAGTCAGATAAAGAAGTTCAAGTCAACTATCCATTATGTCATACGGTTGTGCAACAGCTGGGTCGGTATAACCTGGTCAAAGGCTACAGCTGCAGAAATAGATAGACAAAAATAGATGTGTTGTGGTTTTGACATCTTTAGAACAAAGATTTTTTTTGTAATCAGATTTAACATTAATAGCAAAAAGCTATTATTATTATTTTTAGCTAGAAATTTGGTTTTATGTAGCTGATTTCACTGTAAAAAAATATATTGTTGGTTTAACTTTAAAAAGTAAGTTACCTGGTTTTCTTAAAATTTTGAGTTCATTGAAATAAAAAAAATAGTTGAGTTAATACAATAAAGGAGATTGGTTTAATAAATAGGAACTCAAAATATTATGTTATCTGAACCACATTAATTATCTAAGTTTATTTGACAAAAGATAAAAAGTTGTGATGATAAATCATGAAAATGTTTTTTTTACAGTGTAGAGGATATACATCTGTGCCAATACCCTCACCATGTCTATTACATTATGCATTTGCTGTATTTGGCTGTATTTGAGAGACTGATACTGTCATACAAAAAACAGTTCCTTCAACTTATTGCTGCTAAAAGTGGCTCTACAAGCAATTGAATCATAGTTTGTCACCCATGGCTTTATTTTTGTTAAATAAATAATGACACTGTGTGATATGTCATTTGTTGTTGTTCATCTGAGGTTGTATTTACGTAATTTTAAAACCTGCTAACAACCAGATGATTTTTTATTATGTTCTGATATGTAAAACCATACAATTCTAGATGTTTATTAATAAAATTCTGGTGTTTAAGTGGTCATGAAGACCTTGTGTAGTAAGTGAGTGTAGAACTTTTGATTACCCAATGGGACACACTTACAACATAGCTTTATTTACATGATTTTCAGTACTTTGCTAAATGTCTGTTCAATAGTCCCTATGTAACAAACAACACAATTTAGTCATTGTGATGCTTCCATTTAAGTAATAAAAAGCAGTTTCATATTTTGCAAAATAAACATACTCTTCTCTGCACCAATAAAATGTGCAACACTACGTTTTACTTCCAAATTACACTGAAAAAAATTATAAACGCTACACTTTTGTTTTTGCCCCCATTTTTCATAAACTGAACTCAAAGATCTAAGACTTTTTCAATGTACACAAAAGGCCTATTTCTCTGAAATATTGTTCACAAACCTGTCTAAATCTGTGTGATTATTGCACAGGTGTGCCTTAGGCTGGCCACAATAAAAGGCCATTCTAAAATGTGCAGTTTTACTGTATTGGGGGTGGGGTCCGAAAACCGGTCAGTATCTGGTGTGACCACCATTTGCCTCACACAGTGCAACACATCTCCTTCGGTTGATCAGGTTGTTGATTGTGGCGGCCTGTGGAATGTTGGTCCACTCCTCTTCAATGGCTGTGTGAAGTTGCTGGATATTGGCAGGACCTGGAACACGCTGTCGTATACGCCTATCCAGAGCATCCCAAACATGCTCAGTGGGTGACATGTCTGGTGAGTATGCTGGCCATGCAAGAACTGGGATGTTTTCAGCGTCCAGGAATTGTGTACAGACAACATGGGGCCGTGCATTATCATGCTGCAACATGAGGTGATGGTCGTGGATGAATGGCACTACATGGGCCTCAGGATCTCGTCACGGTATCTCTGTGCATTCAAAATGCCATCAATAAAATGCACCTGTGTTCGCTGTCCATAACATAACCCCACCGCAAATGGGGGCAAAAATGGGGGCAAAAACAAAAGTGTTGCGTTTATAATTTTGTTCAGTGTATTTGTAATATCTAATTAATTTAAATGATAGTTTTCCTTGACATCACATAATTTTGCGGCATATGAGTGGGGCACAGACGCTATGTTAGGACATCCACCAATGAAGAAGCAAACTAATTTTTAACTTCACTGATCATATGGTTGTGGCGTCATTAAAGGGATAGTTCACCCAAAAAATTTAAATTCTGTCATCATTTACTCACCCTTAAGTTGTTCCAAACCTGTATGAATTTGTCTTCTGCTGAATAATTTAATTCACATTACCAACAGCAAGTACTTTATAGTAGTCTGCTGTCACTTTAAGAGCTAATGCACTGATCCAACATATTGATGCATATGTGTTCCCTTTCGAGAGGTTCCTCCTATTGCGTAAGTAGCTTACGCTATGGGAAAACTCCTTTTCTCGAGAAATATTGAAGTCTTTATGTTAAACGCATTGCAGCTGCACAGCATACAGCAATGAGCGAGGCAGCTCGGTCATTGGCTGTGCTGCGGCAACTGCACGAACCTATGACGGGGCGACTCTGAACCCGCTTCCAATGAGCGTGCTTCGCGCCCGCGCGCGTCAGAGCCCGCCAAGATGGGCGTGGCCAAGGGCTATATATTGGGAGCCCCGTCGTCTGAGTTCTTTAGATTTAATTTCCTTCAGCAAAGACCTTCTCTTCGCTGGATCCTCCGGATTTTTGGAGTCTTTTCGCCGCCGCCGTCGACAAGCCTACAGCAGGACTGCTACGAGGATGCCGGCGCCTTCAGCCGCCTTCGATCGCCTTCTACTAAGCCATCCGGCGCCCATCACCTATATCCTTTCAAAGCTACCAGTGTTCGCCCCCGCGACACTTTTCTAAAAGAGTAAATTAACTGGGCGTTGTTTCAAATGCCTTCCTGCGCCTCGTGTCGAGGCCCTCTTCAGGACGGGGATCGTCACATCATCTGCACCCGCTGCCTGGGACCGGACCACGCAGAGGCTGCCCTTACTCGAGGCGGATGCCCCGAGTGTGACGCCCTGGGCCTCACCGAGCTGCCCGCTCGCTTCGCCGCTTTCGCTGCGAAAGAGCCCACCTCCACCGTGCTACCATCCCCTCTGGTCGAGCCGCGCAAGAAGAAGCGCCCCTCACAGAGGCCGCCAGAGCACGCGGTTTGCAGTGACGTCATGCCGGGCCAATCACCGCGTGCTTCACCACCACCCGAAGACTCCCCGCCGCCAGTCCAGTTCACACAGGCGGACTAGGGATGGGACGAAATATCGTTTGACAAAATATCGCGATACAAAACGTGACGAAACGCATCGAGGTCGAAAAAAAATGGATCGCGAAATAAAGATAGATGGCACTGCTGCATGATTTGCGTAGTATATAAATAATTTAGTATATTATATGTGTGTGTGTATGTATATGGGGAAGACATACAGTCTATGGTGGCAGGCTGGCAGCACCATCTGCTGATCAAGCAGGGTAAAACTAAATGAAAAAAAAAATTATATCCGGGGAACGGTGCGGTACGTCATCACGTCAAGACAGCGCATGTTGCAACAACAACACTGCAGTCTACAGCGAGCTAACAAATATTAGCATCAGTACCGACTGCCTTGCCCCCAAACAGCCGATTATGGAGTCAAATGTATATCTATACCGTAAAACTTAAAATAGTAGCCCGGGCTTTTATTTTCCCAAATCATTGAACTGCACCGGCTTGTATTTGAGACAGGCGTCTATATGAGACCGGCCTTTATAATTTAGTGTTGAGATGTTGTTCATTGAGTCTAACTAAGTAAGCCTAGAGTCTCTAATCTCTAAAAATCTCCAAATGCTCCACGTGAAACTGCGGTCCTCCGACCTTTTACTATCGCGTCAATTGATTTTGATTAATATGCGCGAGGGAGAGTGAGCAAGACAGTGCTCGTGTTGTTTGAAGACGTGAGAGTGCGCGCGCGCGGCCGGGGCGCTCTCTCTCTCTCTCTCTCTCTCTCTCTCTCTGCTCGTTATGCGCCCTGTCAAGCGCAGCAGTCATTCTATTCTACATCACTCACCGATCAAAATAGGCTTTGGCGGGACACACATTTGCTTTAGCGGCCGCCAAAAAGCGGACGATCTGACGGGTTTTAGAAGGTTAAATACAACCCAAAACTAAAAAACAGACCCGGCCTCTATTTGAGACCGGCCTTTATTTACCCAAACCTGCAGCCACACCAGGCGTGTAAAAGAGACAGGTGTCTATTTGGGACTCGGCTATTATTTGAAGTTTTACGGTATGCTACATCAGTGCCCAGTGAGCGTGTCTTTTCCACAGCAGGAGACATTGTGTCAGCTCAAAGACCACTGATTACACCAGAACATGTTGATATGTTAGTTTTTTTGAAGAAGAACCAGTCCTGAGATAACTTAACCTAGGATTAGAGCAGCACTAAGGGAGTGTTCTTGTTTGTGTTTGGCCAGTTAGGCCTTGTGTTTCCCTGTGTGCAGCTGAAACAAAAATAAATAAGTTGTTGTTATACAGTAATATTATCTTCTTTTTTTTTCCTTTTTTGATATCGTATCGTGACGTATCGTATCGTGACCCTGGCATATCGAGGTGCATCGTATCGTGAGTTTAAGTGTATCGTCCCATCCCTAAGGCGGACCAGCACCCCTCCAGCAAAGCGATGGGTCTCGTCTCGTTTGGCGCGTCAGGGGATGACGACGAAAAGGATGACAGCCTTTCCTTTGATGCTGCATCCGACGACTGGCCGGGCTCGTCCTTCGACCCCGCGCCATCGATGTTAGCGGGCACGAGCACGGGCTCCAGCATGGACTCGGAGATCGTCCGCATCCTGTCTAAGGCCGTGGAAGACCTCGGGCTCGATTGGTCTTCCCCGGAAGAACCCGCCCGCAGCCGACTGGACGAGTGGTTCCTGCAGGGGCGCCGGCAGGCTCCTCGGCAAAGGCCCTCCCCTTTCTTCCCGGAAGTTCACGACGAACTCACGAAGTCGTGGAAAGCCCCGCACTCCGCTCGCCTGAAGCCTTCTTTCTCTTCGTCGCTCTCCTCTGTGGACGGCGCGAAAGAAAGAGGCTACGAGGGGACTCCGCCCCTCGAGGAGGCTGTGGCCAATCACCTGTGCCCACCCTCCACCGCTGGATGGAAAGCCAAAGCTTCTCATCCCTCGAAGCCTTGCCGATCTACCTCAGCTCTCGCCGGTCGCGCATACGCCGCCGCCGGCCAAGCTGCGTCAGCGCTTCACTCCATGGCGGTCCTCCAAGTATTCCAAGCCAAACTTCTCTGCACCATGGACGAGTCTGGACCTGATCCTGAGGCATTCAAGGATCTGCGCAGCGCCACCGACATAGCACTGCGAGCCACTAAAGCCACCGCCCAATCCATCGGCCGTGCCATGGCTAACCTGACTGTCCTTGAGCACCATCTGTGGCTGACGCTAACAGAGATGAAGGAGGCAGATAAGGCGTCGTTCCTCGACGCGCCTATCTCCCAAAGCGGCATGTTCGGACCAGCGGTGAAGGAGTTCGCTGAGCGCTTCACCGAAGCCCGTAAGGATTCGCAGGCTATGCGTCACTTCCTGCCCAAGCGATCTAGCTCATCGCAGAGCCGCCAAAGGCCGCCTCAGCAGCAGCAGCGAGTCAAGACGGCACCTCCCGTCTCTCAGCCCAGACCTGAAATTGACTTCCGACGCCGCTCGCGCTCTGCCAACAGGAAGCAACCGCCCGAGCGACGGGGACCTCGGCCCAAGATTGTGCTGAACCCAGAGCCTCGTAAGTCTTCCTAGCTACAAGAAGAAAAAGAGAGAGCGCGTGTCTCGCAAAAGCCGGACCGCTCTCTCCAAAACGTTTAAAACATTACCCAGTCCCCTTACAGGCGGCTGGAAATGTCTGTACAGCAGCCAATGGGCCAGCCGCACAGCTCGCTCACCTGCAAACAAACGCCGTTTTTACGGCGACACACAGAAATCACATAAAGAGCCATTTTCTGCCTGTGTCATTAAAGGGTCACGTGTCCACACTAAAGTGCGCATTCCCACATATCAAAACTGTCAAAGCAGTGCCAAATGCTTCCCCAGCTCAGGCTGGACGCCCCATAAATGTAGATTGTGTGCCCACTGTCATGTATGCACCACTACACATAAGCACTGTTCCCACAGTTATAAACACTTCCCCAGTAAAAGCGGGAAATTCTATAAGAGTAGCGCGTGTGCCCGCTGTTATGCACGCACCCCAACTCACAAACACTGTTTATATGGCCAAAACCCTCCCGCCACGAGCGGGAAGTTTTATGAAAGTGGCGCGCGTGCCTACCACAGTCTATGCACCCCCACCCATAAGCACTGTCCATACAGTCTTAAACATTTCCCCAACTCACACTGTGAGCATTACGGATGTGGCGAGCGTGCCTGTAATCTCACACGCACCCCTGCACTCGGCATTCAACAAAGCTGCTCAGCGCGCACCTCTGAGAGCTGTAAGCTCAGTATTAGCACAGGGCGATTTGCCGGCGGGAGCCATACGTCACTGCGACACGCCCCCAGCCAGCATTCAGCCCATATTTGTGCGAGCGAAAGCTTGGGAAAATATCCCCGGCATGCCGAAATGGGTTTTGAACATAATAAAACACGGTTACTCGCTTCAATTCGCTCGCAGACCGCCCCGCTTCACAGCGGTGGTCGAGACGAAAGTGAGAAAAGATGTTTCACATGTTCTACGCACCGAGGTGCTCAAACTGATAGAGAAGGGCGCTTGGAAACAGTCCCTCCCTCTATGAGCGAGGCAGGTTTTTACAGTCGCTATTTTCTCGTTCCGAAGAAGGATGGTGGTCTCCGCCCCATTCTAGATCTCAGACATCTGAACAAAGCTTTAATGATTCGCTCGTTCAGAATGTTAACAACCAAGCATATCCTCGCGCAAGTTCGCCCGGGGGATTGGTTTCTATCAGTGGATCTGAAAGACGCTTACTTTCACATTCCGATAGCGCCTCATCACAGGCCATTTCTGAGATTCGCTTTCGAGGGACAGTCATACCAGTACACAGTACTACCATTCGGCCTGTCACTGGCACCCCGTACATTCACGAAATGTATGGATGCAGCACTTTCCCCCCGAGACAGCGGGGAGTGCGAATACTGAATTATCTCGACGATTGGCTAGTCCTAGCACAATCAGAGAGCCTGTTAGTGACACACAGGTCTTGGATTATCAGTCATCTAGAATGCCTGGGTCTAAGAATCAATTTTGCAAAGAGCATGCTATCCCCCAGCCAGAATATTTCTTTTCTGGGAATAGTGCTAGACTCAGTGCAGATGACGGCGCGCCTCTCATCAGAGCGCGCGCTCACTATCCGGCGCCTTGCAACATCGTTCAGAGCGGGCGCGCGTGCCCCCGTCAAGCGATTTCAAAGAATGCTCGGTCTCATGGCCTCGGCATCAGCTGTACTCCAGCTAGGATTGTTGCACATGCGTCCTCTCCAACGCTGGCTCAAAAGCCGTGTCCCCACTCACGCGTGGCGCTCGTGCCACTTTTTAATCAGAGCGAATCACGGCTGCATAAAAGCCCTGACGCCCTGGAAAGCTGTCGACTGGTATCAGTCCGGTGTGAGTTTGGGCGTGAACACAAGGAGAAAAATGATCACGACAGATGCTTCCAAAATAGGTTGGAGGGCTCTTTACGAGGGCAGGCCTGTCTCCGGCTTGTCGTCAAACCCGGAGAAGCGCCTACATATAAACTGTCTGGAATTGAAAGCGGTCGCTTTGGCTCTCAGAGCCCTGTTTCCATACCTGAAGGACGAGCACGTCCTGGTCCGAACGGACAACATGACGGTAGTCTCGTATATAAATCGTCAGGGTGGACTCAGGTCGAGCTCCCTGCACTCGATGGCCAGGGAACTCATCCTATGGTCCCAGCGCAACCTGCGCTCGCTGAGAGCAGCGCATGTGCCAGGTGTTCTGAACCAGGGAGCGGACATGCTGTCCAGAGACAAAGTTCTCCCAGGAGAATGGTCTCTCCACCCCCTGACGATTCAGTGGTTATGGCAAACCTTTGGCAGAGCAGAGGTCGACCTCTTTGCCTCCAAGGAAAATACGCACTGCCCTCTCTTCTTTTCAAAGAGCACAGACGCGCTCGCCCAAATCTGCCCGAGCCGCCCGCTGTATGCCTTCCCTCCGGTCGCGATGCTACCTCAGGTCATCAGTCGGATCAGGGAGGAGAAATGTGCAGTGCTCCTGGTAGCCCCACTCTGGAAGAACCAGACGTGGTTTCCAGAACTGATGCAGATGATGCAATCTGCCCCATGGCCGATTCCGCTGAGGCTAGACCTCCTCAGGCAGGCCAACGGGATGATCCTCCATCCCCGCCCCGATCTGTGGGCCCTCCATGCATGGCCCCTCAACGGGTTCCCGGGAACCTCCCCAGTGGAGTGTTGAGAACCATCACTGAGGCGCAAGCGCCCTCTACGAGGCGCTTATATGCCCAAAAATGGAAGGTGTTCAGTGACTGGTGTAAATCCAGAAACCTGAACCCTGAGACATGCGAGGTACCGAGTGTGCTCGTTTTCTTACAAGAGCTGTTGGAGGCAGGCCGCACCCCCTCCACGCTCAAAGTATATGTGGCTGCCATAGCGGCATCACACGACCCTGTAGAAGGACGCACACTAGGGAAAAACTACCTAGTTGTTCGTTTCCTGAGGGGCGCCAGGAGGATAAATCCCCCACGCCCCCCCTCAGTGCCGATCCGGGACCTGTCCACGGTCCTGGACGCACTCAAAAGTGCCCCGTTCGAACCCCTCCGAACTGTGCACCTTAAACAGCTCTCGCTCAAAACTGCTCCATTGCTGGCTCTCGCCTCGGTCAAGAGAGTGGGCGACCTGCACGCGCTGTCATCAAGCGCTGCCTGCCTGGAGTTTGGACCTTACGACAGCAGAGTTGTCCTCAGGCCAAAACACGGGTATATTCCTAAAGTGCTCTCTACACCCTTCAGAGCACAGCTGATATCTCTGGCCGCGCTATCGTCTCCAGCAGATGAAAGCGACGCTAATTTACTCTGCCCGGTCAGGGCGATCAGAGTATATTTGGAACGTTCTGCCCTGTTCAGACAGACAGAGCAATTGTTCGTATGCTTTGGCGGCCGCACCAAAGGTCTCGCTGTTTTAAAGCAGAGAATATCGCGCTGGATAGTTGATGCTATAGCGCTGGCTTATGAAGCCAAGGGCCTTCAGTGCCCCTTGGGCATCAGAGCTCACTCAACGAGAGGCATGGCCTCCTCGTGGGCGTGGTCGAGTGGGATACCCTTTCAAGATATTTGTGCGGCAGCAGGCTGGGCCTCACCGTCAACATTTATCAGGTTTTATAACCTACAGGTCCCCTCATTGCACTCCAACATACTGTCGGTCTAACTAATGCATAGGCTGGAGTGTGTACATGCTGAGCATTATCTCCTCCCTTATAGGGTCCGTCTCTGACTGACTAGAGGGTTTTTCATGCATATCAGTACATAAAAATGTGCTTGTGTGTTTTTCTCTGGACGCCCAGTGGGCCGTTCCACATTGTCCCTTATAAAGCCCGCCTTCGGCCGACTCGTTGGATAATTACTTTGCTTAAAGGCTCAGGCATCTGCCTCCGGCTTAATAGAGCGAAGTCAGCACGCACTGCGCTTTACATGGTGTTCCCATTGCGTAAGCTACTTACGCAATCGGAGGAACCTCTCGAAAGGGAACGACTCGGTTACTAACGTAACCTCGGTTCCCTGAGAGGAGGGAACGAGTATTGCGTAAGCTGCCGTGCTTGTGCTTGGTCAGTTCGCTTCAGTCGATTGAACCTAAAGAACTCAGACGACGGGGCGCCCAATATAGCCCTTGGCCACGCCCATCTTGGCGGGCTCTGACGCGCGCGGGCGTGAAGCACGCTCATTGGAAGCGGGTTCAGAGTCGCCCCGTCATAGGTTCGTGCAGTTGCCGCAGCACAGCCAATGACCGAGCTGCCTCGCTCATTGCTGTATGCTGTGCAGCTGCAATGCGTTTTACATAAAGACTTCAATATTTCTCGAGAAAAGGAGTTTTCCCATAGCGTAAGCTACTTACGCAATACTCGTTCCCTCCTCTCAGGGAACCGAGGTTACGTTAGTAACCGAGTCGATTTCTTTCCCAACTGTTTATGTTCACTCAAAGGGATAGTTCACCCGAAAATGAAAATTCTGTCATTTACTCACCCTCAAGTTGTTTCAAACCTGTATGAATTTATTTCTTCTGCTGAACACATAAGAAGATATTTTGAATAATATTAATAACCAAGCAGTTGATGAGTCCCCACTGACCATATTTTTTGGACATCCATAGTACGGGAAAAAAATACTATGGAAGTCAATGGGGTCCATCAACTGTTTGGTTACCGACATACATCAAACTATCTTCTTTTGTGTTCAGCAGAAGAAACAAATTCATACAGGTTTGGAACAATTTGAAGAGGAGTAAATAATGACAGAATTTTTATTTTTGAGTGAACTTTTCCCTTAAGGCTTTACAGTTGTAGCGCCCCCATAGGTGCAATTTTGATGGGACTTTTCAGTATTCAAGTATATTTTTAGTAAACATATATCTTGCTTTTGTCTATTTGTTGTGTCTTTGCTTCAGTCTGAAACTCAGGGACACAAAGCATGATTATTTGTCTATGTCACACAAATCTCTTTTCTGGGCATACATGAACGAGGAAAGACTAGTCCCCAATTGAATCGAGTTAATGTGCATGCGTGTTCTAGATTAAACAAACTATTATAAATGTGTCATTTTGAGCATTCCAATTTCTCCCATTCACTATTTTACATGTAGTCCACATAGATTATGCGGCCACACGTGCCTGCACACACAGCAGTCATTCAAGTAAGGAATGTGAAGGCCACAAACTGAGATAACGGTCTTCTTGAACTTGATTGTATTTCATGGCTACATTTGACGCTTAAGGATGTTTTCATTCCAAGTTCAAAACCAAGGTCCCTTTTGAATCTTCTTGTTGGGTTTCACTTATAATATGATTACGGTTTTCCCTTTCTCCGATTTTTGTACCTTCTAGAGATGACACATTCTGCTCTGGTCTGCTGCTTTTTTTAGGGATTTCCAGTGATTTTCCATGGAGTGATTGGAAAGGATGACAGAGAGTCAAACAGCCCCTCCTTTTTCAACATCTCTGAGATCAACATAATCTTAGACTACCTGAAGAAGCTGCTCCTGACACAGGCCAAGAAGGGCATTCCAAAAATTTCCCCCAAAGAGATTGGTATTATCGCCCCCTACAGGAAACAGGTAACAATACATTTTTAACAGCTCAGCCACAGCAAACCTGATGCGTACCACACACAAAATGCAGCTAATGTAGTAGCAAGTAAACCCTCGAAAAATTTTGTTTGCAGAAATACACTACCATTGAAAGGTTTGTGGTCAGTACGTTTTTTTTAAATGACTTTGATAGAAGTCTCTTATGCGACAGTAAAATCTATAATGTTGTGAGATATCAGATATTACAGTACAATTTAAAATAACTTTTATTTTATTTTAATATATTTTAAATTGTCATTTATTCCTGTGAGGGCAAAGCTGAATTTTCAGCTTCATTACCGAACAAGTTTACAAGTTGTTTTTTTTACGTGTTTGAAAGAAGTCTCTTCTGCTCACCAAGGCTGCATTTTTTTTTTATCCAAAAAATTAAATTTTTATTTTAATATTATTTAAATGTCTTCAGTGTCACATGATCCTTCAGAAATCATTTTAATATGCTGATTTGGTGCTCAAGAAACATTTCTTATTATTATCAATGTTAAAAACAATTGTGCTGCAAACATTTTTTGTGGAAACCATGATAATATAACGGTGACAAAATAACAGCATTAGTTTAAAATATAATATATATAGATTTTTTTTTTTAAACTAGTCTTCACTACATTTGGACAATCAGAAATATCTACACACTTTTTCTACTGTTTTCTTTCCACATAGATTGCTGCCCATTATTCAAACAAGTTTTGAATTCAAACAATTTTGATTCATGCAGATCATTATCATTGTCTTAAAGATTTTTTTCTATCATTGTATACCATTTTTCAACATTGTTTTAATTGTACAGGTAGAGAAAATCAGGAAAGGCATCAAGATTGACAGGGAACTTAGATCCTGCATTGGCATTGAAGAGTTAAAGGTCAGTGCGAGTCTGAGCACTCTGTTATCGGTTCTCAACCTTTATCAGGACACGTGAGCAAAAAATGACTGCTGTACTTGTTGTGTTGTGTAGGTTGGTTCCGTGGAGGAGTTTCAAGGCCAAGAGAGGAAAGTGATCATGGTGTCAACTGTTCGCAGCAGCAAGGAACACTTCACTTTGGACGAAACATTCAATATTGGGTTTCTCAAGAATGAGAAGGTAGTATCTCACACACACAGTAGACAATACAACACAGCGAAGCCTAAAAAACAAAGCTGGCTCACAACTCTCTCCTCCAGAGATTCAATGTGGCGGTGACGAGAGCAAAAGCCCTGCTGATCATGGTGGGAAACCCCATCATTCTACAAACAGACACAACCTGGGGCAGGTATGAAAATTTCCGACTAACATGAAATTAAATTTGATATGAATTCTGGACTTGCAAGTTTTTTTGTTTTGTTTTTTCACATTTGTGTTTGTAGGTTTATTAATTACTGCATTGAGCAGGAAGGTTATACTGGATATGATATTTCCAACTTGGAGGGAACGGAGGAGGTTGTTAAGCGTCTGATCGCTCTAAACATCCACCAGGAGATCACAGGTAAGAGATGGCCTTAAGTAAAGTGCGGTCACACTAGACTTTGCACTTCTTTTGCTTCCATCAAGGCAGTCTTTCGCTTAAGTTCAAGTGTCGTGAACTCTTATCTGTGAATTTGCAAAGAGATATATTTGAATATTTTAAATGTATTGTATTTATAATTGATTATTTATTTAAATGGCCCACGATTGTGACATCACATCCTGTTTCCAATGTTTATTAAGTGTCTGAAGTAATTTTGTGTACCTAAGGCCTAGTGTGACCGCATATTCATAACTCACCATTTATTGACTGGTTATGCAAATACACTACTGTTCATGTTTGGGGTTAGTAAAATTTATTTTAAAGGGGTCATATAATGCCATTTTTGTACAAGCTAATATGATTCTTTAGGGTCTAAATTAAAAGTTTGTAATATACTTTAATTAAAAATTCTCATTAGTATTGTAAGAAAACACTTATTTTACCTGGTCAAAAACAGCTCTGTTTTCAGCACGCCGTTTCAGTGCATATGACTTTAAATGATAATGAGCTTTGCTCACCCCGCCTCTCTGTTCTGTGCATACACCGTTTGTAACACAATAACCATAACGCGTTGTTCAGTATAAACGTGGAATTATGAATTATATTGAGAACGTCATACATAGAAAACATGCCGTAATGTACCCTGACTGAGTGTAAACCTTAGACGCATTCATTGTGAAACGTGTAGCTAGCAATTTGCAAAGATTAATATATTAATATAAAGTTTAATAAAACGTTTCACTCACTTCCGTTCTTCTGGAGGTTCAGCAGGAACACGAATATCTGGTACCGATCCTTTTTAGCATAGCTTCTTAGCAAATCCAGCTTTATACTGACCCTCGTTTATAAAGCAGTCTGGTGTGTGAAATGATTCGCGCAAACATGAAAGCATTGACGTTGCTCGTGTGGAATATTCCCTTCGAAAACAAAACTCAGCCACTGCGTCTTCAGCGGTTCGGATTCAGGAACATTAAAATGACTGTGTTCGTTATTACACCCAAGAACAGAACACCACAATCGCTTAGACGCCATTCTGCTCATAGACAGTGCTCCGGCACATCAACAATGACCGCGCCGGTCCGGTCCGCGCCGCGCAGACTATGATTGACAGCTACCTCATGTGCGAGGGCGGGTCTGTGTTGAAACGCTCCCGTCAATCAACAATCGTGGGAGGGGCGTCCGTTTTATTGACGTCACAAAAATGAACGGCTCGATTTGAGGCAGGGGAAAACATATAAGGAGATTAAAACAAAACCACTGGATGGATTTTTATCATTATATGATGTTTGTGTACAGGCACTGCCAACACACATTTCAGTACAATCAACTTGTAAAAGTGCATGTACCATTATATGACCCCTTTAAGAAATACTTAATTCTAATAATATCAAACTTAATACTTTAGATAATACATGTGAAATCGATCAAAAGGACAGTAAAGGCATTTATAATATTACAAAATATTTCTATTTCAAATAAATGCTTTTCTTTTTATCTTTATATTAATCAAAGAGTCATGGAAAAAAGATGTATCACTGTTTCCACAAAAATATCCTGCAGCACGACTGGAAATAATAATAATAAATGTTTCTTCAGCAGCAACTCAGCGTTTAAATGAAGGATCATGTCAAGGATCAAACTTTTAAACAGTAGTGCATTTGAACCTACACAACTCTCCTGTTTTGTTTATAGCCTCTTTTTTTCAGGACAATTTCTTTTCTTTGTTGGGATTGAATGTACAGTAAATCATGTGAACCAAGTGCTCACTATCATATTATTTCTCCCCCTAGTGGAAACAGAGGAGAGTGTGGTCCAGCAATATGAGAATCCTGCATGGAGACATGAACATTAAAATGAAGTGTCATTATTAAAGCCCCTCCCACTCAGGTCTTCATTAGCATAGCCACACCCCTTTGTGAAGTTACACTGGAAAAGTCTTAAACTTAGAAGCTTAATGTTAAAGCTAAAACAGTACTATGATATATGCATTAAATTGGTAATTCATTGTTCTCAAGATATGCTTTTAATAAAACTTGTCTGTCTATGCAATAGAAACTAGAAAGGAACTTTTTTAAATGTATAGATTATGATCAGAGCCGGACAGTAACGGAGTACATTTACTTGAGTCGAGTACAATTTTGAGGGATCTGTACTTTACTCGAGTATCATTTTTGGAGAGTACTCATGACTTTACTCAAGTACATTTGAGAGGCAAATATTGTACTCTTTACTCCGCTACATTTCTATCCATAACCGTGAGTACCCATTACTTACTTCTAAAAGAAAAGGAAAAAAGAAAAGTCTCGGAAACCCTCAATTTGTTGTTTCCCTCTCAAACGTGATTGGATTGTGCAGGCGCCACTGATTGGGACAGCCTATCAGCAATCAGCTTTCCCGCCAAAGTCAATACCATGGTCAGATTTAGATAAGATACGAAACCATGGACGAAACAATGGATGAAGACGCTGCAGGTCCATCCCGGGAATGTGCCAACCCGTTTATTGATTTGATTGATGAAAAAAAAGAGAAACTCACATGTACACACAATTGTTAGCTGAATTTTCTTTTCTGATATTACACATTAATGTAAGCCGAGCATTTGCTTTGATGTTCTTGAGTATGCGGTGTGTTTAACACAATCAGGTTCAAATGTGGGTGCAAAAAATCCATTAAAACTCTAGCAATGGTTTGTCAGAGCGTTGCCATTGTGCTATTGCCTTGTGGGCAAGTGAGAAATGTTAAATAAAGCAACATGGTAAAAAGATGAAAATGACTTGATTTTACTTTCAATTCCTTTTACATTCTCCAAGGTATTAACATTTTTCATAACTCCATGTAGGACGTTTCTGTACATAAATGTAAGCACTGTGGCAGTAGTAATGCAATATTTAGAAAATGTACTTTTGTACTCTTGATACTTTTTAAAAACAAGTACTTCAGTACTTTTACTTAAGTAGACATCTGACTGTAATACTTTTACTTGTACTTGAGTAAAATTTAGCAAGGGCTATTTGTACTTTTACTCAAGTAATGAAGCTGTGTACTCTGTCCGCCTCTGATTATGATTAGAGAAAACCGAGAAAAGGAGCTGTAGCCTTTTGCCTAGAAAGATATGGGAACTTCAACACCCATAGTGCACTGTAGTTTTAACAAAAGCCCTAGAGCTGTCAAATGTTTGCTGACAAATAAACGGGGAGATCTGGGTGCAGGTAACATTAAAAAAGTAAACATTGTTCATTTACATATCGACATACAATTGAAAATACGGTTGAAAATCTGCAAATTTGTCCTTTCATCTCAGGGCTTTGTATGCAATTTTGTCTATATGTTTAGATACATTAGGCTAAATAAATATGAGCACATGAAACACATGATTGATAAATCACTGATTACTAAAAATGAAGTGCTTTATTTCATAAAACTTTCAGACAACACATAGCAGCATTTATTTAATAATGCTTAATAATTCATGGTGATAATGGTTTTGATTTTGGTCCCATTGGTTTGTTTGGAAATTTGCAAATGAAGTCAATCACATCATTAAAAAAATCATGTACTTCATGGAAAAATCATGGACTTTTGACTGAAGTAAATACAATGGAGGATCTCGTGTGTTTTTTCCGTAGTTTCTTGTGTTTACACTTTTTTTTTTTTTACTACAAATTCTACAGTTTATTATTATTTATTTTGGAAACCATATACCTGTAATGAGGAGCATGGTTTTATACCATGATATGCCTATACAGTTAAACTCTGGATTGTACGCAATAACTATTGTTCATTTCATTGGGGCAATTACAAAGCATAATTTTAGAATAATAAACAGCTTTAAAGCCTCCAATGAATTAAGTATGAAGCTTTCTTCTCTTTAAATATGTTTTATGAGATGTTTAATAGTTCTAATGAATTTGAATTTAAATTAAATCAATTTAATGAGAGCCTGATGAAAGATAAATATCAGTGTCTTACATTAATAAAGTGTTAACTCATTACAAATGTTATTGTTAAAGGGATAGTTCACCCCAAAACGTCATCATTTACTCACCCGAATGTCATTCCAAACCTGTATGACTTCTGTGGAGCATAAAGAAGATAATTTGAGAAATGTTTTTTTTTTTTTTTCCATACAATAGAAGTCAAGAGCATTTAAAATAATTTAATAGCAGTAAATTTACTTTACGGCATCCTATAGCTCGAAATTAAATATTAAGTTTGTTACCTGCATTTGCAGTAAATGCAATAACATCTATCATTATTTGTTTTTTCCCTATTTAATTTATTCATTTATTTATTCCAATTTAAGGCCCTAACCCCAGCAAAACATTCACAGTTGAACTCATGGCCCGGATGGGCTGGATTTGTCCAGGGTTGAATTTCAGCCCCACTGTAGGGACATGTCCATAACTATTAACTATTACATATCGTATTAAAAGATATGTAACAAATTCATGGTGTTCAAAAGCATTCAAAGTTGGTTCATTTGCCTCACCTGCTCTCCCTCCTTACTCATATCCTTCCCTATGTATTCTCCTTGTGTTTTTCTGTATCAGTCATGTGGTTGTTTCAGGTTGTGGATGTTTTCCTAGTAGGTGTTACTGTGTACATACACTCACCTAAAGGATTATTAGGAACACCATACTAATACTGTGTTTGACCCCCCTTCGCCTTCAGAACTGCCTTAATTCTATGTGGCATTGATTCAACAAGGTGCTGAAAGCATTCTTTAGAAATGTTGGCCCATATTGATAGGATAGCATCTTGCAGTTGATGGAGATTTGTGGGATGCACATCCAGGGCACGAAGCTCCCGTTCATCCCAAAGATGCTCTATTGGGTTGAGATCTGGTGACTGTGGGGGCCATTTTAGTACAGTGAACTCATTGTCATGTTCAAGAAACCAATTTGAAATGATTCGAGCTTTGTGACATGGTGCATTATCCTGCTGGAAGTAGCCATCAGAGGATGGGTACATGGTGGCCATAAAGGAAACAATGCTGAGGTAGGCCGTGGCATTTAAACGATGCCCAATGGCACTAAGGGGCCTAAAGTGTGCCAAGAAAACATCCCCCACACCATTACACCACCACCACCAGCCTGCACAGTGGTAACAAGGCATGATGGATCCATGTTCTCATTCTGTTTACGCCAAATTCTGACTCTACCATCTGAATGTCTCAACAGAAATCAAGACTCATCAGACCAGGCAACATTTTTCCAGTCTTCAACTGTCCAATTTTGGTGAGCTCTTGCAAATTGTAGCCTCTTTTTCCTATTTGTAGTGGAGATGAGTGGTACCCGGTGGGGTCTTCTGCTGTTGTAGCCCATCCGCCTCAAGGTTGTGCGTTTTGTGGCTTCACAAATGCTTTGCTGCATACCTCGGTTGTAACGAGTGGTTATTTCAGTCAAAGTTGCTCTTCTATCAGCTTGAATCAGTCGGCCCATTCTCCTCTGACCTCTAGCATCAACAAGACATTTTCGCCCACAGGACTGCCGCATACTGGATGTTTTTCCCTTTTCACACCATTCTTTGTAAACCCTAGAAATGGTTGTGCGTGAAATTTTGACATGTGTCTCATATATAATCAATACACATAACATATATTTGGATGTGAAATATACAAATGACACACATGCATAGCACATTGTCTACAGACATGTGGCATATACACTCACCTAAAGGATTATTAGGAACACCTGTTCAATTTCTCATTAATGCAATTATCTAATCAACCAATCACAAGGCAGTTGCTTCAATGCATTTAGGGGTGTGGTCCTGGTCAAGACAATCTCCTGAACTCCAAACTGAATGTCAGAATGGGAAAGAAAGGTGATTTAAGCAATTTTGAGCGTGGCATGGTTGTTGGTGCCAGATGGGCCGATCTGAGTAAATATGCCACATGTCTGTAGACAATGTGCTATGCATGTGTGTCATTTGTATATTTTACATACAAATATATACACTCACCGGCCACTTTATTAGGTACCCCATGCTAGTAACGGGTTGGACCCCCTTTTGCCTTCAGAACTGCCTCAATTCTTCGTGGCATAGATTCAACAAGGTGCTGGAAGCATTCCTCAGGGAGTTTGGTCCATATTGACATGATGGCATCACACAGTTGCCGCAGATTTGTCGGCTGCACATCCATGATGCGAATCTCCCGTTCCACCACATCCCAAAGATGCTCTATTGGGTTGAGATCTGGTGACTGTGGAGGCCATTTTAGTACAGTGAACTCATTGTCATGTTCAAGAAACCAATTTGAAATGATTAGAGCTTTGTGACATGGTGGAAGTAGCCATCAGAGGATGGGTACATGGTGGCCATAAAGGGATGGACATGGTCAGAAACAATGCTCAGGTAGGCCGTGGCATTTAAACGATGCCCAATTGGCACTAAGGGACCTAAAGTGTGCCAGGAAAACATCCCCCACACCATTACACCACCACCACCAGCCTGCACAGTGGTAACAAGGCATGATGGTTCCATGTTCTCATTCTGTTTACGCCAAATTCTGACTCTAACATCTGAATGTCTCAACAGAAATCGAGACTCATCAGACCAGGCAACATTTTTTCCAGTCTTCAACTGTTCAATTTTGGTGAGCTCTTGCAAATTGTAGCCTCTTTTTCCTATTTGTAGTGGAGATGAGTGGTACCCGGTGGAGTCTTCTGCTGTTGTAGCCCATCCGCCTCACGGTTGTGCGTGTTGTGGCTTCACAAATGCTTTGCTGCATACCTCGGTTGTAACGAGTGGTTATTTCAGTCACTGTTGCCCTTCTATCAGCTCGAACCAGTCTGGCCATTCTCCTCTGACCTCTGGCATCAACAAGGCATTTCCGCCCACAGAACTGCCGCTCACTGGATGTTTTTTCTTTTTCGGACCATTCTCTGTAAACCCTAGAGATGGTTGTGCGTGAAAATCCCAGTAGATTAGCAGTTTTTGAAATACTCAGACCAGCCCTTCTGGCACCAACAATCATGCCACGTTCAAAGTCACTCAAATCAACTTTCTTCCCCATACTGATGCTCGGTTTGAACTGCAGGAGATTGTCTTGACCATGTCTACATGCCTAAATGCACTGAGTTGCCGCCATGTGATTGGCTGCTTAGAAATTAAGTGTTAACGAGCAGTTGGACAGGTGTACCTAATAAAGTGGCCGGTGAGTGTATGTTATGTGTATTGATTATATATGAGACACATGTCAAAATATGTATTATACATACATGAACATTTATATTTATATGGGATAAATGTATGTCAATATGGAATTGTTCCCATTTCTAATAGGTTTAAAATATGGCTGTGCATTCTGTATGTACATTTATGTTTTACTCTATAAGAGCATATATGTATATTTAAATATGAGACATATACTGTATGTCAAAATATACATAAACATATTTGCATGGGATAAATTTGTCAGTATATGGAATTGTTTTAATTTCTAATGGGTTTCAAATTTATCTGTCCAATTACGGGAACTTTTATGTCCCCAGGTTATACATTCATGTTAAAAATACTATTTTATAAAATAAATAGTTTAGTTATTTCAAATAATATTTATTGCACCACCAAAAAATGTTATACACTAAAATCAGTATGATTTCCATTTTTAAAAATGCTTTCATCACTAATATTTGGCTACTTAGGCCTTGTCCCCAACCCAGACTTTAAAACTTATCTGCTCTGAAAATGTGATCAAATGTTATCAGTTAATTAAAAAATCACAATATATGTTTAAACAGTAACTTAAAAAGGCACTTGATGCATAATTTGGGTTCATATCTGTGCAATTTGTGAATATTTTTAACAATTTAGTATTGTCCACAACAATACTGTCATTACCGCGACAGTCTATGATTACAACAAGGATATTTTTGAGGGTAAGACTTGTTTATGCCATAACCATGGAAATGAAGACTAGCAGGGGAGCACATGTCAGCCATGAAAGAACAGTGAAATTTGATGTCTGAAAAAGTAAGTAATTTAATCATGAATTCCTTCTGATCATGGAGTAGACTTATTCAGCGTCATTACCATAAATGCTGTAGCAGCAATATTTTGATAAATATATATATATATTCACAATGATTTATGTGTATTTAAAGGTCTTTTTGTACTAGCTGTTGAGTAATGTTAGCAAAACCATGACCTAGCATCTTTTTTCCTGAAAAAAATGAAAAATGTCATTACCGCAACACGTCATTACCAACACACAACTTGTTGTGATGGTAATGACAAGTGATGGTGGTAATGACATGTTCTGTGTCACTATCTATATCATATTATGTGTTTATAAATTAAGTTAAAGAAGCATAATAGTGTGATTTTACAATGAAACTTAAAGGAGAACTCCGGCGCAAAATGAACCTTTGGTCTAATTACACATTGTTACCTAGTCAACCGTTATCTGAGATTTGTTTTCATGATTATCGAATGTAAATAGTTTTATCTCTAAAAACAGTTTAGCCTATAAAGCTAGTATAACGGTAGTATATTGGGCATAGATCAATGACAAATAAAAATCGCTTGTTAATACCACTAACAAGGCTCAAAATAGCCCCACACTAGCACGTTAGCATAATGAGGGTCCCTACCTTCAAACCGAAGCATTGAGAACTTTGTCAGTGTCCAGACAGTTTAATAAGAAGATATTTTAAACATACAGTCAACTTCGTGTATACAGGCAGAATCCATCTTTGAAATACAGTCTTTACCAGTCGATCTACGAACGCCGATCCAAGCCTGCTGTTCGCGCTCACCTTATCATTCTCACCAGCGCACTTGGATCGGCGTTCGTAGATCGACTGGTAAAGACTGTATTTCAAAGATGGATTCTGCCTGTATACACAAAGTTGACTGTATGTTTAAAATATCTTCTTATTAAACTGTCTGGACACTGACAAAGTTCTCAATGCTTCGGTTTGAAGGTAGGGACCCTCATTATGCTACCGTGTTAGTGTGGGTCTATTTTCAGCCTTGTTAGTGGTATTAACAAGCGATTTTTATTTGTCATTACACTATGCCCAATATACTAGCGTTATACTGGCTTTATAGGCTAAACTGTTTTTAGAGATAAAACTATTTACATTCGATAATCATGAAAACAAATCTCAGATAACGGTTGACTAGGTAACAATGTGTAATTAGACCAAAGGTTCATTTTGCGCCGGAGTTCTCCTTTAAGTGAGATGCCTTACTTCCTAAAACTATTTTTTGTCTTATTTTTTAACCAGAATGGCTCCCAAGAAATCAACTGAAAGGTCTAGAGATTATAGAAAAAAATTGAAGGAAGATCCTGTAAAATATCAGCAGTACATTGACAGAGAAAAGGAAAGATACAAAAGAAGAAAAGAAACAGGAAAGCTAATCTCACAACTTTCAAAACGGGAGCAAAGGCAGAAACTAGAGATGGGCCGATTACAATTTTCTAGGCCGATTCCGATTTTTCAGAGTTTGACCTGCCGATACCAATTTTTAGCCGATTACGATTTCATTTTTTCTAATCACTTTACAGCACACACAAATATTTATTTTCTCTCTTTTCTTTAGTAGAACATTTTACATTTTGCATAGAATATTTTTGAACAGTAATCACTATAAAATAGGACTATATAAATTACTCCTCTAAAAATGTGCAGTGAATCTAAAGTGCAGTGTTATGGAAGAACCATTTCCTTCTTTTCACATCCAATATCCAACAAAAAAAGTGTTAATTTCAAAAAGAAAATTCATTTTCTTTTCTGACAAATACTCCAGTTCTTGTTAAAACACACCAGACGTGCAAATTCTGTGCATTTTGGGCACTTTTGTGTGAAATCATATTTATTTTGTCCATCAAAAGTGTGCTTTCACTTTAATTGAGCGTGAGCAGTGCAGCAAAAATAGACTCTGCACCGAAACCCGTGCTTCACCGCTGCTCACGCGCGGCTCCCGCTCCCGGTGTGAATGCACTCATTGATTAACATGCACGCTTGAAATAATACGCGCTGCTCACGTTTGCGGTGTGAAACGGCCGTAATTCACGAGGTTTCCAACATGTGCGTTCCGTGTGCACGTGTGATGCTGATGTTGCTCGATATTAATCATGCGGCGCCCGAGTGTATTTGACCGGCATAAAATGTCATCGCCGATCATGGCCAATCGAAAATCGGCCAATTCCAGTCACCAGCCGATCAATCGGTGCATCTCTAACAGAAACGCAAACAATGGAGAGTTAACCAAAACAATCAAAGAGCCAATGACAAAATTCGACAGGAAGTACAACACTATGTAGCTTCAAACACCCCCCAACATCTCCAGACATCCCCCCAAGATCTCCAGTGCAACAGGGTCAGAACAGTGAAAATGAAAATCGTGAAACTCCTTGCAGAAGAGGTCGTAAGAAAGTTAAAGGACAAGTTCGGTATTTTACACAAGCCCCGTTTCAAGATCATTTCTGATGAAATAGAACAAGATTACAATTTGGACACATGCTGCTGTCCCGAGAATTTTCGGTTTCTGTGGTTGCACAACCCTGTCAATCTCCTTACATCTGTCCATTTCTTTCAACAACACTCACCAGAAGTCATTATTTAAGCCTTTAAATTTGATTTATGTATCAGTACACTTTTCATTTGTCATTACCAAAACACTATGTCATTACCAGAACAGTATGTCATTACCACCACGTTGCTTAATTTACAGCAAACATACCTTTAAATCTGTTTTATGTTCAATCTTGAGGTGCTACATGAAAAGCCTAATGAAATACTCATCCACCTATTCAAAGAAAAAACATCTAAAATTAATTTTACAGAAATTAAACAAAAGTGTGCTTTGATGAATACAGGAAAACACATTTTGATGGTAAGAACAAGAAAATATATGGAATTCGCAGAATGGAAACATTTTGTTTTTTATATGTATTGTTAAAGGTTAACAATGTTTGCAAGATGAATGAGTTTAAATGATCTCCTTGATACATTCTTTGCATTATGAGACTTTTTGATGTTGTGATGGGAATGACGTTTTTCAGTGCCAGTTGGCAAATAGATATAAAATACTCAAATTATATTTAACCCCTTAGCTGTCACCCCCCTTTTTGAGAATGGGGGTTAAAATGCACTATTCAAACTTAAATGGTTGTAATTCAAGAATGCTTTGGAATATATACCCAAGTTTGGTCTTGTTTTAAAGAAAACACTCAGCAGATTATTGCTGAAGTGAGAACACTTCAAAAAATTAAAGTATGAAAAAGTTATGGAAGTTTAAATTTACAGTAAATCAAATATACTGTACTATATATTTTTTATTTTATATAATATATATTTTACAAAATATTTTTTAGTCTAAAATTACTATAAAATTAAAGCCATAAATCTAACCAAGTTATGTTCCAAATTTGAAGTTGATATCACAAAAATTGAAGTTCCCATGAGATTTTGTTTAGGCGTAGTACCAAAAATAGCCACCGGGTGCCATTGAATTCCATTGAATTTAGTTGTATATATTCTGCCTTAACAAATTAATACATTTCTGTCCAAATATCAATTCTGTCACAAAATGTGGAACTTTGAGACACAGACCTTTCTGACAATATGTGTTTTGTCAAGATTAGAAAAGGTTTTGATCATAAATTATGAAATATAATGATGCCTAAAAGGGGAGGAGCCTGATAAAATAATTTGGAGTACCGTTTCTATGGTAACACAACGTTCAATCATAAAACGGTTTTCACAGGATGAATTCTGAGTTTATAAGCTTTCAAATGATACCTAATTTATGATAACTGTGATATAATAAAAAAGGCGATAAAAAAAAAATATTATATTTTAGAGGATAATATATATATATTATAATTTTTAGAGGATAATATTATATTATAATTTTTTATTGAAAAATACTAGATTATATGTTTTATTATGAACTTTTAGCATAAAAACAGAAGTTTCAATCATTAAAAGTGGGTGCATCGACTTTTTGTGACAAAGGTCAGACCTCCTATTATGATGCAGATTTTTTGAGGTGCACTCTTGTCATAAATTCATCAATTACTCTTCCTACATAATTTGTAACACAAAACAGGGGTAGAATATCTATTTAGAAGTCTTTGACCTTTCCAACGATATATAATTTGTCATAATTAGATTAGGATTTAATAGAAATATAGTGAAGTAAAGTTAGGCGTCCCGGTAGCGGGACGGTGACAGTTAAGGGGTTAAGCTCAGTCGTGGCCATTATTATATCTTTACATCAAAGCATGTAAACATTGCCTTGACATAATTCCAACAAAATTCAACCAGATTTCATTCATCAAAATGTAAGATGGCAAAATAGCCCCCAATTGAAGAATCACCCATATGTACATTTATGATTTTACTCTTAATAGTTTATATGGATATTTTATATATGAGACATATGTCAAAATATACATACATAAACACATTTGTATGGGATAAATTTATATATTAATGGAATTGTTCAAATTTCGAATAGGTTTGCTATATAATAGCTGTGCATATATACATAGGCCTATATGTTTTTACTTTATATGTGCATAAATGTCATATATGTTTATATTTTATATGTACATATATTACATTTGCATATGGGAAGACAAGCTGGACTGCCTTCCTTGGCCAAGACAGTTTTTGGTGGTCTCCCAACCTGAGCTGACAGGTGTCTCTAAAAACCAGCCTGTCTTGTTTAAGTGTTTTTGTTTTTCAGCAGGGCAGTCGTGTGACAGTGCTATCTGAATCTGTTATCTATCTGTATGCTGCTCTCTGGTCGACAGGTGGCGCAGGTCCGTCTGAACCATAGCCTTCTGTATAATTTTTTTTTTTTTTTAAGTTTATTTAAATAATTCTGCAACTTTTGTTTTGGGAGTACTATCGTCTTATACACTTCATATCATATTTTCCCTTACACATGTGGGATGGATGCGTATAAGTATCCTGTTAACCTATAAGCTTAAGTTTCGTTTTGCCTGGAAATAACTCTTCCGCAAAAAAAAATCCTTTGCCTGGTTCATATGAGAGAGTGTGTTGACCTGAGAGCTTTAGGTATTAAACAGAATGAACAGAAGAAACAGGAGTAATTATCTCTCTATAGCCGCTGTGCGCGCAATTGGATTGGATTTCATAGAGTTCATAGAGGAAACAAACAGGAGATCCATTACTGACAGAAACACACTCAGAGACATCTACAACGAAGAGTTTCGAGACAGGTAAAACAATGAAAAATGCACATCAGTGGACGTTTTTATTATTTGTCAGTTAAATGAACAAGTGCATCATCAGTTGCACCTTTGTCTTAACAGGGACGGTCGTGTCAAAGATCCAAACTTCTCTAGAGTCATCTTTGCATTGAGAAACGGCAACAAAGCGCGTCTTTCCAGAACTGGTCACGTTTTCTTTAACAGCAATGTAAGAAACCTTATTTACCACTGGCTACCAGTCAGCGTCAGCCAGATGATTTATGCCCGTTTGAAGTAGCTTGGACTATTTGTATTTCCAGTATCAGTTGATTAGTCTTGTAAAGGTCCTGGTAAACCCTACTGTAGCCTATGTTGTGGGGACAAAACAAAACGTAGCTACTAGCCACAAGAATGGAAATTTGACCATTGGCGATACAACATTTCGGGGGAAAGAATTGGTCCCTATAAGAAAATAGCTTATAAATCCTAGAAATTATTATTTTATTTTTTTTAGGTTCAGGGTTAGGATATTTAATAGTTAGGCTACATTTAAAAAAATCATTATGTCTATGGAAATTCCCCATAAAACAAACTGTAACACAGGGTGAAATCAAGAAGGGGAAGGGAGAGCTGGATCCAAATGCAATTATGGGGCTTTTTCATGGGCTCGTTTTGCGGTCCGAGCGCGTTTGTTCCCGGCGAACCTTGGTGCGTCTGCGTGCATATTACGTCATCGCAAACGTGCATGATAGAAAACAGAACGCGGGTCAGTATTGTGTTTTTTTATTAATTCGCTGCTATTATGCGCAGTTGAGTGAACAATACAGGTTTACTGTGCGTGTGTCACATAAGGTGGCCTTCTGCTGCTTGCAAATGAACTCTTTTGAGGAGCCAGTGGATTTCCAAATTTGGTGCCCTGGTTTCACGCGCACTGCACGAATACACTGCAGGCTCACTCTCATCCAAGGTAAATCATCAACACTATCATTCCTTATAAGTGTTTTATTTAACTGAATACATCACAATAAGTTAAAGCGCATGCGCAGGTCACTTTACTTCCTGAACAAGTGCGCACCCGAGTCCGTGCTGCTTTCACATTCACGCGAACCGCCGCGGCACGGTGCGGGAACAACCAAACTCAGACCACCTCCTCTAGTCTCGGGTTCGGTACCCCAGTGCGCATCCGGGTCCCATGACACCGTTCACATTAGCGATTTTTCATGCGAACCGTGCCCCGTTGTGAACTAAACTGCCAGTGTGAAAGCCCCCTTAGTTTAATAAAAAATTAAACAAGCAAAACCATTTTCAAGCTCAGCCAAATTCTGAGCTTGAAACCCTCCCCTCAGACATCACACCAAATATGCATACTTTTCTATATCCGATGTAAGGGTGAACTCATAAAAAGTCCAATTACACAGATGTAGTTTCCTCTAGCAGAGGTTTTAAATGCTGGTTTCAAACACCCAGTTCAAAACCCTCATAAATTACAATAACGTTTGTTTTTAAAAATTAGAATTAAAATTCCAAAAATATTTTTTGCTGTAGCTTTTTGGCTAAAGAAGTGATCAAAATATAACCTCACTAGCAAATTAGAAGGTAGATTTTGACTGAAAAAAGTTTAAATGTGTTCTCAGGACAAGAGTATTTTTCACAAATCTCTGGGTAAGCTGTCACATGTTTACATTTTTTTATAAATGTATTTATTTATTAAAACTTGACCAAAAAAATGGTTGGATATTGATTGGTAGGCCTACCATTTATCGTTTAGTGTTTCATAATTATTTTAACTTTTATTTAACTTTTTATTTTATTACTTTGTTACTTTGTGGTAGAAATTCCTCTACTCATCTGATTTAAAGGGTTAGTTCACCCAAAAATGAAAGTTATGTCATTAATGACTCACCCTCATGTCGTCCCAAGCCCGTAAGACCTCCGTTCATCTTCGGAAAAGAGTTTAAGATATTTTAGATTTAGTCCGAGAGATTTCTGTCCCTCCATTGAAAATGTATGTACGGTATACTGTCCTTGTCCAGAAAGGAAATACAGACATCATCAAAGTAGTCCATGTGACATCAGTGGGTTAGTTAGAATGTTTTGAAGCATCGAAAATACATTTTGGTCCAAAAATACCAAAAACTACGACTTTATTCAGCATTGTATTGTCTTCCGGTTCTGTTGTCAGCTTTCTGACAGAAAGCTCTCGGACTAAATCTAAAATATCCTAAACTGTGTTCCGAAGATGAACGGAGGTCTTACGGGCTTGGGACGATATGAGGGTGAGTCATTAATGACGACATAATTTTCATTTTTGGGTGAACTAACCCTTTAAATTAACCCAGGTGTCCCAGACACCTATGAATTTATACTCTAACACCTAAGCATACTTCAGTACCTGTTCGAGTCGGACAATGTCTCGTCCTTTTTGAACACTATCACTCAGGAATAAGGTCTCTAGTGCTCCACTAAACACTATCACTTGAGAATAGAAGTAAGATCTCTAGTGTCTAGCCTGCGCAGCAATAATTAGACAGACTCCCGAGAATGCCTTGTATTAATCACAGAGAATTCCACCCGCAAAAAAAGTACAGCATGTTTAATAATATAGGAGAATGGCAAAGGTGACATGATTCATTACATCATTTTTATAATATGATTGGTTCTTCATTTTTATAATTCAGCTAACCTGTCTGTTACTAAGTAAAAGTCATGAGTTTATATTTAGACGGCTGTCTAATTTTGTTTCCCTTTTTGTTATGTTCAGGCATGATTCAGACACACTTTGGCCCAAGTGTTGGGGACATGTAGTTTTCAGAAGCATAAATGTAAATCCTGCAAGGAAAAGAAATGATAGTTATGATTAATTTAAAAATTCTGGTTACACTTTACAATAAGGTTCATTAGTTAACTTAACATTATTTGACCTATTAACTAACATACAGTATTTATTAATCTTTGTTAATGTTAGTTAATAAAATACAGCTGTTCATTGTTTGTTCATGTTAGCTCACAGTGCATTAATTAATTTTAACAAATACAACCTTTGATTTTAATCATGTATTAGTAAATGTTGAAATTAATTAACTAAGATGAATAAATGCTGTAGAAGTATTGTTTTTTCTACACTATGGTAGTTAACTAATGATTGTGAAGTGTTACCAAAATTACTTAAAAGGAATTAGCTGAAAAGCCTATATTAGGCTATTTATTTGCCCATTCCCCATATGACAATATAGTGTGACAACACACCTTAGCATAAAATACAAGGAAAGGCTACTGTTTCTCACTGCCTGGAAGTTTTATGTATATGGAGAGTTGAAGAACATACATTTTTCTTTGCTCAGTTTAAAATGTATTACTTATGTAAAGACTGGCTTTTATTGTTTAATGTGGTTTGAGATTTAGCAGAAAAAATATGATGCAGCTTAGATGTAGTGCACTCATGAAAAAGGTCCATCCAGGTCCGGGTGAGGCTGCATGATCAATGGTTCAGACGCTGTCGGAGACAGCAAAACCAAGCTACTCCCGCTCCGAGTAATGCTAGCTCACCGCCGCCTCCTAGTGGCCAGGAGGCCTCCAGTCCAGGCCCAGAGAGTGGAGTCAGAGGAAGGAGAAGATTGGCGAAAGACATCCTACAGCGATTGAACAGTACAGACAGGTGAGCTGGTACACTTCATACATTTTATCCTTTACCCAGACTGGATGTAACACATAGGCAAATAATAATTAGAATTTCTTTTATTATTATCTCATAATGTGAAAATTGCAATTGGATCTTGCAAGTGCTTATTTATATAATAACATCACAAATCCGTAGTACTGCTCTTCTCTTTAACAGGTCCCATTTTATAGCTGATAAGCATGGGGTGCGGGTGTCCTCAGAGCTTTATATGAAGGATGGAAAGATCCAGATCTCTGTGGAACGGGCAGAAGTTTATGAGCTGAAGCTGTTTGTGGAGAACACGGGTCAAGAGGCCGTGTATTTCACTTACTACACTGCTCTTCACTGGCTGCAGTGTTTCACTCTGGAAGACAGCAGGAAAGTCACACGCAACAATCCACTCCGTCTGGAACCATGTGAGTGTGGCCGACACTTGACGTACTCATCCAATTGCACCATGTTGTTTGGAGGTTACATTTGGATATATATATATATTTTGGTTTGACTCCTTAAATGTGATCTATCAGAAGTGAAAGTTAACTCTTTGGGTTTTTTTTAAATAGGTGAAAAGTATGAGGTGACTGTGAGATTCAAATGCAGTCATATCGGAGTTTATTCAATTACTCTGGCATTTGAGTTTAAGCAGAACACCCAGCCCACCACCCGTCCCTTCCACATTGTGCGCTTCATTGGGGCCGAGTACAGGACTAAGCTTGCAGCACTACTGGGTCCTACAGCACCATTCAAACCCCTGAGACTCAACATCTCTGAACCCGAAAACTGTAGAGTGGACGAGGGTGTTCCACCTGAAGGGTAAGAGAAACATCTCACACGGTATTATATGATGACTGTTTAGTTGTAAATAAAATATCAAATATTATGAAAGTTATTCTTTTAAAATAATAATAATAATGAAAATTAAATAAATAATAATTAAAAATAATACATTGACACATTTAGTCCTGCTCCTTAAAGTTATAGAAATGTAAATAGATATTTTAGCTTTATTTATGCCTTTATTTATATGCGAGTATCTCCATGTGTTTTTCAATCCTGTAGTTATGTTCAGAACTATCTTGAAAATGTTCTGCCACTGGGGCAATACACTCCTCCTCTTGACGTCCCAGTGCTGGCCAAACTCATGAAAGATGACCGGATCCTCAGAGGAGAGTTGCAGGAACTTCAGTAAGTGTCATTCAAGTGAAATATTATTGCCATTTAAAATAACTGTTTTCTATTTTTATGTTGAATGTAATTTATTCCTGTGATGTAGTGATGTATGTCTCGAGACCGGTCTTGGTCTCGAGACCGGTCTCGAGACCACTTTTACGTGGTCTCGGTCTTGTCACGGCCTTGACGGTCTTTGGTCTCGGTCTTGTCTTGGTCTCGGACCTCTCGGTCTTGTCTAGGTCTCGCTGTCTCAGACCGACATAGTGGTCAGGGGATTGAGCAATACAATACTACAATATCCACGACGATATCCGCAACGGATTGAAGCGCGCGTCCGAGTGAAGACAGTGCGGTGCGCGCGAGCCACGCGAGAAAACACTGTATCCGCGCCACTGATCGCAGCGGCAACGAGCACTTTGATCACTTGATTTAAAAAACACATATCATCAGGGTGCGATTTGTGAAAAAAACAGAGGGGGGTATGTTTTGAAAAAGTTTTATTCATAAAAATAAATCATGAGAACATGAACTTCATCACTGCATTTGCAGGAATTGTAAAATCTTTTTTCTTATTAACTCATGAAGTAGCCTAACGCAATATGTTTTACTCTAATAGCTTATCATGTACAGTTTTTGATATATTAATATTTAGTAAAACACATATCAGTGACATGATGGGTTTTACCTTCATTCAGGAGATTTTGGGTAACTGCACAACTGACAGATGACTTTGAGCGCACCGCCCACGGTGTGTGTGTGTGTGTGTGTGTGTAACCATAGCGACAAAAACGACCAACTTTCGGATCCTGCACCTAAGCCTATAATTTCGCTTTTAAAAATATAATTATGTATTTAAAAGTTGCAGAATGGATTCATTTGGAGACTTCGAAATCAGCAGAGATAGGCAGGCAAATGCAACACAACATTTGACAAGTTATTGCTTAGCTTCAACACTAATGTTTTTTTTCCCCTCCGGTCTCGACTTGGTCTCGGTCTTAGTCTCGACTTGGTCTTGGTCTCGACTTGGTCTGTCTTGGTCTTGGTCTTGGTCTTGTCTTGGTCTCGATACCATCTGGTCTTGGTAGTGTCTTGGTCTCGGTTTAGGCGGTCTCGACTACAAGTCTACTGTGATGACAGGAATGTGTCGTGAGATGGTAGATGAGGATTCAGTTGCAGAGTGATTTATTAAATAACAGACAGGCCAGGTACAAACTCCAAAACTCTGATACAACGGAAAGGAACACAAGAAACACGTAACATTGACAACGAACTAGCACAGGACTGAAGACACAGGGAGATTAAATAGGGCAACAAACAAAAGAGGTAACAAGGCAGGCAGGTGGGGGTAATAAACCAATAACAAGATGGGCGGGGTTAGATAATAGACAGGAGAGCACATGGCACAAGGAAATAACATGACAGCCATGTGCTCACAACAGACCAGACAAAAGGTGTGTTCGACTTCATGCAGCTCTGCGCAGACCGATCGGCGGCTGACTTGAAACAGTGCATGCCGGTTAGAAATTTTGTCCGACTTGATGCAGCGCTGACGCCACATGACTGTGACGTATGCCATCAAAGTAGCGCGAGAGCGATTCGAGAGTAGCCGGAGGACTCGAGTAGCGCAGCTTCTCAAGAGCGGCTGCACCGGGCTGCACAAGCTCTGATGAGGTCACAGCTGTTCCACGGTTCACCGCATGACAACGATCACGTGCGTTTTCGTGTTTATTCTCACACCTTTTAGTTCCATTAAAGCTCACAAATCATTATTTTTTATAACAGTAAACAGTCTTTTCATGTACACGCGGTGTTATATTGTGTCATGTTTATCAAAATAAAACTGATTAAAAAACGTTGACTCCACTTCATTAATATAGGCATATTCTGAACTTTATTCTTGTTCAAACAGATGCTGTATGAAGCAGTAAAGTATTGAATGAAAATGTGTCTGAAATATCTGTGTATTTGGCAAATATTGCATTTATTTCACTTCAGCTGTGGTGAAGTAGCCTATGCAAACACCACGTGAGCGGTCACTACGGGAACCAGAAAATGTCCGACTTCACGTCTCCGTTTGCAGCTCCTCCCCGCCTGCACGCGGCTACTCTCGCCGATCGGTTACATCCATGTCGAACACACCTAAATACAAACACATGACAAACCAGAAGTGTCACAGCTCTGTCACTAACCCAACTGTGACAGAATGTCACATGATCCTTCAGAAATCATTCTAATCTGACTCAGCATGTACATGTACATGGACCCACACACAATCGTGGACACACTCTAGATTTACTTATCAGTAAGGGTCTAAACATTTCATCGATTGTTATTAAGGACGTAGCACTGTCTGATCATTTCTGTATTTTCTTTTATAAATTGATCTCTCCTGCCATTGAAGCTAGATCTGTGTCTGTCAAGAAGCGATGCTTAAATGAGAACACTAGTGTACTTATTTATGAAGGCTATACCTTTAACACCAAGCATATCTGCTGACTCTGTTGATTTTCTCCTTGATTCTTTTAACTCAAAAGTTAAAAGTGTAATTGATGATATTGCTCCTGTGAAAGTCAGGAAGAATAGTAGTAGACTAAAAGCACCTTGGAGAAACTCAACAGTTGTGCAAAATATGAAAAGACAATGCAGAAAAGCAGAGCGCATGTGGCGGAAGACAAAACATGTAGTCCATTATAACATCTACAAAGACAGCATCATGCTTTCAATATGGAACTAGGCAAAGCTAGACAGACTTTCTTCTCGAATATTATAAACAGCAACTTAAACAACACACGCACTCTTTTTGCTACTGTAGAGAGACTGACAAACCCCCCAAGCCAGATTACCAGAGAAATGCTCTCAGACAACAAGTGCTTCTTTCTTCTCTGAGAAAATCAATAATATCAGAAAGGTGATCAGCACATTCTTGAGTTGCGCTGGGGTCAGACAGATCAAACCACAACCTGAGAAAGTAGTTACTATGTCTGATTTAGAAATTGATGGCAAAACTTTGGAAGAAACCGTACAGCACCTTAAAACATCAACCTGCGCCCTTGACGCACTTCCCACATGTTTTTTCAAAAGTGCATGTGTTAAACTGTTTAGAAGCAGATCTCCTACAAGTGGTAAACTCTTCACTTCTCTCTGGGAGTTTTCCAAACTCCCTGAAAACTGCAGTTGTCAAGCCCTTCCTGAAAAAGAGCAATCTGGATAAGACCATATTAAGCAACTATAGACCGATCTCAACTCTTCCTTTCATATAGGCAAGATCCTTGAGAAAGTTGTCTTCAGTGAGCTGAACAAATTCTTAATCTCGAATGGATACTTTGACAATTTTCAATCTGGTTTCCGACCGCATCACTGCACAGAGACAGCGCTCATAAAGATAATAAACGATATTCGCTTAAATACTGATACAGGCAAATTATCAGTACTGGTACTACTCGACCTCAGTGCTGCATTTGACACTGTCGATCACGACATACTTCTTGACAGGCTGGAAAACTGGGTGGGGCTTTCTGGGATAGTCCTAAAATGGTTCAGGTCATACTTAGAATGGAGAGGTTATTATGTGAGTATAGGAGACCAAGTCTGAGTTGGACATCCATGACATGCAGAGTCCTTTCAAGGCTCAATTCTTGCGCCACTCCTGTTCAACCTGTATATGCTCCCAATGAGCCAAATAATGAGAAAGAACCAAATTGCTTACAGCAATGCAGACGACACACAGCTCTACTTAGCCCTATCGCCTAACGACTACAGCCCCATTGACTCCCTGTGCCGATGCATTGATGAAGTCAACAGTTGGATGTGCCAAAACTTTCTTCAGTTAAACAAAGACAAAACTGAAGTCATTGCGTTTGGAAACAAAGATGAAGTTTTCAAGGTGAACGCATACCTTGACGCTAGGGGTCAAACTACTAAAAATCAAGTCAGGAATCTTGGTGTGTTTCTAGAGTCAGACCTTAGTTTCAGTAGTCATGTCAAAGCAATAACTAAATCAGCATACTATCATCTAAAAAATATAGCAAGAATTAGATGCTTTGTTTCCAATCCAGACTTAGAGAAACTTGTGCATGCTTTCATCACCAGCAGGGTGGATTATTGTAATGGACTCCTCACTGGCCTTCCTAAAAAGACCATAAGACAGTTGCAGCTCATACAGAACGCTGCTGCCAGGATTCTGAGCAGATCCAGAAAATATGAACACATCACACCAGTCCTCAGGTCTTTACACTGGCTCCCAGTTACATTTAGGATTGACTTTAAAGTATTATTACTAGTATATAAATCATTCAATGGGCTAGGACCTCAATACATTGCAGATATGCTCACTGAATATAAACCCAACAGATCACTCAGATCATTAGGATCACATCAGCTAGAAATACCAAGGGTTCACTCTAAGCATGGCGAGTCCGCTTTTAGCTATTATGCCAGCCGCAGCTGGAACCAGCTTCCAGAGGAGATCAGATGTGCTCCTACAGTAGTCACATTCAAATCCAGACTCAAAACACATCTGTTTAGCTGTGCATTTACTGAATGAGCATTGTGCCACTGTGTGTCCGACTGATTACATTAATTTTTATTTCTGCATTCTCCGTTTGATTCTAAACTACTGTATTCTTCCTTTTAATTCTAAACTGAACTCAAATGGCACTGATTGATTTGATGAACCGGTGTTTTGCACTGAATCCTGTGGTGGAGTTTGAGAGGGATTGACTCATGACTGTCAAGGGAACACTGTGGTGACTAGTACAGATTATTAGTCTGGTACGGATTATCAAGAGAACACTGTGGTGCCTAGTACAGATTACCGGTCTGGATTGGTACAGATTACTAATCTGGTGGGCTCCAGGGTAAATCCAGGGTACTACTGAAAATCCACAGAAGAATACTGAGCGTCATGGGGAAATCGCAGAGTCAAAATAAGATACACCGGTGATTTGCCAGATGAGAAGTTTATTATATGTATCATCGTTTTACTATTTTAATTTATTTTACTCTAATTCATTTTATAACTGTATCATCTATCTCCTTTAATTCCTTTTATAACTGCTTTAATTCCCCCTGCTTTTATTTTGTGTCTATTTTCTGCAAAGCTCTATGAATTGCTATAGTGTGATTATTATAATTCCTTTCTATGTAACGCTTTTGAATAACTGTTTGAATTTTCCTTGCTTTTATTTTGTGAGTATTTCCTCTCTATGTAAAGCACTTTGAATTGCCATATATGAAATGTGCTAGCAGCTATATAAATAAACTTGCCTTGCCTTGCCTAATATGCTGATAGACTTCAGTTAGAGTCCTTCAAATGTCCAATTATGCCATGTAGAACTGGTTTGAGATCAGTTTTAGGCATGTTATCAGGGGTGCATCTTCCCATTTGTTGGTGAATATGGATTTGCATACAGTATATGCATTTATATACTGTATATGCATTTGATGAGACTTAAAATAAAATGTAGTTCATGAATTCCCTGGGATTTTAACCTGTGACCTTGGCATTGTGTCAAGTTTGCTCAAGAATTCCTTGAGCAAACTTGTGGAATATACTGTATATATATACTGTATATATATATATATATATATATATATATATATATATATATATATATACTCTCTGTACGTTTCATATGTTCCATACTTATTTTTTGTGTCCCTTGGTGTGATGTAGTAGTTGTTAATATTCCTAATGTGTTTGGTGATGTCTAGGTCATTACTGGAGAGTCCGCTGAGCTTCCATAATTATGCCGAACGCTTTGATTTACTGCTGCACCTGGAGGAATGTCAGATGCATGTGGACATCAAGAGATACAACAGAGAGGAAGTCACCTTACTCAGGGACTCTGACAAAAGACTACTGGTCTTAAACGTGAGTGGAAATGTCTTTTTTAAGCACTTCCTGTGTTGGAGATGGTAAGGATTTTGAGGTCTGTCTGTGTATCTCTTGTGTTAAAGCTCCCTGGTGTATCAGAGAACAGGCCATCAGTCCTGAGGGGAGATCACCTGCTTCTCACCAAGAGTGAGGAGGTCAATTTCTCAACTGTGACCAAATACAAGGGCTACGTCCACAGAGTGGAACTGGATCAAGTCAAACTGGGCTTCTCCAGAAGGTATGAAGTATGAGTGAGATTTCATACAATACATGTTGTTTGTGGCATAACACCACCCCGTATCATATTTGCTGAATGAAATTCAATACTTTGTTGTTGGTGTTGTTTTTTTTGTTTTGTTTTTAAACTAATTTTGGGGTGCTGATTCCAAAAATGATCTGCATTTCGAAGCATTTTTGCTTTCGACAACCATTTGTAAGGTGAAGAATTCTTGCATTATCACTTAAACACCAGAAAAACTGCCACAAAGAAATGATTCCTATCTTCCCCTGAGCCAGGTTAGAACTTGTTAAATTCTCAGCCGATTTTTTACATGTATGACATTATTTTATGCCTAAACCTGATTTCAAGTTTAAAATTCAAGTTTAATGCAAACATGGCCCAGATGTTATGTTACATCTGTGGGTGTTTTACTTATTTATTTATGAACTTGTGTTTATGTAAAGTTCTTGAGCATTAAATGGAGTATTTTGGCAAATATTTTTTTCATTCTTTTGCAGATTGTATGTGAAATTATACATTTTGAATACTTCTTTTTGTTGAAACTTGACATTTCACTGCTTTTGTAATGCATTAAAGCTGAGACATATATAATCTATATATATATATATATATATATAGATAGATATATAGATAGATATAAATAATCTTCATTTCTTTTTCTTTTTTTTTAACTACATGATGGAAAGTTTTTATTGATATTTTTAAACTCAGCATCATCAAATTAGGTAATATTAGGTCTTTTTTTGAAAATAACCTGAATTTTTTCAGAAGAAGCAGGGCAGTGTAATCAGTCAATTCATCAAGAGATGTCTATTCATTGAAAATGTGTTTGTTGTGTGTGTGTTAAGGTTCATTGACCATGTATACATAGATAAGATGAAGTTCCGTGTGGAGTTCACAGTGAATCGTCTCCCATTGAGACTGCAACACAGAGCTGTACACATGGCGGTCCAGCACAACCTCAGAGATGTGCTGTTCCCCGTGGGCTCAAGGACTGTGACCCCTGTGTCTCCCCCTGCACTGAGGTCAGTAAGACCCAGACTTGCTATTAATATGCTATTATTATTATTATGCTGTTAAACCTTCAGAGGGAAACATTGAGTGTTTCAGCACAATGTGTGTGTCTCTAGACTCTTTGATCAACAGCTTGAGAGGAACCCTGAACAGTACAGCGCTGTATGTAACATCGTGGCCGGTACGTCCAAGCCGGCACCGTACCTGGTGTTTGGACCTCCTGGCACTGGTAAAACTGTGACTATAGTGGAGGCCATCAAACAGGTAAAACTGGTTATCATACACACCAAAGTAAACACATGAAAATGTTATATGGTATTATACTTGCCTGCATGAAAGATTTTAGTGTAAAAGCTGATGCATTCAGTCACTCTTTCTGTTTGTTTCTCTGTTTCTCAACATCTCTCAGGTGGAGAAGAATATACCCGATGCCTATATCCTAGCTTGCGCTCCTTCTAACAGTGCTGCTGATCAACTGTGTGAAAAGTTGATCACTAGTCAGCATGTTGATGCACGTAAAATATACCGACTCTACGCTAGTTCACGCAATCCAAAAGAAATCCCTAAAATTCTAAAGGTTAGTGAATACAGAAAAAAATAAAATAATATATATATATAATATATAAAACAAAAAAATATATTTTTTAATAAAGACAAGATATTTTTTAGTCACACTTTATGTAATGCAGTGAAATTCATGTATTATTAAGTGGCCAAATGCTATATGGAGTTACTATATGCGAGTTTGCTTTTAGTTTTTATTTTGATTGTCCGTGTGTGTGTGTGTGTGTGTGTGTGTGTGTGTGGGTGTGTGTGTGTTTAGAACAACTGCAATGCGGAGGGAGAGATGATTATTTTCCCATGTAAAGAGGATCTAATGTCCTACAAGATCCTGGTCAGCACTATAGTCACCGCTGGCAGGTGAAGGGCGTCATCTTATACAAATGCTATAAACTCACATTTCTCTCACAGATATGATTTACAGCAGTCAGTAATCGCTGTGTCTGTGTTGGTAGGCTGGTCAGTGGGGGTGTTCCTGTGGATCATTTTTCTCACATCTTTGTGGATGAGGCAGGACATGCTGTGGAGTCAGAGACCATCATCAGTGTGGCAGGTGGGCAACCACTCTCGCTCAGATGCGTGTTTGCCCTGTTTGCCTTCAATATGTACTGTAGTAAAAATCTTATAGTAGTGAGATCCGTTTTTGGAATCATTACATTGTCTCATTGGGTGTGTTTAGGACTGCTGAATGCAGAGACCGGGCAGCTTGTTTTGGCTGGAGATCCCAAGCAACTGGGACCAATTCTGAGATCTCCTCTTGCCATTAATCATGGGTTTGGTGAGATGCACATATATACAGACACATCACACACTCGAACTATAAACTAATTCATTTCATGTTAAAATTATGTTCCCAATGAATTATGTTCCCAAAAAATAGTATTGTTTACCATCTAAGCTTTAACAATCGCTAAATCATGACTGTTGTAAATAAGAAAAATGGAGGGATAAGCAAAGTGGTGTGTTTTATCGTTTTGTATTGTAATCTGGAGTTGTGTGTCTTTCCTTTAGATGTCTCTTTGCTGGAGAGGCTGATGACACAGAATGATCTTTATAAGAAAGATGACATTGAGTTTGACAAACGCTACGTTACCAAACTTCTTCTGAACTACAGGTAGGACACACCGGTGTGCTTAGTTCTTAAAGTCACCATGAAATCAAAATTGACATGTTATGTGGGTGGCGGATGAACCCATGCGCAGACAGTATGCAATCACAGAACGTTTATTGTAGACAGAAAACAGGGAAAACAAAACCCACGAGGGGGTAAAACAAAGGCAACTCTGACGAGGGAAGACTAAACTAGACGAACACTTGACAAACTAGACTATAAACTAACAACAGAAACAGGATCAGTAAAACACCAGACAAAACTCTCACAAGGTACTCACAGGTTAGTCAGCAATGACTCACACAACGTATGACCAAGTCAAACAATGAACCGACACAGGACAGCAAACACAAGGGGATTATAAAGGGAACACTAATGACAAGGACAGGTGAAACTGACTAGACAATAATGCTGAGACGAGGATAACAGGGGGGCGGGGTAACGAAACGAGACAACACAAGCACATGGCCCAAACAACAGACCATGCGCTTGTACATAAAACATGGGTCTGTCATGATCCTGCCACAATACAAGAAGAATACAAGGACATGATGGCAGAATCATGACATGACAATTCTTATTTTTATGGAGTATGGCTGTATTTATTAAAGAAATATTTACCCATGTACATCATTATTATTCTTTTTATAAAATGCATGTGCTCTTGTAATATTTCATCAAAATAACTTACTCTTGTAACGACATCTCTTCACTAATAGTCCGTGAGGCGGGGAGAAAATTGGTATCAAAAAGGGCACCAATTCTAATGGTTATTTTTCAAAACAGGCATGCCCCCTGACCACAAAAATGCATGATAGCGGTGCCATGTAGGTAGCTTAAGCCTTAAGGTATGAAAAATACCAATTTTACATCTAATTGTGCTGAAAAATTCTAATTATGCAAACTAAATCTCAACATTGATAAACTGTTATATTGACATATCTATTGCTTTAGATCTTCTCTTTTATGATGAGATATCACTGTGAAATTAAAAATAAAATAAAATATATATGCTCTTTAGGACAGAAAATATACAACAAAATAAAACACAGTTTTGGAATTATATTAACACAAAATAATATTTTGTGCAAATATGGTTCAATATATCTCCCTTCGAACGGTCATATGTATTGCGTAGCTATACGCTATGGGGAACCAACCCAATCATGCTGTGCTATGATAAGAGCAACGACATCTTCTGATGTCAGGATGCTTGCATAAGGGTCCGAAGCAAGGGCCTTTTGGCATGACGTGTTGAACGGGCAAAAGCTCTAATTATGATGGGCCTGGCTCACTGAGGCTGACTTCATCACAGAAAGGATATGTGCCTGCAGTGCAGGGACTTCCAAGTTATAAAACCTGGCGTAGATGGACTGCGAGGACCAGCCGGCCACTATACATATATCGCCAATAGATACTCCACTGGACCATGCCCAGGAGGAGGCCATGCCTCTAGTGGAGGGAGCTGTGATGCCTATGGGGCATTGCAGGCCCATAGAGGCATATGCTAAAGCCATAGCATCCACCAGCCATCGGCATAATCTTTGCTTTGTGATCAAGCACTGTGCGAGCACCGAAGCTCATAAAGAGCTGCTCTGACTGTTTGTACTGAGCGGAGCGTCTGTACCGGGCAGAGTAGGTGTAATTGCTGCTCATCTTCCGATGTGGGAAGAGCAGAGAGAGTGATCACTTGTGCTTTAAACAGGGTTGAATGAGTTTGGAGAAAAGTATCAGTGACACCTCACATAGGTTTGGGTCCTGGTGACACTTCACATGGGTTTGGGTCCTGGTTTCTTGCTGAGCACCAGCCAGAGAACACAGACCACTTAAGAGCATAGAGGCGTCTTTGTGGACGGAGCTCTAGCCTCATTGATTGTGCTCAGGACACTCGCTGGGAGCTCCACTAGCTCCCGTCGAGGGGCCACACATTGAGGGCCCATAGTTTGGGACGGGGGGTGCCAAATCTTCCTGCTCGCCTAGGTCTTTCCTCAGGGGTATTGGCCATGGGGCTGCTGTGAGCAGCAGAATCAACTCGGGGAACCAAGGTTGGGTCCGCCAGAGAGGGGCCACTAGTAGGACTGAGTGTCTGCCCTCCCTGATCCTCTTTATGACCTGAGGGAGGAGCAATACTGGAGGAAAGGCATACAGGGGAAGGCTGGGCCATTCGTGGGCCAGCGCATTCCTGCTTTTCGAGAAAAATATTGGGCAGTGAGAGTTGTCTTTGGAGGCAAAGAATTTGACCTCTGCCCTCCTGAAAACACAATTTGAACTGTTTGGGGATGGAGGGTCCATTCCCCTGGGGACACATTGCCCCGGGACAGCATATCTGCTTCCTGGTTCAGTTTCCGTGGAACATGCGTTGCTCTCAGCGAGCGCAGGTTGTTTTCTGCCCATAAGAGGACACTTCTGGCCAGTTCGTACAGTCGTCTCAACCTGAGCTCCCCCCTGGCAGTTTATATAGGACACTACTGTTGTGTTGTCCGTGTGGACCAGGACATGGTGACCTGACAAACGTGGTAGAAAGGTTTTAAAACCACCAGCAATTCTAGGCAGATGATATGAAACCGTCCCTCCGTGCTGGTCCAAGCTCACCCCTGACTCCAAGAGACTGGGTTTCGACCAGGGCTCTGGTGCAGCCGTGGTTTACCCTGACATAGAGATGGCTTTAGCGCCATGATTGGGGGGAAACCTGTGGTTTTAGCCAGTACTGCAGTATGTGTAGCATACTCTGCGGACGTACTTATGAAGCAGAGCCCATGAGGCCTAGCATCCTCAGAAAGGTTCTGTGGGGACTCTTGGTCCCCGCTCTAAACGAGCTTGCGAGTCGCTGAATAGCCAGAGAGCGTTTGTTCGATAGCCACGCCCTCATTGCAAAATTCATTCTTACCTGTTAAACGGAGGCATTTACAGACTGGTCTTAAGTTTAAAACAATGAGTTAAAGCTGTACTCCACTATGTTTTCTGCAAAAAAAAATAATCACCATAACAATATTTTTTAAACAAGTTAAAATTTCGACAAAATTCCAACCTAGATATCACCAAGTATGCATGTTTTGGTACCAAAAATAATGAATTATAGAAATAACCGACCGTAAATGGAATTTGCCAAATGTTTGGCGGGTCAAACATAAAATTGGTGATTTTTTTACCTTAAGCTACCCACTAAGAATTGCTATCATGCATTTTTGTGGTCCAGGGACATCCCTCTGTTGAATAAAAAAGAGTAGCATTGGTGCCCTCTTATGAGACAAATTTCTGAAATTTGGGGGTTTGCCTCACAGACTATAATGATGTGTTGAATGATGAAATGGCACAAGAGCGGGACCACCTGTCAATCACATGCAATTGCAAGAAAAAGAGTCAAAATTGTTAGATAAAAAGTTGCAATTACCTGTCTTTTTTAATCCATGGTGGAAACAAGCTTTTTTGTTTATTTAGACACATTTTCAATTATTTAGACTACCTACTAGGTGTCAAGACCAAGATAAATAAATACACAAAAGAATAATAATACAGGTTTTAGAATAGTATGGTATATGATTAAATTTTTAATATTGTCTATTTGTTAGTGTTGTGGCAGATAACATTATATTACTGAATAAGAGACAAACATTTCCAATTGTGTCACTGTGTAACAGTGAGGACAGGGCATCCTTCCTTTTTTATAGTCTTAACTCTCAGAATGTTATCTTTCTAGGCCAATGATGGTATTTTCAACCTTATGTGGAACATTCTTAGACTTGTTCATCATATTTTATCATTGAGTGGAGGTCACATACCAACACTCTTTAACATTCCAATACAATTCCATATTAGAATAAGGTTTGTGTGTGCTCTCTTACTGTCATATGATGGTCACACACATCTTAAAGATAACATTTATTCCACATTAGTTTTCAGACAAACCATGACAATTTTTATATTATGCATTTATAGGACCAATTTTAAAATTACATAGATGCCATAGTGTGCACTTATTGTATTCTCTCTCTCTCTCTTCAGGTCTCATCCATCCATTCTGAAGGTTCCTAATGAGTTGTTCTATGATGGGGAGTTGAAGGCATGTGCAAATGAGATCAGCTCTAACCAGTACTGCACTTGGGAGTACCTGCCCAAAAGAGTATGAGACATATTAAACAGCACTTTAGTCACTATAGTTAAATCAGTTTCCTGGAGATTACCCATTTGTGTATTGTTTTTTTGTGTTTTTTTACCCCCCCCCCCAGGGATTTCCTGTGATTTTCCATGGAGTTCCTGGGAAGGATGAAAGAGAGTCGAACAGCCCCTCATTCTTTAACACCTTTGAAATCGATATCATCATAGATTACCTGAAGAAGCTGCTCCTGACACAGGCCAAGAGGGGAATCTCTAGAATCTCCCCAAGAGAAATTGGCATCATCGCCCCCTACAGGAAACAGGTGGAGCCTGCTCTTGGACAGCCCTATTCTGTCACCAAAAAATAGCAGTTAAAAATATCATGACACTTCTCTTAAATCTCTGATGGTTTGTACCATCGCTTTACTTTCTCTGGGGGTTGATTTCATAGGTGGAGAAGATCAGACAGGCCATCAAATCAGAAGAGGACCTCCAAAAGTGCATGTGCATTAATGACCTTAAAGTTAGTAGACACTCTGGTATGGCTTTTTATCTTAAATTATCTTAAGACAAAATGATATCCGTCTCCCTTTGTGTGTTCGGTGTGTTGTGTAGGTTGGTTCCGTGGAGGAGTTTCAAGGCCAAGAGAGGAAAGTCATCATGGTGTCAGCTGTTCGCAGCAGCGAGCAACACATCACTTTCGATGAACAATTTAGCATTGGGTTTCTCAAGAATGAGAAGGTACAGACCCCAAACTTTAAAAGGGTAGTGTAATATCACAACATGATGTGAACTTGAACTAAGTTGTGTGCTATATTGTGAATATGCTCTTTCTGTAACAACGTGCTAAAACACACTTTAGTCTTGAATTTGTTCAATTCATGTCTTGTTCTTTAGAGATTCAATGTTGCGGTGACAAGAGCAAAATCCCTGTTCATCATGGTGGGAAACCCCTTCATTCTGCGGACAGATGAAATCTGGGGCCGGTATATACTGTACACTTGCAACTTACACATGGATGAAATGCAAACCCTGATGAGAAACTGACTAAATGACTTGTGTCTCTTTTGTATTTTTATAGGTTTATTGACTTCTGCTCCGAGCAGGGAGGTTACACCGGGCTTCCCTTTACCAGTGTAGAGGGCATAGAGGAGGTTGAAAAGCGTCTTCTTGCTCTCAACTTTGACGATGAGAGTGGTGAGACAGGCTTTAATTATAAACCTCTGGCAGTCACAACACATCGTTTGACTTAAACCTGTTTTTTTTTATGCCACAACTTTACTGGCTACTGTAGATAATCTTGATAATAATCTTTCTTGGGATGAAAAATTCAACTTGATTTAGTGTAATCTCCTCAAAATACATGGGAAGTCTTCATTTCAAAAAAAGAAAATTCATGGAGTAGTCATGCATGTCTGTTGATGTTCTGCCAAAAACATCACATGGTGTCAAATTTCAAGGTTTTGCCTAAATGCAAATGCATTGCAAACAGGAGGCTGTCCTCTTTCCTCCATTTTTTTTCAGAACCGGTTGTCAGCAAACAAAAACATATGCTTCCCACTTTCATAAAGGAAGATCTTGTAGGGCTTTTAAGACTTTAAAGAACTAGTCTAACTGAATTCAATCACAGTTCAAAAATTATATCTCAAATAAATATCACTTACCGGTAATATTGTTCTATAAATAATTAGCTTCTGCACAATTTGAAAAGTTACCAGCAGTCTTGTTCTATGGTGATTTATAGTTTAACAATAGTAAGTAATACATAGTAATAATAGCTACAATAGTAATTTAAATATAACTACTAATAATATAGCCTAAATAACAATAGTATATTAATAATAATAATGGTTTCAAGAAGGCATGATGTGAAAAAACTGACTGTTGTGTTCTTTCTCCCCCTAGTGGAAACTGAGGAGAGTGCGGTCCAACAATATCTGAATCCTGAATGGAGACATGATTACTAAGAAAGAGCCAGTCTTCACTAGCCATATCTGTTCTACACCTTCTTTTGAAGCTAGCATTGAAATCCTGGATCTTCCCATTCTTTGGGTGCACACTAAGATTTTTACTGTACAAAAATACTTTAATCTACCCTGAAAAAAAGACCATGTGGACTGATTTATAAACCACTGTTTTTTTGATGATAAAGTGCCTTTTTTATTTCTACATTAACAACAACATCAACCATTTTAAGTCAGACTGTACGATACACATTGTACCCAAAACATTGTACAGTATTAACTTGGCTTAAATTTCTGTGAATTTAAATGTGTAAATTTCAGGCTTGCACATAACAGAATTTTAATCATATATATATATATAATCAGATGACAGAAAATATTTTAATCTACCTTGAAAATATGAGCACATGGACTGATACATAAACCTTTTTTTTTTTTGATAAAGTGCCTTTCGGATTTCTACATTAAATCGTTTTTCTTAATTTGTTCATGATTGTAAGATAAATCAATTCAAACATTTTTTGTTTCACTCTGCATAAAATGTGACCTTTAAAATTGTTTATTTTTAACATCTGAACATTGTCAGTCCCTTTATTAATAAATCCTTTGTTCTTTGGATTTCAGCTATGCTTTCATTATTAAACCACAGACAATCAGACATATTAATATATTCTCAAAGGAAGTCCATTAAAGGTGCAGTAAGCGATTTCTCAGAATTTTTGAGAAAATACATTTTCTGATATTTGAAATCATCAAAACAAACAAGCCCCTACCCAAAAGGATCACACCCCCTATCTGGATAGCTCCGCCCCAAAATTCACAAACACGCTATCAAAGTCCCTTTCAAGGAAAGTCTGTTCACTCGGCGGCCATATTTGCAATGCCTCCGGCCAGCTATTTCGGGCACCCAAGACCAAGTCATATCTATTTGAATGGGGGAATCCTGAAATATAAAAAAAAAAACACTGCTTGCCAAACTCACAATTAAATAACATATTTCAAATCAGGAACAAAATCTGACATTAACTTTCCCCATAAATGTTGTTTCTTATGTTCAAATAGCATACTTTTTTTTTTTTCAGGCTAGACCATCCAATGCACATGTGCAGTCCTAAGCACAAGTCTCTGCAGTGATGCAATTACTTTATCAATCAGCAACAGGCTCTTTTACTTTTACTCTTTTAGGCGGGACATATTCTGCTGTATTACGTTGCAGTTTCTCCCATTCATAAGTAATAGGAGTAAACCGTCTTTCTATATCTATACTCTTTGACGCTATGCAGCACAGGCAGCTCCCCCCTCATGAGTGGACACGTCCCTTATTGCTGATTTGCAAAGTGTTTTTGGTATTAGCCACTTTCAAGAGCGTTGCTCAGAAATTGCTTACTGCACCTTTAAATGATTGTGAAACGAAAACATCTCCTCTGTCGAGCGGATTAAAGGGATAGTTCACCCAAACATGAAAATTCTGTCATCTTTTACTTACCCTCATGTTGTTCCAAACCTGTATGAGTTTCCTTCTTCTGTTGAACACAAAGACAGTTGATGGACACCATTGACTTCCACAGTAGAAAAAAAAAAAAAAAACTATGGAAGTCAATGGGGTCCATCAGCTGTTTGGTTACCAACATTCTTCAGAATATCTTTTTTGTGTTCAACAGAACAAAGAAACTCATACAGATTTGGAACAACATGAGGGTGAGTAAATGATTGCAGAATTTTCATTTTTGGGTGAACTATCCCTTTAAGGCCAATTCACACCGGACCGACAGACGGCAAGACATTTCAGCGTGGATCAGATGTGTTTTCAGTCTGCTTCAGTCCGCCAATTGAACATGCAGAATCGGATTTAGAATGTCTGAGAGGTGACATGCCTCTGTCAGTGCAGTGTGAATAGGCCTTTACAGTGAGTAGGCCTATGTCTCATACCCATCTGAGAGTACTGTGATTCCCAGTGATGTTTGAGCCATCATCCAGACACCAAACACCTACAGGCTCACAATCCTATCCTCATCACCTCTGGGTTATTTTTTCTATAGCAATTTATAGTCTAGATCTGTCATAGACAGGTCTGCAACATCAGCACACCTGATCTAGTGCGATGGGTCAAGTAAACGGACATATTTTCTAACTGCCATTAAAAATAACCTGCTTACCCACGTTTAACCCAACCAGGGTTGTCTTCTCTTGACCTCTCATTTTAAAGTAACATGCTGGACATCAATTATAAGGGCATTCTCACTGGGTACTTTTTTTATTCAAGCCAAGGACACAAAAATAGATTTTAGTAACTCAGTCACCTCTACCTTAACCCATATTTGTGCCGCCAGCTATGGAAGCTTGTTTCCACCACGGAATGAAAATATTAAAAAAGGTAATTGTGACTTTTTATCTCAATTCTACCGCAATTTAGTGTTTATAGCCTTGGACTTCACGACTTGGACTTTTTTTCCTCAGAATTGCGAGTTTAAATCTCTTAGTTCTGACTTATTTCAAGTTTATAACTCGCAATTCTGACTTTATTTCCCCTCAAGTGTTGTGAGGTAGGCTATGACTTTTTATCTCACAATTCTGACTGTTTCCTCATAATTCATCTCTCTCTCCCTCTCACACACACACATTATCCTGAGCAGAACAGCTAATTTAGTTAGCACTTAATGCTAATTCAGTGTTAGCCTGCTAACCATTAAAAATGGTTTATACTTGGCACAAAATTATAAACTTGAGCATTTTTGTCCAAATATTTTTTCTGTTGCAAAGCAAACACAAATATGTACAACAGTAAACCTAATTGATCAGACTACATCTATTCCTTACAGCCTAATTTTCATTCAAGTAAAATAAATATGCCATCTATCCTTACTAAGGTCACCTCCATTGGACAAATATAAAAAAAGTTTGGCAGCTGAACAGTCCCAAAATCAGCAGTCAAAAAAACAGACACACAGAGTACAGGCTGGCAGTTTAAATGAATGATAAATGTATTTTTGCTTCTTTTCAAACTTAAATCACTGAGCATCATATACAGAGGCATAGAATAACTGTAAACCAGAACCGAAAGATACAGAGATTTATGTACAAATACAAAATTAATATCAGTCTATCTTCCAGAGAAGGAAGAAAGGAAGGAAAGTATGCTGGTGAAAAGAAAAGAAAAGAAAAGAAAAAAAAGAGAGAGAAAGATGGCAAGGAGGCATTGGGTACTGACACACACTTTGGTTTCTTTATAAATATTTTTCTGTCATCCACTCCTGGATTGCGAGACATGTGGGGCGCAGCAGGTACTGTAGCTTTTTCCTGGGGTCAGTTGCAGAAAGGAGCATGATGTGTGTGTGGGGGAGGGGGGCTCATAACAGTAGGCAACCGCTTCTCTTCTTCCGCTTGCGCACCTGCAGCGCTGCCCTGGTGGCCATCTCAAACACCTCACGCACTCCATCCTTAGTTTTAGCCGAACACTCCAAATATCCAAATGCACTGATCCTGTTAGCCATGTCACGGCCCTCCTCTGGTTTTACAGGTTCCTAAAAACACACGTACATGATGAAAGGAAGCATTCTTTTAGAAAATAAACTAGTCACCCTCTCATTAGATTCATTTGTACACCAACATGACATCATGACTTTGCGTACACATACACGCCACTTTCAATTCAAGTGGCGTGTTATCTATACGCATTTTGAAATATCCGCGTGTATGTCCACGCCGAAATCTTTTGCGTGTATGTCTACGCCATTAAATGTCCGAGTGATTCCGCGTGTATGTCTACGCCGTTAAATGTCCGAGCGAAACGAAGCAAAATCTATATCTACATCTGTGGAGCGATATTTCTTTTCCTAGGATGGTAGGAGAAGACTCATAAATGGTATTAACCCCAGTGACGGGTAGGTTTAGGGACGGGGTTGGGGTAGGTCATATATTTATATATGCATAATACAGTAATATAACGTTAAGTCAAAGGCGTTGATAAACACGCTGAAAAGCGATTATGCGTGTTGATAGCACGCCAAAAATGGAAATACGAATTGGCGTGTCATACATACGCCATTTCATGAGATCAGTCTGTGTACACTAACAATATCTAATAGTGAACACAATGTCAGAGGTGGAAAGAGTAATAAAATATTCTACTCAAGTAAAAGTACCACTACTTCAATGAAATTTTACTTAAGTACAAGTACCGGTCTAAAAATCTACTCAAGTAAAAGTAAAAAGTAGCTCATTTAAAATTTACTCAGAGTAAAAGTTACTGAGTTACTTTTTTAACAGCGGGTGGGGGAATCCCCCGTGTGAGGTTGTATTAATGGTATGAGATTTTCACAGTAGAAAATATCACGGTTTACAGTATTAATCAATTATTAAAGGTGCTATATGTATTTTTTAGCGGCCTCTATCTGTGATGTTTCAGATTGCAACCAATTTTTACAAGAGCGCTCATGCTCGTGCTCGAACACAAGAGCGAGCACTCATGGTACCGGCCACACTGAGACTTTCAACACACCGGAGAAAGCATCACACAACATGCTGGAAACTCATGTAAACTCCCACTGCAACGTTACAATAATAGACTACTTTTATCAGCTTGACGTTGAACTAATGCTCCATGCTCGTACCATGATAACGTTACATTTGTGGTGTTATCTAGCATAAGGCATTTCACTAACCATTCGTGTATCTTTCACAATCAGCAACGTCAACATAGATGAATGTATAATATGATAACGAAAACAGTTAGTGACTAGACTGAACAATGTCAGTGTAACAGTAAGATCGTAGGAAGTAACATTACTGCACTGAACGTGTCGGAAATGTGTATTATAAACAATATGATAGTAGTGGGATGAGTGACGTTAGACCATGGGTCACCAAACTAAGGCCCGCGGGCCGAATCAGGCCCGCCACCCCCCTTTGACTGGCCCCCCAACCCCTCTGCCCCCCAATACTTGAACCGGCAATCCCCAAAAGACGTCATGGCCTATTTTTTTTTTAATTGCTTTTTGGAAAATAATAACATGTCTGCATCTGGTATTTTGTTGATTTTTTTCAGTTAAAAATTTATATTTAGTTATAAAATTAACTATATTTGCCGAATTTTCGTCACCCGACATGCTCGAGATCGCGCAGAGACAACAACGCACGCACAGAGTACTGTCAGTGTGGCTAGTGTTAAAAGAAAAGTTGATAGAGAGTGCAGAGTTTTCAAAGAACAGTGGACCAACGATTATTTTTTGTTCAGTGTAAAGAAGTGCAGTTTGTATTATATGTAAAGAAAGTGTGGCAGTTTTCAAAGAATATAATTTGCGTCGTCACCACGAAACCCGCCACAAGGAGTATGCTAGCTTGCGAGGGCAAGCAAGAGAAGACAGGATTCGGAGGATGAAAGTCGGACTGGCTGCACAACAGAATGTATTCCTTCGCCAAACTCAGGTCAACCAGGCTGCTGTCCGAGCTTGCTATAAGGTAGCTCACCTACTAGGTACCCATGGAAAGACTCGATTACTACTTTTGCAAACAACTAGATAAACAAATATGGCTGTGCTAGTAATCTCTACTACACAATGAGGCCTGCTGGTGGTCAGTTTGGTCTGGGTTATACAATTCTATGTTATATAGCTGACCCGGCCCCGGCCCCCCCATCACAGTCAGGAACCATAATGTGGCCCCCAGAGAAAAAAGTTTGGTGACCCCTGCGTTAGACAGTAGATCTAGTACATAAAATAAAAGTTATATCCTAAAGCACCTAATTTTTGTTATCCTGGAACAGTCTTTTGTATTAATTTCATGTCTCATATATGTTGTAGTTTACCTTGCTATTTCATTATAGTTTAACATTATTTCAGCATATCTGAAAACTTGTAATTTATCACAATAAAAATAGCGGAGGTCTCTCCTTAATTTAAACGCTCTGCCGATGTTGATCCATGTTTTCGTCCTAAGTCGATTCGATTCACGTTTGGCCTGACGAGCTTCAGCAGATACATTTTTGTTTTGTTTTGTTTTTTATATTTATGTGGAGTTTGTGTTGGAGTGTGTGTTGTGCTGGAGGCAGGTCGTGTTTGGTGTTATCAGACTCCATGTCGTCAGCTGCAGTGCCGTCGCATAGACTGTATTTATAAAGGAGAGAGGCTCGGGAGCGCGCGTGCACGTCACATCCGATGGCTTTCGCAGAAAATCCGACCCGGAGACTTCACATAGAAATAGGAATACCGGCCTTCAGAGGTAATAGCAAAACCCGACAAGTGGATCATTGTAATGTGTGATTACAACCCCTTCACACACAGGCAATAAAAAAAGGATTCATTTTGGAAGAAAAGTTACATATAGCACCTTTAAATAAATAAACAGTATTATTAAATTATGGTTATTATTATTATTATCATTAGTTAAAATGACAGTTAAATTAATGAAAACAGAGTTTTTTTTGGTTGAACAAATGCTTTTACTATAACAAACTTGAAACCATTTGTTTGTTTTGTTTATTAAAATTTCAATAAAACATGTCTAATCAATTAAATTCAATAATTGATAATGAATTAGATTAACAACTTATTTTTAACATTAATAAGTAATTAAAAATGTTTAAGAATAATATAGTCCTATGAAATGTATTTTATTCAGAAAATGAATGTTTCTTTTTATGATTTAATCCAAATATATTATCAAAAACGGTGGTAATCAAATGTAAATTTAAACTTTGTGTCCTTTTATTTTTTGGGGAAGCGCTGCAAAAACAGATTTACTAAATTAAACCATGGACAAAATATATATATATATTCCTTTAAATAATGTTTAAATAAAATGTATTATTGTTGTTGTTATTATTTTGAGAAGTTCGTTCTATTGTATGCCCAGAATTTCTCCTTAGTAAAACCGAACTTTTATTTTGACAGGTTGTAGTGAAGACCCGTTTCAAAGTGTATTTGACAATGGTTTTTCTCAAATAAAATTATGAAAATGCTCATTAGGCGTTCTCTCAGAGCAGCTCTGGAAATGTATTCATGTCCTCAAATTGTTTGTGAGACGCTGAAAACACCATGAACGTCACGCGTACTTGAGTATGTAACGTTAGTAGACAAAGCGGCGCAGCTCAGCAGAACAAAATATGTTATATATTTAACGTTATATAGAAGTATTTTTGTGCTTAAATATTCACAGACCATGTCGCGATTGGATTTATTGCACAGTTCTACTTTCCATGTATTCATCCATCCATTATTTTGCGTGTTTTACGTGACATCTGCGTTATGTGAATTCCATTTTCATGACTGGATTCCGGGATACCCTCCTCGGCCTTAAGTTATAATCGGGACATACCTTTAACGTTATCTGCAGGAAGGATGGTGTATGTATCCTCTTTTTGCAGCCACTTTGCGTCCACATTTTTTGCAAATTGGATATCTATCCTCGAGGACAACCACTCGTTTTTTCTACAAAGTATTTCCATACTGGCCATAATTCGCTTCATAAGAATTCGAGGGCGCTTTCAGCTTCAGCTGGGTCTGCGTCACCTTTCTTGCGCGTTTGTTCTCCTTCAACCAATGCAGTAGCTTGTTTCCGGAGTGTGATTTTTTTTTTCTCCCTTGTATTATTATTTTTTACTCAGTAACGGATATGATTTCAAATGTAGCGAAGTACAAAACTTCAAACAAAACGTACTTAAGTAAAAGTAAAAGTACAGATTTTAAAAACTACTTAAAAAAGTAGAAGTACACAAAAAAACTACTCAATTACATAACGCGAGTAAATGTAATTCGTTACTTTCCACCTCTGCACAATGTCTAATAGTGAACAATGCATTCAATTGATCAAAAGTGCCAGTAAAGACATTTATAGATGTTACAAAAGGTTTCCATTTCAAATAAATGCTAAAGATTTCTATTTCAGCTAATAGAGCATAACTGTCAACATTGATAATAGTAAGAAATGTTTAGCAGTAAATCAGCATATCAGAATGATCATGTGACACCACCCCCACCCATTTCACCCAAATGTTTTCATAAAAGGCAAACCTCAAAATCAGAAAAAGTTGGGACATTTTGTAAAATGCAATAAAATCAAGAATCTGTTATTTGTTCATTCTTTTTTTTTTTTTTTTTTACTGACAAGAGTACAAAGAAAAGTTTTCCAATGTTTTCACTGACCAACATAATTGTATTTTGTAAATATGAACAAATTTTGATTTTGATGGCTGCAACACAGCCCAAAAAGGTTGGGACAGAGACACGTTTACCACTGTGTCACATCACCTTTCCTTTTAATTACCCTTTTTAATCATTTGGGAGTTGAGGATACTAATTGTTGGAGTTTTGCGAGTGGAATATTTGCCCAATCTTGTCTGATACAAGACAGCCGCTCAACAGTCTGTGGTCATCGTTGCCTGATTCTCCTTTTCATGATGGGTCATACATTTTCCATAAGAGACATATCTGGACTGCAGTAAACAGGCAGGCACATCCCTTCTGTGGTGCAGAGTGTCTAGAAACCCCTCAGTTGTAGCACGTGCAGAATGAGGCCTGGCATTGTCTTGCTTCCCAGGAAAGATGTCATCTTGATGGCAGTTTATGTCTCTGTACAATCCAAATATATGCCTCCATGTCAATGGTACCTTCACAATAATACAAGTACCCATACCGTTTGCAATGATGCACCTCAATACCAGGACAGATGTTTGCTTTTGCACCTGTCGCTGGTGAAAGTCTGGTTGGTTCCTTTCATCTTTGGGACGGAGAACTCGATTCCATTTTCTCCCAAAAACAAGCTGAAACATGGATTCATCTGACCACAGCAGACATTTCCACTTTCTTCTAGACCATCTGAGATGAGCTCAGGCCCAGAGAACTCACCGGCATCTCCACATAGAAGTGATGTAAAGCTTTCTCCTTGCGTAACAGAGATTCAAGTGGCATTTCTTGATGCAGCGTCAGACTGTGTTCAGTGAAAATGGTTTTCCAAATTACTCCTGAGCACATGTGCCTGTATTTGACAGAGTAGCATGATGGTATCTTGTGCAATGCCATCTGAGGGCACAAAGGTCACGCACATTCAACAGAGGTCTACTACCTTACCCAACACAGACTGAGATTTCTCTGGATTCCCTGAATCTTGTGACAATATTATGTATGGAAGATGATGAAAGGCATAAATGCTTTGCAATCTTGCATTGAGAAATGTGATTTTTTAATTGCTTGACAATTCTCTCAAGATATTTGGCACAAAGTGATGAGCCATGACCCATCTTTGCTTAAAAAGACTGAGAAGCACTTTTACACCCAAACATGATACCCTCAACTATTACCAATTCACCTGCTCATTGTGGACTGTTTCAAAATAGTTGGATTATCTAATTTGGATAATCTTTTCACTTTTATTTGGTCTCTGTCCCAACTTTTTTGGGGTGTGTTGCAGCCATCAAAATCAAAATTTGTTCATATTTACAAAATACAATTATGTTGGTCAGTGAAAACATTGAAAAACGTTTCTTTGTACTTTTGTCAGCTAATAAAAGGTTAAATAGAATGAACAGATCACAGATTCTTGATTTTATTGCATTTTACAAAATGTCCCAACTTTTTCTGATTTGGGGTTGTATTTGCATTCTGAGTTATTTATATTTAGACACCGAATCAAATCATGTAGCTAGATAAATATTGAAATGTAACTTTTTTTGTAATTGCATACTGATTCAAAGTGAAGAAGGTTACAACTCTACAACATACAATGAACGTCAATAAACATTTCATACTGTAGAACTGCGGTATGCTGAATGTCACATGACTTACAATCTGCCACATTCCTGAAGAGATAAAATCAGGGTTTGAGCTCAATGAGCATTCCTAGACACTAACAACAATGTTTCTTAGCTACCTTAAATGGTCCCCACAACCGTCCCTTTCAACACAAAGCATTGTGGTTAAAAGTAGCCGAACAATTTGGGAGAATATGATGGATCATTACTGTACAAATTGTGTACACTAAAATCTTCCTCATTAGAAAATAACTTAAAAATGCTACATGTATAAATATAAAAGTATTATGACGACTAGGATGAAAGTTTCACTACTGTTTTTTGCCTTACTCTTACAAACAAACCTTCAGCATGATGTAATCCCTGAGGGCAGCTTTTTCCCCACAGGAAACAGCTGCATTTCCATTTTCCTTTGTGGCTTTCAGAGACAGGAAGTGTCCTGTTTGTTAAGGCAAAGGCCAACAAAAGGCCTCTGCTGTGTCTTATAAACCTCTACTTCATGTTACTATGGCAACATCTGCTTAACACACACACACACACACACACCTGCCATACCTGTTTCATCTTGATCAGCTCCCTGCGTGTGTGTTCATCATTCCGCAGGTCCTTTTTATTGCCCACTAGGATGATGGGAACGTTGGGACAAAAATGTTTTACCTCTGGCGTCCATTTCTCTGGAATATTCTCTGGAAGAGGCCAGAACAGAAGTTATGAAACCTGATGCCAATGTTAAGATATTTTTTAGAAATCATTTAATACAGTAAATTATAAATATTAATAACTGCAGGAGATTGTGCATTTCATTATTTAATGAAATTTCAGTATTTAATAAATCACCTTCAATTTGACCTTAATGTAATATGTGCAAGTTGAATTACTTGCACTTAGTTAAAACTATTTGCTGTGAAGCAGGAATAAAAAAAATAAAATAAAAAGTAGTAATTTACACTACCATTCAAAGGTTTGGGGTCTTTAAGATTTTTTTAGTCTCTTATGCTCAACAAGGCTGCATTTATTTGATTAAAAATACAGTAAATTAGTTTAAAATAATTGTTTTCTATTCTAATGTAATTTAAAAATGTCATTTATTCCTGTGATGTCAAAGCTGAATTTTCAGCATCATCCCTCCAGTCTTCAGTGTCACGTGATCATTCTAATATGCTGATTTGGTTGTCACGATACATTTCTTATTATTAACACAGCTTATTTTTGTGGAAAATTTTGATGCATTGTTATTTTTTTCAGAATTCTTAATAGAAAAATAGAAAGGTAAATAGTGTCATGATTGAATAAATGGAGTAAATTCACAATTTACTGTCATGATTGAAATGCTTACTGACTCCAAACTTCAGAACAATAGTGTGTGCGGTTAGGTACCTAAACTATCTGGACTGTCTATAGAGAAACACATCAGAATAACATCTGTGTCTGGATACGACAATGGCCTCAACCGATCATAGTCCTCCTGACCAGCTGTGTCCCACAGAGCCAACTCCACCTGAGAGAGAGAGAGAGAGAGAGATGCAGATACTTCAGTATTGTTTGTCAGCTGAAGGTATGTCACTGGACTTTGAGTGGTCTTGTTGTCAATGTCAGTGGTCATAAATATAAAAACCATTTATAAACCTAAAGCTATTTAAAGAGATAACTACAGTTCAAACTGGTCTAGAGGTCTTCAAAGACAATACAAAAACATTCAAGGGTTTTTTTTGTGAAATGAAATGTGTGTACTGGAGCATACAGGAAATAGAAAAAATGTAAATCAACAAACTGCAAATCTTTTAATCAAAAGTTCTGGAACACTGGTCTGGGCAAATTTAACTCCTGAAATCATATTCTTCCTTAACGTATAGGTTGATTTCAATATCGTTGTCCTCCATTTCAAAGAAGCTTACAAGTCCAAACATGAACAAAAATCTTAAACCATTTCCTGTAGTAGTAAGTTCAGATCAGAGGAGCACTCCCTCTTGCTGAGCTTCTCTCATATTATATCCAGCATGTCTGATCAGGATGGCCTGAAATTTGGGTTAAAAGGTTGCAGGAATACCCAATTCCCTCTCTTAAACAAGCATACACAGATACACCACATTCTCAGTGCTTCTGTCCACAACACAAGGAAGAAGGACTGTGTACAACACTATTTTAGGATAACTGACCTGTTTGCCGTCCACCTCTATGTCAGCAATGTAGTTTTCGAACACTGTGGGCACGTAGACCTCTGGGAACTGGTCTTTACTGAACACAATGAGCAGACATGTTTTTCCACAGGCTCCATCTCCCACAATCACCAGCTTCTTACGAATAGCTGCCATCACTTAAGAAAAAGAAAGAAGACTACCATGAGACATGGTTCAAATTAAATTCACAAAACAAATAGGCTACAATATTCATATTTTGTGACGATGACCCACTGGCTGTAGATTTGATTATCCCATTTATTACATAGCTATTGAGCAAATAAAATTAAAATTGCATGAAAATTGTATATATTAGCTTAAATTGTGTAGATTACCTTAAAGATAGATGATAGAGGAGGATAGAGGAATAGATGGATAGGATTAAAGCATCCGCTAAGAAAGATTAAAAAAAAAATATCTAACAACTATGATTGCAACAATATTAAGTCATAATATTATTCCCAATCCAATTAACTAGAGACTGGTTAGCTAACATGTTTAGCTACAAAGCATTTTTTTTTTACAGCTTGTAATTGTAACTGTTCTGAGAAGTTAGAGCCAATTAGCCATTTTAAATATCATAGAAATGCAATGAAATTAAAAGATAGAGACTGAGGAATGATACGAGAGACGTGAAAGTAGCAGCGATACATTGCCATTGACTGCGTGCAGCGGTGAAATATCCAGTTTCGCAGTAATTGTAAAGGAACATTTAACAAATCAGAATCAAGTATTCCAGAGAGCCACGAAATATGTCCAAAAAAATCAACATAATAATTGAGTGAGTGAACCCCTGTTTGAGAAACGCAACATAATAGAGTGTAGCAGGTCCACGATCTGTCCTGCATTTATGCAGAATCAGGAGGCCAAAATGCTGATCAAGACCCAAACTCAACCACAAAATGAACATCACACTGGAATGAAAAAAGTACATTTTGTTTAAGGCCTTATTTGGGAGAAGTTCTTGCATCCACACAAAGTGAAAGCATGAAGAGTATGGAAAAAATACAGTAAGAAAGACTTTCCTGTCCCACCCTTTTCCTCTCTTTCCCGCAATTTGGAAAAAAAAATAATAAAGGACACGATGGCCCAAAAATGTCACAGCCAAAGAACACACTCACAGACATTTTCTTTAAATAGTGCCAATCTAACCAGTTGTCCACACCATTTAAGCACACACGCGTACAGTAGCCCAGTGAACGCGGACACACTCCAACAGAAGATTTTTGACTTGTGTGCATGATTCATGTGTGAGAAAGATGTAGGTTATGTAGAAATTTAGACTAATAAACATTTTCCAACACATCAGCAGGCTAGCAAGTACAAAACAAAAATCATGGTAATATCACAGTAATAGCCTACTGTTATTTTGGACACTTGCCATGGTAAAACCATGTTTATTTAGACATATTGCGATAGTACAACTGTATTTTGGACAAGTATTATGGCAATTTTGGACATGTATTGTGGAAATACCATATTTGAACATGTACCATGGTGTTCATTGAACCTTAGTGTAGCACATATATATATATATATATATATATATATATATATATATATATATATATATATATATATATATATATATATATATATATATATATATATATACACACACACATGCTACCATGGAATAAATCAAAATACAATACTACCACTGAAAAGTTTTTTTTAATGAAATAACTTGAGTCTAGCAAAATGCATTAAATTGAATGAAATATTTCAAATAAATGCTTAACTTTCTATTTCCACAAAAATATTAAGCAGTGCAACTGTTTTCAATGTTGATAATAAATTTTTTCTTGAGCACCAAATCAGCATATTAGAATGATTTCTGAACAATCACGTGACACTGAAAACATTTCAATAATATTAAAATAGAATTTTTTTTAAATTGTAATAACTCCGTAATACTGTTTTGTTTCTACTGTATTTTTGATCAAATAAATGCAGCCTTTGGTGAGCAGAAGAAACTTCTTTCAAACACATTAAAAAACAAAACTTGCTAACCCCAAACTTTGGAACAGTTGTGCATGTACCTTTAAAATACTATCTTTAGTAAGGAAAGTGTGTGTGAAGGGACAAACACATTAAAGGTAGGGCTGGGACAACGCGTCGACGTCATCGATGATGTCGACGCAAAAAATACGTTGACGCAAAATATGCGCGTCGATTCGTCAGACCCAAAACAAAGATGGCGGCGCCGGAGAGTAGTAGCTGACTGGATTGTTGACTATACTGCGCGCATAACATACATAGCGCGCGTACGGCAGAGAGGGAGAGAGCGAGAGACACACGCAAGGTCTCTCGCTCTCTGCCGTGCGCGCTATGTATGTTATGCGCGCAGTATGTTCTGTCTCGCATGCGCGCTCTAGATTCTGGGAGATTTGAACTAATTTGCGGGCATCAGGGAGACGCTATCAATATGCGGGGGACTCCCGGAACTTCCGGGAGACTTGGGATGTCTGAGTGCGGGTTTTTTCCCCCCCGGCGTGCATGTTAATCAATGAGTGCATTCACACCGGGAGCGGGAGCAGGAGCAGCGCGTGAGCAACAGTGAAGCGCGGGTTTCGGCGCAGTCTTAGGGTGCTTTCACACCTGGATTTGTTTTGTTCCGGAACAGATCCGAAACAGAATACTTTGTTCCGAATCAATTTAATACGTCACTCTGTTCACACCACACTGTTGTAAAGCGGTCCAAATCGCGCACCCTTCCAGGGCTTTCCTTACACCATTACATCACTACCTCTTGCGTGCAGGTCGCACATTCCATTGTGGGACATCGTCATGACAACAGTAACACAAAATAAATCGCGGGTTGACTTGGTGGCGGTGCTACGAAGAGGTGAAATGCCTCATAGATATTTGGTCGGAAGTCAGAGTTTCCGCTAGAAAAAAATGGTGCCGGTCAAAGTGACCGGCAGAGGTTTCGTTAAACGGACATTTTGATGATATGCCGGTCAAATATCGCCTCTTAGTTAGTCAAGTTGAGGAAAACTGGAGGCAGGCTATATAACTTAAAAAATGACATAATCAGGCCTTATAGAATGCAACATGTTATTATTAGCCTAACTTTCAAATAGACGGAAAAAAACACGAACGTCTGATTGGCGTCAATCAACACCAATTGTTTTTTACTATGGTTTCACACACATTCACTTTTTGAAACATTGAGGCACGGATGTACCTAACACAAATAAATAAAAAATCTCCAGCTAACTCATTCATTTAGTTCGCTATTAAATAAGAGATCTAGCGCTAAAATCAGTTTTTTTTTAAATCAAGCTGAGCGCTCGTGTCCGCCGTTGGGCGCAGAGATATCACGCAACACCTGAAATAAAGCTTGCCACAAAGAACCGGCGAAAGTAATGATTATGCATGAAACATTTAAATTGCTGATAAATTGATAAAGTTGACGATGCAGACTCGACATCTTCTTCGCAGTAGTGAACGCGCCTAGAGAGAGAAATACACACTTCATATGAATAAATTCTTATTTATTAATCCAGGCAAATTTGTTGATGAAACATTGATTAAAATGAAGATACAATTTAAACAAAACGAAATAAACTTTAAAGAAAGGCTTTCTACAAAACAAAACTAAATAACTGGTCAAAATCATGTCTGACCAATTCCAAATGTTTTCCGATATATAGGCCTATTGGTCATCTTATGATCCTATCTTACTCATCTCATGCGGTTCCCTTTTCATATAGCCTAATCAACATAGATGCAATAAAAAAATAATAACATTATATTTTTTATAAATATGAAACTTATATTTATTTATTTTTACTTATGATAAGCGTCACACCGCTCTGCTTTGCTCACATGCTCTGGGGTGTAGCCTAATGCATGTGTGCATGCATGTGGTGGAGGGGTGCGATTTTCGAATAATAATCAACCCAGCGATCTTCGTATATTATTTTTGCTTGAAAATTTCGTTTTGTATAAATTGTATATTAATTTTAATCAATGTTTCATCAACAAATTTGACTGGATTAATAAATAAGAAGCAAATATAGTGGACAATATAGGCTAATAGGCTAATCAGGACACTGAGGCGTCGGCGCGTGCACACTTCTCTCTATAGGCGCGTTCACTACTGCGAAGATGGCGAGTCTGCATCGTCAACTTTATCAATTTATCAACTTTATCAATAATATCAATGGACCTGGCCATATTTGAAACGTCTCACTCAATCGTTTGTTGTTTAGGTCTATATTACAGCGGCGTGCGCTTTATTTGAAATGCAGCATGCGATGTTGTTTAATAACTTTCTAACGGTGGAGCCTGTTCCTATAACATAGCCAAAGTGTATTTTTGCTTTATACATTTTAGGCTTATTCTCAAATTCATATTGTGTTAGGGGGGCGGGATTATTACGCAATTTTAATCGGACAATTTGACCGGAGAGATTTAATTTTGGCGGACATTTCATTTTTTTCCCGGCCAATGTCCGGTAATTACCGGACAACGGAAACCCTGGTCGGAAGAACACATCTCCCGGATGTTGGACACTACACACAAGAACACCGAAGTGCACAAGAAGATCAGCTATAAAATGAAAGAGAGGGGTTATGAACGGTCCGTCGAGCAGTGCCGCGCAAAGGCGAAAAAACTCCGACATTGATTTGTTCCGGTTCGTGGGTCGGTTGTGTTCTCACTACAAACGAACCGCTCCAGGGTTCGTATGGAATCGAGCCGAGACCACCTCTTCTAGGCGGTCTCGGCTCGGTTGTTTTGTTCCGATTCAGAGTGCGATTGTTGTGTTCACATATGACCAAACGAACCGGGCCAAAAGGGAAACGCCCCTTTGTTTCGGAACAACGTCTCCAATCGATCCAGGTGTGAAAGCACCCTTAATTTGCTGCTGCCCACGCTCAATTAAAGTGAAAGCACACTTTTGATGGACAAAATAAATATGATTTCACACAAAAAGTGCAGAAAATGCGCATAATTTGCATGTCTGGTGTGTTTTAACAAGAACTGGAGTAGGGTATGTATGTCAGAAAAGAAAATGAAGACTCAAAAATATTTATAGAATTTTTTTTATTGAATGCTAGACATCAAGTTATTATTTTCATCTTAAAGAAGAATTACAAGATGCACTTTTTTTCAGTAAGCTAGGCCTATGTGTTTTCAAGGCTTCAAAGTTTTATTGAATGCTACCTCTGACTAAGAATGCATTACTTTGCACTTGTATAGTCTTTTATTTTGGAATTTTAAGAGCAATAAACATATATTGCAATGTTAAGGAATTCATGTTGTTTCATTCAGATATGTAAATCAACATGTATAAATTGCTATTAGTCAATTAATGGGGAGGTAATTGATAACCGAATCGAAATCGAATCGGACTGGAAAAATGAATCGTTAGATTAATCGATGCATCGAAAAAATAATCGCTAGATTAGCCTAATCGTTTAAAAAATAATCGTTTATCCCAGCCCTAATTAAAAGGTACGCTCTGTGTAACTTTTGGTGCTCTAGCGGTTAATAAACAAAACTGCATGCGTCTCGCGGAAGAACATTGTAACCGGAGATCCTTGTCTCTGTTTATGTATATGACGAGTCACGCAGGGCACCATAGTGATTTAGAAGACAAAAACACAGTTTGGAAGGTAGATTGATGATGGATTTGCTAATAGAAAATTTGTAAATTTTGAACAAAATAAAGTTACATAGTGTACCTTTAATGAATGACTCAACATTTGATTACTGTAGTTTCAAACTAGTTAGGACTGCAGTTTCATAAGCTTAAGTTGGAAGTTGTCAGCTTATCCTGAAACAGAGACACACCCACACATTGAACTTGAAAAATCACAGCGGACAAGTTCTGAGAGAGAGAAAAGAACCGAAGCAGGTCAGTGCTATTCTTAAACGTACCTCCCTGGAGAGAGAAAGGTGTTCTTGGTGACGGCAGCCTATATTCTCACATGCACAGACATTAATCTCTGTTGCCATTATCTCAAGCCCTTCAAACACACATTCCCGAACACCACTGGCTTTTTAAAACAGTTGAGAAGAACTCGAACATTTACAAAGCTGACCTATCAATTCACTGAAACTGAAATAATGAGGAAATTCATTGTTTTAGTATAGATGAGAAAATCTGTGATATGTCACACTGGGAATGTCCCACAGTGCTTGCTCTGGGAATGCTGTCACGTCGCTGAAGGCACAATGTGGAAACATTTCCTCGGCCTCTGGTGGCAAGAAGAGAAAGAGCTCACTTCCTGTTCTGACAACTCCCTTCCTGTTCACACGCAGGCTCCTAAAAACATTGTATCTGGTGAAATTTAAAAAAGATTTAAGCCTTCATAAATCCCACAGCTGCTTCTGGGTATAAATCACTGTCAAACCGGAGTAGTGTTATTTTTTTGTAATATTAGCCTAATTCATTATTTCAGATTATATTTTATAGTTTTTATTTTAATTTTTTTAAATTTTGTTATGTGCATTGTTATTTAGCTTTAATTTATTTTAGTCATTTTTTTACCTTAAACGTAAACTTACTTAATAGAGTAGACAACACAAGTAAACATTCAATTATACACGGCTTCCTTAATGGGATAGTTCACCCAAAAATGAAAATTCTGTCATCATTTACTCGCCCTCAAGTTGTTCCAAAATATCTTCTTTTGTGTTCAGCAGAATAAATTCATACAGATTTGGAACAACTTGAGGGTGAATAATAATGACAATTTTCATTTTTGAAAAAAAAAAAAAAATATCCCTTTAAGGCTGACAACTCAACTAGTCCTTCAGACATCCTACGTCAAGTCAATTGAGACAATCTGTAGTTCTGTACATCCCTAACATCCACAGAATCGAAGACCAGTTGAGTCAAGCACTGACTGAATCAGCAGGGGTTAATCAAAAGAAAATGAGAAAAAGCGGGTTTCATTATGATTGATAAGAATCTAAAACAGTTCAATACAACCTGGATATGGAAAGTGAATGAGATTTAAATTGGATTCAGGAGGGGGTTTAGAATTTCTGCTTCAAAGATTTCCATAAGGGATCGAGTCAAGTCCATCACGGCAGCCTTCATCCCTCCAAACCCACCACAGAATTGACACGCACAGACCAAACGGGGCCCAGGAGAGCGTTTTAAGGGCCCGTAGTGGACGAGTGTCGACACTTTAAATGCTTTCGATTGACCTTGAGCCAAAGCAGCTGTGGACTGATGGGCCTCTATATTGGCTGGATTGCATATTGAACATTCATGATGAATGTGCGACAATTTCACTGGCGATATCAAATTAAGCAACACCGTGACCGACACAACTATCTTAATGTGCTTTTAATTTGGCCATTAAGCTTCCTAAAGACCATGTGTCAATAAACTAGTTTCCAGTTCCCTCTTAGTCTCACGGGAATGCGAGTATCATTTTAAATGGAAGTTTGACACTGAATCATTTTTATTCAGTATTATTCCATATCTATATCTATCTATATACAGTGTGTATATATATATATATATATATATATATCATTCTGATATGCTGATTTGCTGCTCAAGTTGTGCTGTTTAATATTTTTATGGAAACTGTGATACTTTTTTTCAGGATTCTTTGATGAAAAGAAAGTTAAAAAGACAGCATTTTTTTGAAGCAGCAATCTTTTGTAACATTATAAGTAGCCTGTTTACTGTCACTTGTATGTATGCATGTATGTATGTATGCATGCATGCATGCGTATGCAGGGGCGTAATTTGTGGGGGGGATATAACCCCCCCAATATTTAAATCTATGCATTACAACCCCCCCCATTATTTATACCGTGATCACAATATCAGGAGGCATACCCAAACTTAAACCCCCCCAATGTTCAAACCAAATCTACACCCTTGTGCGTATGTATGTATGGATGGAAAGAAAAAGTCCATACTGACCTGGTAGTGTGTATATATTGTGGAAAACATGCCTTGATTATTTTTAACTTTATTTTCCTTGCCTTAAACAATATTTTAATTTTTTTATTGTTAAAAGGCTATATCGCCCAGTGTGAGGGTGCGTGAAGCGTCTCCACTTTAAAGTCTGCACTCATCTGTCAGACTGCCTGTTCACTGAATTGTTTGAACCAAGGTAACTCGCTCTCGGTCTCATTCCCACAAAGACCTCAGAAAGGTAGGGTACATGGAAAAAAAATGAAATGGTGCTGAGTGATGCCCACTGGCCTTGTTCCTGTGAGTCTCCAGGAAGTAACGGACGATGTGAGCACTGGTGAGATTGTGTCTGGTGGACGATGTGAATATATGATGCCTGCAGTGGGAGCCGCAGCACAGAGCTCTGTGAAACGTGTGTCTGAACCTCACAGGCAAGCTGTAAAATCACGCATTCTGTCTCTCCCTGAAGCTCAAACCAACTGTTTGCACGATGACCGTTAGGGATGAGCAGAATTACATCACTAGTTGGGATAAGCAGTCACCACTATGTTATTATTGTGGCCAAAATAAATCACGATAACGATATTATTGCTATAACTATAGAATAATATTGAATGTTAATAATAATGCCAACAATCAAGTATTTTTGTTTGATTGTGTTTTTTGATTTTCTGAGAAATGAATCATGCTCATAAAAAATAAATAAATAAATAAAAACTAGTGTACGGAGGTGAAGGGAGAGTTTTTACCATAACTAAAATCACAAAAAGGAAAAAGTTGGCACACCACAGCTCCATAAATAGAGAACATGCAATACAGAATTTTTCTATTTGTAGCTTTTTGCCTACTGGATGTGTGCACTTTTGTCAAACTTTTTGCTGTAACCATGTGTACAAAAGCATTTTGGCTGGCCCTTCCTGTAGTGTGGGGTGTCCAACACCCTATTTTTAAAAAAAGAAAAAGAAAAGAAAAAAACTCCCACAATAGCGAGCTGACTTAACTGTTTTTCGGTAGTGTTTCGGTAGAACGATTTTGTGTGGCAGTAGTAGCTACACAGCGTCATTGCAGCCTTCTTTTTGCCGTTTTATGATGGGTGGTGGTAACCAGTGAGCAATACTGCCACCTACTATGTTGGACTGTCAACCAGAGTTACTGGAACTGAATTTATGATATTATCATAAGTGCAGTATTAACGTTATATAAATATATAAAAAAAAAAAAAAAAATTGTATCATGATTATCGTCAATACCAGCCTATTGTGACACGACACCCCTAGTCTTGTATAATTTAGGCCCGTTCACACCAAGAATGATAACTATAAAGTAGAGAAGAACCGAAATATATACAGGTCCTTCTCAAAAAATTAGCATATTGTGATAAAGTTCATTATTTTCCATAATGTAATGATAAAAATTAAACTTTCATATATTTTAGATTCATTGCACACCAACTGAAATATTTCAGGTCTTTTATTGTTTTAATACTGATGATTTTGGCATCCAGCTCATGAAAACCCAAAATTCCTGTCTCAAAAAATTAGCATATCATGAAAAGGGTCTCTAAACAAGCTATTAACCTAATCATATGAATCAACTAATTAACTCTAAACACCTGCAAAAGATTCCTGACGATTTTAAAATCTCCCAGCCTGTTTCATTACTCAAAACCGCAATCATGGGTAAGACTGCCGACCTGACTGCTGTCCAGAAGGCCATCATTGACACCCTCAAGCAAGAGGGTAAGACAGAAAGAAATTTCTGAACAAATAGGCTGTTCCCAGAGTGCTGTATCAAGGCACCTCAGTGGGAAGTCTGTGGGAAGGAAAAAGTGTGGCAAAAAACGCTGCACAACGAGAAGAGGTGACCGGACCCTGAGGAAGATTGTGGAGAAGGACCGATTCCAGACCTTGGGGGACCTGCGGAAGCAGTGGACTGAGTCTGGAGTAGAAACATCCAGAGCCACCGTGCACAGGCGTGTGCAGGAAATGGGCTACAGGTGCCGCATTCCCCAGGTCAAGCCACTTTTGAACCAGAAACAGCGGCAGAAGCGCCTGACCTGGGCTACAGAGAAGCAGCACTGGACTGTTGCTCAGTTTTGCATGTCATTCAGAAATCAAGGTGCCAGAGTCTGGAGGAAGACTGGGGAGAAGGAAATGGCAAAATCCCTGAAGTCCAGTGTCAAGTACCCAAAGTCAGTGATGGTCTGGGGTGCCATGTCAGCTGCTGGTGTTGGTGCACTGTGTTTTATCAAGGGCAGGGTCAATGCAGCTAGCTATCAGGAGATTTTGGAGCACTTCATGCTTCCATCTGCTGAAAAGCTTTATGGAGATGAAGATTTCATCTTTCAGCACGACCTGGCACCTGCTCACAGTGCCAAAACCACTGGTAAATGGTTTCCTGACCATGGTATTACTGTGCTCAATTGGCCTGCCAACTCTCCTGACCTGAACCCCATAGAGAATCTGTGGGATATTGTGAAGAGAAAGTTGAGAGACGCAAGACCCAACACTCTGGATGAGCTTAAGGCCGCTATCGAAGCATTCTGGGCCTCCATAACACCTCAGCAGTGCCACAGGCTGATTGCCTCCATGCCACGCCGCATTGAAGCAGTCATTTCTGCAAAAGGATTCCCGACCAAGTATTGACTATTGAGTGCATAACTGAACATTATTATTTGAAGGTTGACTTTTTTTTTTGTATTAAAAACACTTCTTTTATTGGTCAGATGAAATATGCTAATTTTTTGAGACAGGAATTTTGGGTTTTCATGAGCTGTATGCCAAAATCATCAGTATTAAAACAATAAAAGACCTGAAATATTTCAGTTGGTGTGCAATGAATCTAAAATATATGAAAGTTTAATTTTTATCATTACATTATGGAAAATAATGAACTATCACAATATGCTAATTTTTTGAGAAGGACCTGTATATATTTCAAAATGTATTAAAACAAAGTTCTATTACTGAGCGAGTACACACACACAAAAAGCAATGTTCAGAATTGTGTTTTTTTACATGATTGCACCTTTAATACTAGATGTATTAGGCTCAAAACGAACCATGATGACCAATACTGACCAATTATTTTCAGCAGGAATCTCACTGCACTCGCTGTATGCGTCTGTATGAACAGGTAAAGATGATGAATCTCTCTCTCCAGGAAATCTGACTGGAGCTTCAATATACTTAAACCCACTGGAGCACATTAGAAATATTTAATGGGGTATAAGTATTCATTTAATAAGGTGAAGCTCTGCCATCAATTCACAGCTAATCTCACAATTAATGACCCGCAGAGATCATCAGGGGGTCTGTAAGGTCTTTAAGACTGAGACACCTCACAGAAACGCACACTTATTCTTTTCCCACTGGATCGCTAGACAGTTTTATATCAGAAACATGTAGGCAAAACAGAATTGAACCAGAAGGGCTTTGTGTTGTGTTTGCTGATGTATGTCTTCAATATTCCTGAGAGGGGGTCAACCTAGGGGTGTGCGATATGATGATATATCAGTTGTCTTAAAGGGATAGTTCACCCAAAAATAAGAAATTTTGTCATAATTTACTCACCCTGAAGTTGTTCCAAACCTGTATGAATTTAACCAACATAAAAACGTGATATAGCTATTTTTGCCATTTCGCCCACCTTAAGATCTAAAAATGGAGACCCTAAAGTGTCATTATTCCTCCTCTTCATAACCTTAAACATGAATCACATCATCATAAGGAAGCTTCTAGAATCCTAAAAATCTATTAGTGATAACACCAGCATAAACACACTGTGTAACTGTTCATGCCTGTGTGCCACTGACACTGAACTCACAGCAAGACTACAGAATATGTCTGCTACTGTCAGGCAGACCTGAAAGTCAGCATGACACAGTTGCAATAGTCTTTTCTTCCCTATTGCGATGTACAGTCGTGCTCAGAATTAATGTCACCCCTGGTAAATATGATCAAAACTGGCTGTAAAAAATAAATCTGCATCGTTTATTCTTTTGATCTTTCATTCAAAAAATTGCCAAAAATCTAACCTTTATTGGAAGAAAAGAATTGAAAGGGAAAAATCACATTATGAAATAAATGTTTTTCTCCAAAACACATTGGCCACAATTATTGGCACCCTTTTATTAAATACTTTTTGCAGTCTCCTTTTGACAAGATAACAGCTCTGAGTTTTCTCCCATAATGCCTGATGAGTTTTAAGAACACCTGACAAGAGATCAGAGACCATTCCTTCATACAGAATCTCTCCAGATCCTTCAGATTCCCAGATCCATGTTGGTGGTGCTTCTTCTCTTCAGTTCACTTCACTCATCAGGTTAGGGAACTGGGATGGTCATGGCAGAAGCTTCATTTTGTGCTCCGTAACTAATTTTTGTGTTGATTTTGATATTTGTTTTGGATCGTTGTCCTGATGGAAGATCATTATAAGATTTCTAGCAGAAGGCGTCAGGTTTTTATTTTTTATCTGTTGATATTTGATAGAATCCATGATGCCATGTATCTGAACAAGATGTCCAGGACCTCCAGCAGAAAAATATGTCCATAAGATCCAACGGTATATTAAATTGTACACATGGGGTACTTTTTATCCTTGTGTGCACCAAACCCATTTAGCGTGTTTGCTGCCAAAAAGCTCTTCTTTTTTTAAACCCTCCCAAACAACATGTGGGGATGTAGGGGTTGTTTGATTTTTTTTAATAGCCTTTCTGACCCCCAAGACTCAACTAATCTCTGCAATTCTCCATCTATGATCCTTGAAGAGTCTTTGGCCACTCAAACTTTCATCCTCACCATGCATTAAGGCAATATAGACGCACGTCCTCTTCCTGGCAGATTCGGAACATCTTTAGTTGATTGGAACTTCTTAATTATTGCCCTGATGGTCAAAATGGGGATTTTCAATTCTTTAGCTATTTTCTTACAGGCACTTTCTATTTTGTGATGCACAACAATCGTTTGATGCACATCAGAACTATATTCTTTGGTTTTACTCATTGTAATGGATGATTAAGAGAATTTGGCCTTTGTGTTTCCTCACATTTAAACTCCTGTGAAACAAGAAGTCATAGCTAGACAATTCCATGTTCCTAGTCACCCTGGTGTGCTAAAAAAAAAAAGGTAAACATTAATGGGAATATACTTCAGAGATATTTTATTCGTAAAAAATTCTAGGGGTACCAATAATTGTGGTCAACGTGTTTTGGAGAAAAACATTTGTTTCATAATGTGATTTGTGGACCTGAGGTTAGTGTATGAAGGGTGTGAGGTGTCTGCTGGACTGTGTGGAATCTGCACACATGCTGGGCAGGTTAAGAATGTTTCAGCTTAACTAGAGACCTTTGAGAATGTGTATGTGTGTGTGGGTTGCCGCGTTTAAAAACTTTTGCTAGGGCTTGGTTGTGTTCAACATGTAACAAACATTATTCTCTAATTAAAAATTATTTGTTAAAAATACTTTCTCCTTTTAAAATAAGTCATTCATATTGATTTCACCATGTAAGCCAATGGTGTGATTTGGGGAACGGGACTCATTTTTAAAGTCTTTTGGGCCACTATTTAAATAATCACATCACGCTGTCCACACATAGGCTGCATTTAAACTGGCACAACAAATCCCATCTTTTACTCACATCTGACACAGATCGGAATTGGTTGCCCACGTGTAAACAAAAAAATCCGCATGAGATCCGATTTTTTCACATCCGATCCGAGCCACTTCCAAATGTGGTTTTAAATCAGATACATATCCGATATCTGGACATTCGACCTACGTCTAAACACGCATATCCGATTCCCCTTTGAATTCCAAGCCACCACAAGGCGAGGACGACACATTTATTCACAAAGATAGCTTTTAATGTTGTATTATTATGAGGCAGGTGTGCCTGTATGCGTTCGCTCACAGCTTTTTATTGAGGTGGGAACTTTATATTTATCTTTGTGAAGAAAAGAAATTGCGTGAACGCCAAAACATTTAAGAGCTGGTTTTCAACCTCTGCCTGTGACTTTTATAAACAAAACAGCTTCACTACTGAAAGCTACATTATATCTCTCAGCAATGAGGTGATAATTTTGCTGTAATTAACAAGTTTCACTATTATACTCACTCGCGTATGTGCGAGCGCTCGCTGTCTCTCTCTGGTTAATTAATTAGAAATCATTAAAAATATATATATTGGGCTACTTTATTTCTGTTCAGAATTCTAGATCTGAGTTGTAGATTTACTAAAAAATTCTTCGGACTATCTGTGCCGTCAGATTTTGCGCTGCAAAACATTCATGAGTCATTACAGCTGTTAGCTTGTCCATACTGGCAAATAATCATGACCACCCGACATGAATTATGTAGCCTAAATAATTTTAATATCACGGCCATCATTCAAAACCAGGGTCTACCATGTGGATGGTAAAACGATCACCGAAAATCATATTGGGTGGAAATTAATGTAAGCACAGATATCGGATACAAGACCTGTCTAAAGTGAGTGTAAACAGTCGGGCCAAAAAATCGGATCTGGTCAAAAGATCGGATCTGTCACAGACTTGCAGTGTAAATGCAGCCATAGACTCTGGTAATTCACACACGCTTTAGCTCTCTCTCTCTAATAACTGCATTAATCTGCTATCAGTGGCTCAAGCCTCCGTTCCTAGCTCTAAAAGGACGTCTTGGAATTAGCAACGGAGGCTTGGGATTAGATGAATAAGAAATTAGTCCTACACACAAGAGTGTTGACCTGAAAAAATGTCTTGAAATGTTTTTGTTCTTGAACAATGTTTTGAGGTGTGGTAACCATAGCATAAGCAGAAGTATTGACTCTGGGGTATTTCATTATTTTAAAAAAATAATAATGCACACTAATAATTTATAGTTTTATAATAATTCAACGACTTGCCGTCAATTATTCTTTACATATTACACAGAGGAAACGGGTATCACAAGTTGTTGGTTCATCGTGTTTGTCATTGGTTGTGCTTTTAGTGTATGTAATTTGCCTGGCAAACAAAGCCTGGTCTTGGAATTTAAGAGTACGAAGTCTCTGTAGAACAGAAAGATAAACAGAGATTAAAACCAGAGTTTATGATTCAAGTGTGTGGGATACTTCTGCTACAAAAAATATTCTACTACATCTACTACAAAAAAGAAAACTATGAAAAAAACGCTCAACCCTAAGTAAAACGGTGTAGGGTAAAGCAGTAATTTACTGTACGCTGGGAACCATAGTCCAGCTGTAGACATCTGTATCACTTAGAGTGCAACGGTCAGGTAGTAAATGGGGGAATAGATTTTTAACATATTAAACCTTTAAAATATAGACCTACTGTGAGCTACGAAGTTGTTAATCGATGGCATATGCTTTTGTTGAAGCCATCAGCCTGCATGATTTCAACTAGGCCTAACTTTTTAAATAATTGTGTTTAACATTGGAATTCCTGGTGAAAAACTAAATCTCCACCAATATGTGCACAGTAAAAAATAAAATGCCATTTTTACGGTAAAATACCGGCAGGTGTGGTTGCCAGAACTTTACCGTCAAAAATATGGTACAGACGTTATTGGTTTTACAGACTTGACCTAAAATTTACAGTAATAAACCGTATTTCATTATCTGATATAATGTTAATTTACCAACCTATTTATGTATTAATATCTGTTTTGTACCATTGTAATACACTGACAAACAACAATCATCACAGCAGTGATGAAAGTCACATGATAAATCAAAGCTCATCACTAGCAGCTCTTCCACAAGAAAGTTAATAGTATTATAAAGAAGCAGCACAGTGTCATTCGTTCAAACACTAAACAGCATCATGGTAACACATGAAATTTTAAAAATGCAATAAACATTAATTTAACAACATTAAATGTAACATAAAACTCTAACTGATAAGAAAATAACTAAGAAGAAACATAGTTATTTATTTCAACAAAAATACATCAAATGTGAAGTGTCACGCAGGGAATTGTGGGAATGTCAATTTACGGTTTTCCACTGTAAATTATACAATGAGTTGTTCTTTTTCACTTTCACAAACTGTAAATTTAACAGTATTTTACAGTAAAATTACATTAAATGTACCGTTAGATCTATCACAGTTATTTACCGTATATAGTAAGGAAACTTTCTGTTAACCAATTAAGTTTTTCACTGAAGCATTTTTACAGTCTTTTACCGTTAAAATCACGATCATTTTTTACAGTGTGTAGTAATTTCTTATCACCATCAGTGAGATGACACAATGTGTGTTTTTGTGAAAGCCAAATGACAACAACTTGCTTAAGCACAACAATCCCAGTGCCACTTGCTGCAGATTGTCAGATTGCTACAGCAACACTTATATTACAGGATTCGTTGACCCCAAGGGTGACAGGCAGCCAATCAAAAGCAAATGCCAGACACAAGAACATAACAGCCTCATGCTTCTGAGCAGCAGCGGACCCTTGGATCAGATTCTCCACACGGAAGAACAGAGACGAGCACAGAAGATTAAACTCTAATTTAAAGGCCTCACTAGTGTTTGGCTTCCTTATCACACAGAGAGGACACACTTCCAGTGTGTCACACACATCAAGGTGGAAAATCTGAAACAAATATAGCACAACTTTAATTAAAGTTCTTACGCTTAAGTTAAGGCCTATAGAAAGAAACAATGATGTTACACTGTAAATAAAGACTGAGCATTTCTAAGTGGCGAGTGCCTCTGATTTCAACTTTCATTCAGTCAGGAATGAAGCAACGAACGAACGAAAGACGGAAGGAAAGAGAGTCACCCTAGCTAAATGAAATGGACAGATTTTTCTAAGCTAAGGAGTAAGGACAGAAGAAGCAGAAGTGTCTGACCTACTTGAATGTTTGTTCTTGTTCCTAGAGAGGGTGATATGGAGAGGAGAAAAAGGGGTGACGTGTCCTAATTAAAAACCGTCCTCTCTTCCTCCTCCTCATATTTTTTGTCCCTCTTTCTCACACGATCAGGTCGTCATCGAAGACTAAATGGACTGCCGCCCAGAGGGCTCACACTGACCTGAAAACAGCTTCCCATGCACAACCACTCAAATTCAGTGACATTGCACACTACAAACTGATCTTTGAGCAGTCCGAAAGGGAGCGAAAAGGTAGAGGCTGCTAGTTTGGACATGTTCGCTCTCTATTTTTTAACAGCAGTGTCGTAAAAATGAAATCATTCATAATTCTAAATACTTCTTAGAATTATGGCTTTCGGCTTTCCTTTTTCAGCAGAAAAACACTTGGGAATCCAGGTGTATTGATGCTGACCTCTGTGAGATCGAGGGTTTTTAAACTTATTTAGGACACTTATTTAGAAACGCTTGGTGGTTAAAGAGACAGAGCAGCGAACCCAGAGGGGGATGGGATCAGAAAGGACCATGAGCTGAGATTCAAACTTGGGTCATCCGAAACGCAGTGTTGCCCACAAGACAGCATTTCATTTTGAGCATTAAATTTAGCATTAGTAATCAGACACTTGAAGCAGAGGAACACTTGGATCCACAAGGACACCGATTTGTTAGTTAGAGGTGTGAGATCTGTCTCCGTCATTGTGATGTCAAAATATTTCAAAAGTACTGTCAAAAGTTTGGGACCAGCATTAAACTGTACTATATTGAATGGTTCATAAAATAGTACAGTTTAAACAACTGCTTTCTTTTTTATAATATTAATTCGTATGATGGCAAGCTGAATTTGATGTTGAAGAAGCATTTTCTAATTATTGTGACAGTTGGAAACGTTTGTGCTTCTTAATATTTTTGTGGAAACCATTTAAAAGCTACAGCATTTATTTCAAATAGAAATGATTTGTAAGATTATAAATGTCTTTAATGTCACTCTTGGTCAATTTAATGCATCCTTGACAGGTAGTTTTTTGTTGTTGTTGTTGAATATTTTGACATCACCTGCAGCCACTGAGGGCAAGACAGACCTCACACTTCTAACTATCAAATCGGTGTCCTTGCTGGTGGATCAAAGCGTTCCTCTACTTCAGCGATTCCCAAACTGTGGTCCGCGGACCACTAGTGGTCCGTGAGGGTACTGCAGGTGCTCCGTGAAAAGGCAAAATAAAATATAAAATAATATTTTTTTTACCTTCATTTTACCAGGAAATTCCCATAAAAAAGTAAAAAGAATATGTAGGCCTATATTTATATAAAATGTCAATTAAATTGTCAAGTTATTGTGTGATTACTAAAATAGGCTAGTGGCGCTTGGCCGTGACGTTCAAGCTCAGTGTCGTCAGAACCACAACATGGATCGGTGGATAGCAACAGGTTAGGTGAGCATTTATTTAGTTGTTTGTTTTTAATATAGGCCTATATTAGACAGACGATACAAAGAGGAAGGGAAAGATGTGGAGGGTGACAAAAGAGGATATTACGTTCATATTGGGCTGGCAAATAGACTCCAATGGCTTTTCCTTTTGCCAACTTTCTTTTATTTTTAACCTGGAGTAACGTTAGGCCTACTGTGTTTTCATTAAATGTGTAAAGTTATAGGGCAGAGGCAAATATGTTCTCATTATCACATCACATGCATAGCCTTTATAGGCAGTTTAGGCCTATATGAAACGAAATGTTTATAAATGGAATGAATAAGGCCTGTTATTATTTTAATTTCCAGTTAATGTTAGTTTCTTGATCTCGTGTTTCTGAAATGTTTTGCGGATGTGCTGTTAAGTGGACAAACTCAAGCCTACTTTTTGAGGACTTACGTTAATAATCCCCTAAAATCGCCAAAGGTTTTGAAATGCTGACTATATCCAAGTGTTCTTATTACTGTATAAATTTAAACTCCATTGCTATGGAAATAAGCCTGTTGTTCAAATGAACATGATTATGCCCTTGGGCGCTTGAGTAAATAAAAAAAAATATATGTGGCAGCCGTTGTGTGAAGTAAACTGTCTTTAACAAGCTTGTTGTACTGATGTGATGACCAGTTAGGCCTATAGTTTTAGTGCTAGTTAGCCTATTTAGAGGTGTGGATTAATTCAGGTAGGACTGTGTAGACATATTTTATTATGTGTATTATGAGGTGGTCCGCGAAAATTCTTGCTTACAAATAGTGGTCCACACAAACAAAGAGTTTGAAAACCCCTGCTCTACTTCATAACTGTGTGATACCACAGGAGGAGAAAACAGCCCAGAGGACACAACAGCACACAGACAGTCCTCCAGGACATCTACTTGTTTTTAGCATGCAGGAAACCACCCTCAAAAACATTCTGCTTATGTAAGATAAAGGCAAACAAACAAACCTCCCTGTTCGTCAACGCTCAGTAAACACATTTAATAATTCATTTACAGATAAAATGTCAGTTCTGTTTAGATTATTTTACAATTTCTTTTAGCAGAGTTTGCATCAGAAATGTGCCCACTAAAGCACTAAAGACGGCTTCCGAATCAAACCAGTGTGCCTTACTTTGATGTTCGAACAGCAAGCTGAATAATGACCCATATCGACCTGCACCTCTCATACACAGAGAGAAGTGTGGCTGCGAGCCCACACCTGTTGGCACTGCTGAGGCGGCACAACAGACGCAGCCTTCCTAGTCCCTACTAGCATGACTGGCACACTCAGACATTCTTATCAGGTGAGACTGATGCTCTTCAGACCCTCCACTCTTTTTCTGCATCAGTTTATCACAGTCACACTCATCATCAGATTAAAAAAAAACATTCAACAAGTGAATATTACAGTCCTCAGTAAGCCCAAAGATTCTAACTAGCTAGCTCAATATGTTTTGAGCCATGGCCTATGGGATGTAAACACTGTCCTTACATGGAGGAGGTGGGCTGTTTCAGAGAGAATAGCTCAGAAATTCCTGCTGAAATGTGGCATCTTCCTTTCCAAACACATTGAGGTAGATTTCCTATAGGCAACTGCTTCAAACACAAACACCTGGATCATTCCTGTCTAACAAGTTTTTATATGAACCAGATGAACATTTCACTTTCAGTAGCCTACAAAACAGACCATGACCAGCGGTTTCTGTCCAAAACACACATGGTTCAATGACAAACAAGAAAATCCGGGGTAATACAAAGTTCTTAGAAATGTAATCATTTACACTAGAGATGGTTTTATCTTTTTTTTTTTCAAAAACACTGATTATGTTTTCAAAAAACAATTTGGCTAAAGTCGGCATGAAACAGAAGTTCTGATACAATAGTGTTTTCTTCCCTGTACATATCCGAGTGAAATAGCTTTCCAAACAAGACTAAATGTAAAGGGGTGGGGGATGGGGGGTTGGGAGGTAGGCTACTCGGTTCTATCGGAAATTGATTGGATCACTGTGGTTTGCTATAGCTGTGATCCCATTTGAGTGACAGGTTGTGTAAGGATGTCATGGTGACTTTAATCAATTTCATGTAGCACAAACATCAAGCATAAAGTACTTTTTTTTCCTTTGTGAAAAAAAATATTTCTAAGAAATACGTTTTCAAATATAAACACGTTCAAAAGCGTAAATAAAATTAAAATGTTTACGTTTATCTGCTTGTGTATCTTACAACAGAAACAATAATAACCAATTATCCCAGCCTAATTAGAGCCTTTTAAGAATTACATTTTTCGTTCCACATACTCTCAACATCCTTATGGACTTACTTTCGGTCAGCTGTATTTCGAGGCAGGTCATGTGACGTCGTCGACATGGCGGCGTTCAGGAGGAGGCGACCAGCTCCATGTACAGTAGAAAAACAATCTTCCCCTCGAAGACTGGAGTATTCGTCTCACGTAAGCGTAATTTACACTTTAATAGTCCTTCAAAGTTATTTGAAAACTTTTACAATTAATAAAAACGTAGTAAATACCAATTTTATCAATCCCTTCAAAATAAATGACCATCACGTCACTGACCCAAAAAAAAAAAAGTTTGGCATGAACGCGCACTAGCGCACAATTCCGTAACACGAACCCACACTAAGAGCTGCTGAGACTTGAAAAACATGAGCTGAAAGTTAGTTATTTTATTTCGAGGCGCGGTCTTTCATCATCTTCCAAGTTTCACCAATAAACACTCTGTCTGTCTATACGAGCGGATTTTAGTGTAACGTTGACGTCTCTGAACTGATCTACGACATTGTGAGCCTAAACACAACGATGTGGGGAGTTCAACAGGGGTGTTGTCTTACACTCCCAAGCCAAATCCATCTGAATCTTGTGTTGTGGTCAAAAGCAAACACTGCGATACCGAGCTGCGTGTGAAAACAGGTGGTGTGACCACCTTAGTAAACACACCACAACTTCAGCGACGCTTTTGTGTCCTCATAGGTCACAATCAAAATATTTTCCCTGGCTTTTTAAGAAACACGTCAAGTTGTTGATCTTCATAAAAGACGCTTTTCTGAAGCCAACACTTATTTTCTCCCCGCAGAAGAGTTAAACCGTGAAAGGGCTCTTGCTTGTTCCACTATCTAATCAAAACTAATAGCAACGCAAATGCTTTCGAAATCAAACTGACCTTTTGATCAAACTGAAGTTTCACCGCTGAAGGTTTCCCTTTTCTTTGGCGCAGTGTGTGTGTGTGTTCAAGTGTTTGGCTGTCCGTGGAGGAGAGGACTCGGAGCGCTGCCGTTAGATCCTCCCACAGACTATGGACACGCGCTGCTGGAGTTGTCTATGCCCAAATGCTATTGGCTCGAAGGGAGGAGCTGGCTGTCACGGCCACGCCCCTAAGCCGTTGAAATAGAATGACATCATTGGCACGAGCGGTGGCAGGGGGTTGATGTGTGGGCGCAGTGCCTGCGAGGATGACCAGTTGATTGAATTCCAAATGCACCATATGCACTTCTGTAAGATTCGTGAACGAATCAGTCTTTTGAGTCGGATCTTTTTAATGAATCGGTTTAACCAATTTTCGAACATGCTCACAAAACCGGTTTGAATTAAACATTCACGAATCAGTTTAATCGTTTATCGTGTGAACAACTCACTGACTCATTGAACCGAGCTCATTGGAGCAGATCCGATTCGTAATGAGATGAGAGCTGGATTTCAGATTTATTAGCCGCTATATTTAAATAACTAGAAGAACAGTGCAATAAATGGTCAAATGTGTGCGCTACAAATCACTGTTAATAACTACGACAATAAGTTAAAATAATATAACCAGTTTGCAATATCAAGCAACATAACGAGCTGTTTTTTGTACAGCTAAAAATAACTGGAAGTGAAGGACACCGGAAGTCTCGCACATTCAAGTTCGCGCCAGCTCGGTTGAAAATAAAATGGACATTTTCAGTCAAATAATATGAACTTTAGAACAGTTTATTGTAAATACAAATTATTTTATGTTCTTAAAGGAATAGTTCACTTTTCAAAAAGGAAAATTCTGTCATCATTTACTCGCCTTCAAGTTGTTTCAAAACCTAGGATAGTTCAAAATTAGCTCATGATCTACTCAAGTCGTCAGGTGTATATGACATTCTTCTTTCAGACAAATACAATCAATATTAAATCATACAAAACAATATAAATAAAAAAATGTCCTGGCTCTTCCAAACTTTAGAATGCCAGTGAATGGCTGTTTCTGTTTTGAAGTCCAAAGTGCCATCCATCATGGACATTTTTTAATATAACTCTGATTGTATTCATCTGTAAGAGGAATGTCATATACACCTAGGATGACTTGAGAGTGAGTAAATTCATGAGCTAATTTTAATTTGTGGGTGAACTATCCCTTTAAGTTCTTTCATCTGCTGAACACAAAGGAAGATTTTGAAGAATGTTGGTACTCGGTAAACAGACAGTTGATGTACCCCATTGACTTGCATAGTATACTATGTTTCCCTATAGGGAAAAAAAATACTATGGGCATCAATGGGGTAGGCCTACATCAACTGGTACAGGTTCATACAGGTTTGAAACAACTTGAGGGAGGGTAAATGATGACAGAATTTTAATTTTGAAGTGAACTAATCCTTTAATCACTGTTTTTTTTTCCGGATTATTCTTGGCTGCAATGTGCAAAAACAAACTGAAACGGGATGCGTGAAATTACTTAAAAAGCGTTATTAATACAGTCTTATTAATGGGCCTAAATATTAAGAGAAAAAGACTTAATAAACAGCAAGTGCCTATATGGTTTATTGGTAAATGTATGCCGCACTGGCCTGGGAATGGGATGTCAGGGCCATAATGAAGTCAAGCAACGATCTAAATAGTTTTTAACCATTTATTTGAATCGAAATGTTCAAAAGAACCGATTCACGAAACAAATGAGTCTGACCTTTCATCAGTGGCAGTGAGTTGGAATCAGGGGTCTTTGATACGAATTAATTACCAACAATTACTGATCATTTGTGTGAATTTTGACTTCTGGTTTGCAATAAAACCATGATGGTTCACTTTTTAAAAAATAAAATAGTTTTAGGGCTTTTAAAAATTAGGCTTTACAATTCCTTTTTTAGGATGGTTTGAAATTAATATTAATCAGCCATAAACAGGTCTATTTTACCTTAGTTGCATACCTGAGATTATGTGAAGAATATTATCTAGAGACTGTGAATATAAAAAAAAATTCTCCCCGACTCAGCAAATGCAGAGACCCTGTGCGTGCACTTTTATAAAACTAGATTTTATAGCACTGTATGCTATTTTATTACAGCATGCTAACTAACACTATTTTACACAATATATAACAGATCATCGAAAGTTACAAATTTGTTAATAGTTACAAATGTCATAAAAATGTAAGAAAATATATATAGCCTGTAACTTCTATACAGATCACTGCATGAAAACCTTGCTCTGTTCTAAGTCTGCAAGATCTCAGGTTCACTATTCGTCTGGATATGCTTCATTGAACAATCAAGTTGATACTGGGATTATAAGAATCTTAAAAGAGTAAACTGGGAGAAATGATGGATGTCTATATTTAGTTTGCCTATAACATAATGTTTAATCAGAATGTTGTGAAATTAATTTGCTTATGCTTTTCTGTCAACAATCTAACAGCGCTTTGCTCTTTCCATAGTGATGACAATTGGTAACCTATGATGAATTTATCTATAGCCATAAAATGACAACCTGGTGTGTAATAAGAAGCAGGAAATTGAATTTGATCTCAATATTGTTGTAAATAATTAGTTTCGATGCACGTCTATTTATAGCCATACAGGAAATAAAGTTTCCTTATACTGACTTAGAAAGTTAGGCTATTATAATTTTGCTTATATTTTACAGGCGAGTCAGCTTTAAGGATCTTGGTTGCCTGTTTGTTTTCTGTTTTCTTGGTATGTGACTTATGTTGCTATGACCACAGGTCTAAACTAAAGCCTTGCCTGCTGTTTGTGCAGTCTATAGCTGATCCTGATGATGAGTCAGGCCTAAAGATCTGCTCTTTAGTTTCTCAGATTACACAATAACGTCATCCGCATGTGTTTAGAGTCATGTGTATCACTGAGTGCTTGTCTGTTGTGCATCTTCTCTAACTCTTTCTTTGAGATCACAGGTCAATAGAAGCATGTGAGCAGTGCTAAACTCTAAATTTGGACAAGAAAACTCCTTTAAAAAGAATTTGTCAGGTAAACAAACGTTAAGATTACTTTTTGTCAGTCTTTACAGTGTTTTCCTGTTGCATGTGTATGTAGGCTCTCACTCACATTCCCATCATTCTTTAAAATAGTGACATCTAGAGGACATAACACTTCATTACAAGCTGGTGCGTGAGCTAAATTGTTACTTATTGCTCTAGAGGGAATGCGTATGACGTCACCGTCAGCTGGAGTGATTGCGGTCACGCCCACTCGAGTGGCAAAAAGACTGAGCGGCAGCATTGGTTTTCAGCGTGAATGCCGTGAAAAACACAAAAAACACATCTAAAATGGGAAAGAGCTTTGCGATTGACTGTACAACTACATTTCACAAGAAATCTGAGGTATATTTTTACAGACTGCCAAAAGCTACAGAACAGAGAAGCAAATGGATCGATGCAATTCATAGAATCAACTTGACTCCAGAGAAAAGTGTATTTGCAGTTATCATTGAGCACGTTTACATGCACACCAGTAAGATGATAACTCACATAAATCAGCTTATTGAAATAACCAGTTTCCCGTTTACATGCAAACCAGTAACCATGACAACACAAGTAAACCGTGTTTACATGACTTTATTAATAAATCAGGCCATGACCGTGTGACGACAAAACAATCATTTGCGTATCTGACTTCATTTGTTTTGTCAGGTGATGTTAAATAAAGCTTGCAACATGTCAGCGGGGAACTTACAGCTCGTATATTCTCTCATGTCAAGTTACAGATGCAGCGTTTTGACTGAACCACTTCTACTTCTGCTGCACGAGATGAGAAAAAAAAAGCAGAAAGCAGGTTAATGCGTTTACATAATGCGAAATCCGAGTAAGAGGCAAAAAACTACCAGTGTAAAAGAAAACGGGTTTCCCGTGTTTACATGACCACATGCGTTGTCATGACAAAAAAAAACGAATCGGTTACCTAACGTAACCTCGGTTCTCTCTAGAAGAGGGAACGAGTATTGCGTAAGCTAGCTTACGCTGCGGGAAAGATTCATCTTTGCTGAGATATTGAAGCCAAAAAATTATTTCATAATTTTGTATCCATACACAACGCAGTTCCTCTGCGGCAGACCTAGAGCGGGCTAGCTAGCAGCTCATTGGTTCGCTCAGAGAGAACTGCTTAAGCCTATGGGAGAGCGGGGCTGAACCCGCTTCCAATGAGAGGCGCCCGCGCGCACATTGCGTCATGACCCGCCAGAATGGGCGTGGCCATGGTGTATATAAGGCGCTCTCCCAGGCTTATATGTTGATTTATTTCAGCGTGAAGCGAAACGCTAGTAGCGCAAGCACGGCCGGGAACGCAATACTCGTTCCCTCTTCTAGAGAGAACCGAGGTTACGTTAGGTAACCGATTCGTTCTCTTACGAGAGGTTCTCTCGTATTGCGTAAGCTAGCTTACGCTGCGGGAACACCTGGCCAACGCCGTGCGCGCTACGAATCCACTCATGAAAAACCCAGGGATATACCGGGGGAATTTCTTAACGTGGAGTGAATGTACAAAGAGGCCGCAGAGCGGGCTCATGAAGTGTACACATAAGCATGTATGGGGCCAGCAGAGCGGGCACATGAAGTGTATAAGCATTACAGGAGAGCACAAGGGGCGAACCGGTTGTGAGGGACCTCCAGAAATGCAGCTTCTTAGAGAGCTGTTCGTCAGACAGCTAGTAATTTTGCCTGCAAGGCGGGAACTTCCAAGTTATAAAACCTGACAAAAGTGGACGGGGAGGCCCATCCCGCGGCCACACAAATGTCATGAATGGAAATTCCACAGGACCATGCCCACGATGAGGCCATGCCTCTAGTGGAGTGCGCCCTGATGCCCAGAGGGCAGGGCAGGCATTTAGATGCGTAAGCAGAGGCGATAGCGTCCACTATCCATCTAGACAGTGTCTGTTTTGAGGCGGCCAGACCCTTGGTGCGCCCCCCAAACGACACGAAAAGCTGCTCAGCGCGTCTGAACGCGGCAGCGCGCGTAGTGTACAATCTCAGAGCCCGCACCGGACAAAGGAGATTGGCATCGCGCTCACTATCGGATGAAGGCAGAGCCGATAGGGAGATAATCTGAGCCCTGAACGGGGTACCAATCGCCTTCGGGACATAGCCATGCCTAGGTTTGAGAATGACAATCGAATCATTCGGTCCAAACTCAAGACACGCGGCGCTGGATGAGAGCGCGTGAAGATCCCCAACGCGTTTAACTGAGGACAGAGCCGTCAGGAAAACGGTTTTGAGCGAGAGGTATTTCAGATCCACAGACTCGAGCGGTTCGAACGGGTGTGCTTTCATAGCTTCAAGGACTATAGAAAGATCCCAAACCGGAACCGACGGGGGCCGCGGAGGGTTCATCCTCTTAGCTCCCCTGAGGAAGCGGATGACTAACTCGTCTTTGCCCAATGACTGAGCGCGTCGGGGTTCCGCGAACGCCGCGACGGCTGCCACATAAACCTTGAGAGTGGAGGGGGACCTGCCCTTGTCCAGCATCTCTTGAAGGAAAACAAGCAAAGACGGCACCTCGCACGACCGTGGGTCCAGCTGTTTGTCGGTGCACCATTTTGAGAACACAGACCATTTAGACGCATAGAGCCTTCTCGTGGAAGGTGCTCTAGCCTGTATGACAGTGTTTCTTACTCCCTCTGGCAAATCAACGAATAGTCGTTGATCACCCATGCATGCAGCGCCCAGCGCTGTGGATGGGTGTGCCAGATCGTGCCGCGAGCTTGAGAGAGGAGATCTGCTCTGACTGGGATGGGCCACGGGGCTGTCTGTGACAGCTGCGTGAGCTCCGGAACCCAATTCTGACTCTCCCAACGCGGGGCTATGAGGAGCACCGAGTGGCGTGTGTCCCTGATCCTCTGAATTACCTGTGGTAACAGAGCGATCGGAGGGAATGCATAGAGCGGGCGGCGAGGCCATTCCTGGGCTAGCGCGTCCTCGCTCTTCGAGAAATATATTGGGCAGTGAGCGTTCTCTTCTGACGCGAAGAGGTCTACTTCTGCTCTGCCGAATAGTCGCCACAGTAACTGGACCGTCTGTGAGTTCAGGGACCATTCTCCTGTGGAGATGAGGTTCCTGGACAGTATGTCTGGACCGTCGTTCAGATGGCCCGGCACGTGCGTCGCTCTGAGCGAGAGCAGGCGGCTCTGAGACCAAACTAGAATGCGGTGCGTCAGTCGACAGAGATTTCTGGATCTGACACCGCCCTGACGGTTGAGATAGGAGACCACGGCCATATTGTCCGAACGGATCAGGACGTGGTGTCCCTGGATGCGCGGGAGAAAGTGCGAGAGCGCGTTCTCGACCGCCAGCATTTCCAGACAGTTTATATGTAATGGGCTTTCCTGAATCGACCAGTGGCCGAAGGCCGGTGAGCCCTCGCAGACTGCACCCCAACCCGTGTTGGATGCATCTGTCGAGATGACTTTTCGGCAGGAAAAGGTCCCCATCGTGACGCCTAGACGAAACCATTCTGCTACTGTCCATGGCTGCAGCGCCGTGAGACACGTTTGCGTAACCCTGATCAGCTGGCGACCCGTGTTCCACGCGCGGTGGGGTACACGGCTGTTCAACCAGAACTGAAGCGGGCGCATGTGCAGAAGGCCCAGCTGAAGTACAGCGGAGGCTGAGGCCATGTAACCCAGCATCCTCTGAAAAGTTTTCAGAGGCCTGCGGGTGCCCATCTGGAACGAGGCGGCTAGACGCTGAACACTGCGCGTGCGCTGTGTAGACAGGCGAGCCATCATCGTGACCGAGTCCAAATCTATTCCTAGGAAGGAAATCGATTGACTGGGATGAAGGGAGCTCTTTGTCCAGTTGACAGAGAGGCCCAGCGTTTCCAAATGGTCGAGGAGAACTGCGCGGTGCGACAGAAGCTCCGTCTGTGATTGGGCCAAAATCAGCCAGTCGTCCAGATAATTCAGAATGCGCAGCCCCTGGCTTCGCAGGGGGGCGAGCGCCGTATCCATGCACTTCGTGAATGTACGGGGCGCCAGAGATAAGCCGAACGGGAGAACGGCGTATTGATAAACAAGACCCTCGAAGGCGAAACGTAAGAATGGCCTGTGACGGGGATTTATCTGGATCTGAAAATAGGCGTCTTTCAGGTCTAGAGATATGAACCAGTCCCCTTGGCGCACCTGCGCGAGGAGTTTCCTGGTAGTGAGCATCTTGAACGGTCTCTTCATGAGCGCTTTGTTCAAAGACCTGAGATCTAAGATCGGTCTGAGGCCGCCGTCTTTCTTGGGAACCAGAAAATAACGGCCGTAAAACCCCGACTCGGTCATAGATGGCGGGACTCTCTCTATCGCGCCCTTTTGCAACAGCGTCGCAATTTCTGAGCGGAGCGTGCCGGCGGCCAGCGGGCTGACAGAAGATTCGAGCTGCGCGCGCGCACGAGGCGGGCGGCGGCGAAACTGTAGCAGGTAGCCGTTCTTTATAATGCTTAACACCCACGGGGAAATGCCTGGAATGGCTTCCCACGCTTTGGAGCATGCGGCTAGTGGCCGAATGGCTGTATTGCCCTGATTGCTGCACATAGCGGGCTGGACACAGTGTGTGGGCGCGCTTTGAATGTGTGTGGCAACGGGATTTGCACTCAGAGAGGAGTCTATGGGCCGTGACACAGAGCGAGCAGAGAGGGGACACGTGCACGAGCTCGTGGGCGTGTTTATGTTCTCTGATATTAGAGCGGGCTGTGCCCGTTTCATGTGATGGGGCTCTGATAGAGACACGGGATATGTTATGCTTGTGTGTATGGGTGAACACATGATTGTGGGCACATTTTCTACACAACTGGCAAAATTTCTCTTTTTGAGATTTCTCTGGGTAGCCGTAAAAACGGCTTTTTGTCGCTCGCAAGCGGGCTGGGACACCGGCTTGTTTGTGGCGGTCAACACTACAGCAGTCGGCGAAATAACGGGGACTGGCAGAGGGCGAAGCTTTGACGGCGGTCCGGCCGCGGCGGGAGAGCACCGTCGTTTTCTTGACATTGTTAGGCAGACTTCTGATGATCAGGCTTCAGCGTGATCTTGGGTCGCGGGCCACGGGGGGGCGGCAGTCTGCGGCGGCTGTCAGAGCGAGAGCGAGGGCGAGGGCGGCCGCTCTGACTGCGCTGAGTTGTTTGAGTCTGCGGAGGGGGGCGCTGTGATGGGGCTCTGGCGGAGGGCTCGTGAGAGCGGCCCGCTGAAGAGCTAGCGCGGCGGGGTAGAAACAAGTTCATCGCCTGAGAAGCTTTCTGTACTTCAGAAAAGCGATCGACAATTCCCGTGACGGCAGATCCAAACAGGCCCGTCGGGGAGAGGGGCGCGTTGAGAAACGCGGCGCGCTCAGAATCTCCCATGTCGGCGAGCGTGAGCCATAAGTGTCTCTCAGCAACACAAAGGCTGGCCATGCATTTCCCCAGAGCTTGTGCGGCGGCTTTAGTGGCGCGAAGGGCGAGATCCGTAGCACTTCTCAAATCCGTGACGGCGGGGGGGGGTTTTCTACCGCCTTCGGCCCATTCACGGAGAATATCGCTCTGTAACACTTGGGGGACAGACATAGAGTGAAGCGCAGCGGCGGCCTGACCGGCGGCGGCGTAAGCGCGAGCATGAAAGCTCGAGGTCGCTCTGCAAGCCTTCGAAGGAAGCGTGGGTGAAGAACGCCATCTAGCGGAGGGCGGGCAGAGGTGTGTGGCGACCAAGTCCTCGACGGGCGGCATGGCTGCATAGCCTTTCTCGGCGGCTCCGTCCACCGAGCGCAGCGAGGCGGATACATCGGAGCGATTTCTAGCCGAGAGCGGTGCATTCCAGGATTTTGTCAGCTCTGCGTGAAGTTCAGGCAGGAATGGAGCGGCCCTGGTGCACGCGGGGGTCGAGCGCCGATGAAAAAAGCTACCGTCCATTCGGTTCGGGGCCTGCTCGGGTGGAGGAGACCACTCGAGACCGAGGCGTTCGACGGCCTGTGAGAGGAGGCGCATCAGCTCCTCTTCTATCCCGGCGCGGGTCCCCGTCGACTCTCTCGCGGATCCGAGAGATGACCAGTCTTCACTGTCAGAAGCGAGCAGTGAACAGGAGTCCTTCTCCTCCGCGGCGTCATCGGAAACAACAGAGCGGCCACTCGGCGGCAACTGAATGTCCGGCAGGGGCGGGGAGGGAGAGCGGGAAGCGGGAGGCGGCGGCGGCGGCCCGCATGTTTCCGCTGGGGGCTCCGGCGGCCTTTGAGAGCGGCGTTTCTTTTTACGCGGCGAGAGAATAGGCGGCGCGGGAGCGGTTTTCACTGCCAGAAGTCGTGCCCGCAGGGACGATAACGGCAGGCTTTCACAGAGGTCGCATCCTCCATCAGCGAGGGCGAGTTCTGCATGCTCGAGTCCCAAGCAGAGAGCGCAGATGACATGGCGGTCTCCGTCCTCGAGACGAGCGCGGCAAGAGCCGCAGGAAAAACGAGACATCTTTAAAAAGACGCTCGGCTCTTTTAGAAATAGAGAAAGGATACAATCGTCGGATGGCCTAGCTTGCTGGGCGGCTGAAGGTGGCGAAGACGGCCGGCTTCTTCAGGGTCCTTGAGCTCGCTAGAGGATGCCTTCTTCGACGGCGATGGCTTTTCTCAGGAACAGCAGAAGCGTGCAGCTTGCTGAAGATGAAATGAATCAACATATAAGCCTGGGAGAGCGCCTTATATACACCATGGCCACGCCCATTCTGGCGGGTCATGACGCAATGTGCGCGCGGGCGCCTCTCATTGGAAGCGGGTTCAGCCCCGCTCTCCCATAGGCTTAAGCAGTTCTCTCTGAGCGAACCAATGAGCTGCTAGCTAGCCCGCTCTAGGTCTGCCGCAGAGGAACTGCGTTGTGTATGGATACAAAATTATGAAATAATTTTTTGGCTTCAATATCTCAGCAAAGATGAATCTTTCCCGCAGCGTAAGCTAGCTTACGCAATACGAGAGAACCTCTCGTAAGAGAACTATAGGCTACAAGTTTTAGGGCTGGACGATATGATTATAGCCTATATATAACATTGATATGAGTGATCACCTGGATTTAGACCTACCTATATTGTATTTATATAGCAGCTAAAGCGTTCACAGGCAAATTTGCTTCACGTATTTCCCCGGCGTCGAAATCAGGCACATAAATGTCAGGAAACACAATGGCTGCGTGTCAATATGGATCACTGGATCTTTGGTAGGCCTAAATTGTAAGGAACACTTATATCGAGTCCAAACATCGTTTGTTTTACTCTCGTTTCCGCAGTTTCCCCTATTAAATCCAGTCACGCAGCAGCTCTTTTGCCACTCAGTCCAGCTGAGGGGGCGTGTTCACGTGGGACACGTGACATCAATGCATTCCCTCTATTCTTGAAATGTTTTGTTCTTGAAATGAATTTGTTCTTTTTTGTTTATGTCCAAACACAGTGTTTTTTCAATGAATTGTAATATTTCTGTTGGCTTGACGCAACACCGGGTCATTACATTGTAACTGGGAGATTTAGTTGATGTACTTGCATATTATTTTGTTGTAAAAGTATTGTCTTAAGACCTGCAGCTTATAAATATTCATGAGTGAATGATAATAAACACAGAGTAGTGATGTTTAATGTGAAATGATCAAGGGAAATATGAAAAATAGTGCTGTCTGCATGGTGTGTGTTTGAATAGGCCTATGGCTGAGACACATTTTAAAATGAATGAGGAGCTGATTATTTGTAAAGCAAATATCTGTTAAATTATGTATATTTATGTATAAAATATTTAATTTTGTTGTGTATAGTTATGTACATTCTCTATGATGTCAAATATTTATGATATTAAATTTGCAATATTTTTTATCAAATTAAATATATATTTATTAGTAGAGCATTTTGAATTTTTTATCTAATTTTACACGCGGAACTAAATTGTAATATGCCAGTCACTGGATATTTTTATTGGACATTTTTGCTCAGTCACACAAAAAAGTAACATTTTTAAGAATCTGCATTTGAGCCAAGTCAATATTTTCAGTCAAATTGTGGGTTATTACTCAAACTGCAATAACATTTCAAGAATAAAATATTCTCTCATTATTATATTAAAAACATTATCTGTTTATGACACTGGGTAGGAGGAGATACGGCCAATAACTACAAACAAAACAATATTTACCTCAGTTTGTTTTCTTCATTATAATTCATTTCCCATATAAAACTCCCACAACAATATACTGTAGATATCTCTCAGCAATTCAATTGCAATTATCAATTTAAATGTCTGAAAAATGTCTTTGTTCAGCTTTAGGCAGATATTAAGATATGAAATGCAGAGAGAATGTGCCATACAGGGAAAGGATTGGCAGCATCCTCAGGGAAAGGAGAAAGTAAATAGAAGAAGAAGGCAAACAAGGCTCAGAGCTTCAATTCAAACAGTTTACTATATATATATATATATATATATATATATATATATATATAATTAACACAGGTACTGACAGGCAGGCAAGATGAACACACACACTCGAAATAAGACTAACAACCAACAAGGACAGACTGAACAGAAAGGAACTAAATACAAGCACAAATCAAACATAACAAGGTGAAGACAGGTGACACGGATGATGATAACGATGAACAGGTGGGTAATTGCGGGATTGAGTTCAGATGCGGAGACAAGGAGGATTCTGGGAAGTGTAGTGATGACAAGGACAGAAGGTGCAGATGGTGACTGTGACATTACACCCCCCCCCGGAAGGCGCGTCCTCGCGCCAAGGAACAACAGTCGGGCTGGGAGGGTGGGCGTCCTGAAGGCTGACATGGGCGAGGTCAAGGGGGAGCAGGAAGCCTCCAGGACGGAGCATGCCTTGCTGGCAGCCAGGGCGGAGCAGACGGCAAGGGCGTAGCGGAGACGCCCCTTCGAGTGGCCACGGCGGAGACGCCCTTTCGGGTGGCCACGGCGGTGAAGCCCCTTCAGGTGGCCACGGCGGTGAAGCCCCTTCGGGTGGCCACGGCGGTGAAGCCCCTTCGGGTGGCCACGGCGGTGAAGCCCCTTCGGGTGGCCACTGCGGAGACGCCCCTTCGGGTGGCCACGGCGGAGACGCCCCTTCGGGTGGCCACGGCGGAGACGCCCCTTCGGGTGGCCACGGCGGTGAAGCCCCTTCGGGTGGCCACGGCGGAGACGCCCCTTCGGGTGGCCACGGCGGAGACGCCCCTTCGGGTGGCCACGGCGGAGACGCCCCTTCGGGTGGCCACGCCGGTGAAGCCCCTTCGGGTGGCCACGGCGGTGAAGCCCCTTCGGGTGGCCACGGCGGAGACGCCCCTTCGGGTGGCCACGGCGGAGACGCCCCTTCGGGTGGCCACGGCGGTGAAGCCCCTTCGGGTGGCCACGGCGGAGACGCCCCTTCGGGTGGCCACGGCGGAGACGCCCCTTCGGGTGGCCACGGCGGTGAAGACCCTTCGGGCGGTCCAGGCGGAGGCCTATAGCCCCCCCCCCCCAAAAAATACTTGGGGAGAGTGACAGGATTCGGAACCGGCTCAGGAACAGACACCGGCTCAGGAACAGACACCGGCTCAAGCTCAGGAACAGGAACAGACACAGAAACAGGCTCAGGAACAGACACAGGCTCAAGTGTGTGCGCAGCCCACACACACCACATGGTTGTGGCCATAATGGCCAGTGTCGCGGTCACTGAGGGCTCCGGCGGCGCATACATGGCGTGAACAGTCTCTGATTGAGCAGACGGGAAGTGAACAGTCTCTGGCTGGGCAGACGGGAAGTGAACAGTCTCTGGCTGGGCAGACGGGACGTGAATAGTCTCTGGCTGGGCAGACGGGACGTGAACGGTCTCTGGCTGGGCAGACGGGACCAGTGGCGAAGGAAGCCCTCGGCTGGACGGGATCAGCGGCGAAGGCGGCTCTGGGCTGGACAGAACCAGCGGCGAAGGCTCTGTGCTGGACGGGACCAGTGAAGAGGGCTTTGAGCTGGGCGGACCCAACGGTGAAGAGGGCTTTGAGCTGGGCGGAACCAGCGGTGAAGAGGGCTTTGAGCTGGGCGGAACCAGCGGTGAAGAGGGCTTTGAGCTGGGCGGGACCAGCGGCGAAGGAAGCTCAGGGCTGGATGGGACCAGCGGCGGAGGAAGCTCAGGGCTGGGTTCATGGGCTGTAACGAATGTGTGCTGCCCACACACACAAAACACCCATGGATCCCACAAGGAGCACTGCGTCCTCCAGAGCTGGCTGGACGGTCTCTGGCTGGACGTGAAGCGGCGAAGAGGGCCTTGAGCTGGACGGAACCAGCGGTGAAGAGGGCGTTGGGCTGGACATCAACGGTCCAGGGTCGAAGAGGGACCAAAGCGGAGAATGGTGTCGGGGTCCATCTCGACCACCTCCTCCCTTGCGGCCTCCACGGGTTCCGCGAAACCTGGCCAGACGGGTTCCCTCAAAAGAATGTCCATTGGCAAAGGCTGGGAGATTTTGGCTCTCCTCGGCCAGGACGACAATTCTGACCCTATCGTCCATTTTAGGGTGGTTGGTAGTTCTGTCACGGGTGTGGTGCGGGCAGAAGAAGGCAAACAAGGCTCAGAGCTTCAATTCAAACAGTTGACTGTGTATAATAAACACAGGTACTGACAGGCAGGCAAGATGAACACACACACACACACTCTAAATAAGACTAACAACCAACAAGGACAGACTGAACAGAAAGGAACTAAATACAAGCACAAATCAAACATAACAAGGTGAAGACAGGTGACACGGATGATGATAACGATGAACAGGTGGGTAATTGCGGGAGTGAGTTCAGGTGTGGAGACAAGGAGGATTCTGGGAAGTGTAGTGATGACAAGGACAGAAGGTGCAGACGGTGACTGTGACACTTCCATGGTATTTCTTTTCTCCATACTATGGAACTCAATGGTGCCCCACAACTGTTTGGTTACCAACATTCTTCAAAATATCTTCTTGTGTGTTCAGCAGAAGAGAGAAATTCATACAGATTTGTGAAAACTTGATGGTGAGTAAATTATGACAGATCCCTTTAATTTTAATAAACACTCAAATCAAAATAACACACTCTCTGCGTCTGAAAACTACACTCTTAGAAAGAATGCGTCAAAAATGACACCACCTGTTAAATTTTAACACATCCATGGGTGAGCTCCAGGACCACTAGTTTTGTGTTAATTTTAACTCATTCACTGGGTTAATGAGTTTAACACACTAAATGTGTCAGAAAGGTTACCATAAAGATGTGTAAAAGATGTGTAAACATGTGTAACATTACCACATTATGTGCTATTCTTGGCTACACACATTGTGTTAAAACGGTATCTAAAATCCTAAACAAAACGTTAGCATTTGACAAAATAAATATAAAGTCTGTGGTTGATTATATTTTTTATTATAATGAAATATCAACAATTAAATTCAATCCAAAATAGAACGATACAATTTAAAGCAGTCAAAAAGCAAATGTCCAACATAGGACAAAACAGTTCTTTTCACAATCTCATTAGGTAACATGACACATCATGATCCCACCTTCAAAATAATTTCACTCATTTCCAAACATCTGTGGTTTGATGTACATTGGTTGCCAAAAATGTTGAAAATATAAAGCATTTTAATGTTTTTGAAAGAAGTATCTTGTGCTCATCAAATATTTAATTTGATAAAAAAAATACAGTAAAAACAGTAATATTGTGAAATATTACAGCTGTTTTCTATTTGAATCTATTTTAAAATGTAATTTATTCCTTTGATGACAAAGCTGAATTTTCAGCATCATTCCTCTAAGTCTTCAGTGTCACGTGATCCTTTAGAAACCATTCTTATATGATGATTTGATGCTGAAGAAACATTTCTGATTATTATCAATGTATGTAGTCCTCGATCTTTTCCACAGCATAGGAGTAAAAGTGATCATAAAAACATTCTTTAAAAAGCCAACCTTTGGGAATAAGCATATTTTATCCACCTTTGGGAAAAAGTAAATGAAGTAGTCTTGTGTAGCATATCCCTAGACTCCATCGGAGCTTTTCTTGACCAAGGACTGCCCAAGAGGCCGGACATGTAACGCAACCAATTTACAGTTCGTTTTGTTCTGCGTCATGTTTAGGGGTGTGACAATAATGTCGATGTCCCTACAACAACAGACTGGCGTGCATCTAATAAATTGAACGGTATCTAATTAAACAAGAATGTTGAGCAAGTTTACTGCAACAATGGAGCCGCGAACTTCACATACTTTTGAAAATACAGCATTTAGTTGATCCTGGTAAGCGCTCATTGTCACAGTTGTAAACACAACGGCATTCTTCTTCCACGAGGGGTTTTAGTGTCACAGCATTTGTTTCCAGGCAGACCGATAAAGAACGCGACACGCACGTCTCCCGAACATCCTGTAGAATTCAACCAATCAGATCGCAACTTTGAAACTCCTGAAGTGTCTCCAGAAAAGTGAATGAATGGGAATAGTAGCAGGCTTCACTCAAAGATTAAACTTAAACTTTAAGAATGCTGGCCTGATGATTAGGCCTCTTTCCTGTTTATATTTCCAGAAAAGTGAGACATATGCATCAGTCCCCTGTTCCCTGGATGCATGCGTGTCCACAAACACAAATGTGCTCAGTTTTTCTTCAGAGAATATCGCAGTTCTAACACTATATAAAAATATAAGAGGGAAAGAGAGAGAGGAGAAAGTTACACAAGCAGAAAGAGAGAGAGGAGAAAGTTACACAAGCATAAATTGTTTTTAATCTCCATCATACTATAATTCAGAATATATTTGTTAGTAACACCCTGCATATTCAAACATTTCAGTTGAACTGTAAACTAAATTATGCCAGATTCAATTTTAATACTTACATTTCCTTAATTCTCTCCAAAAAATGCTGAGATTCAGACGTAAATACTGCAATCAAGGATTTAAATGATTTCTGTTGTTTTCACAGTATGTTTGCTGTATTATCAGTGAAAGTTTACTGTAAAAACAGTTTACAGTAAGTTGCTGTACATTTTTAAAGCTTTTACAGTATTATTTATGTATTTCCAGTTGTCATACTGTAGAACTATTTACAGGAAAGTAAATGTATGCTATTCTTTGAAGAAGAAAAAACAGAGTGAGACATTAATTACAGTAATCCTTATATTACTGTTAAATTGGTGATATAGGCTACACCTGGCAACCAATCATAAACCGTCAACTGTCACTCGAATTTTCCTTTTCATCCTGAGCCTTTGAAGACGGGCCACTACCAGCAAGAACCAGCCAGGTGAGATGTAAAATTGTATTTAATATCTTAAAGATGTGTATTTCTAAATGTTTACCCCCAAATGTGAAGATATGCGTTTTACCATTAAATAATCGGTGGTGAGTTTGATATAAAGTAAGTTAGTTTTGTAACGCAAACATTCTAGCCAGTTAGCCAAATACTAGTGATCACAAGGTTTGCTGTTAATGTTAGTTAAGAATTTCAAGTTTAGAACAAAGTAATCGAAATTATCTTCTTTCTGAACATTTGTGTGTAACTTACACCGTGTGCGTGTGGCCTGTCGCGATCGAGACCTCATAAACGCCTACGCCTACGCCTACAAGGCTCGAAATCGACCAGCACGTCTTGAAGGGAAAACCACAGCGTTTCCAGTCATATTATACATTTATAACGTGAGTACAACCGATGTACACTTAAAGTGAATAGACATGCAGTGAAAGTCTCGCTAAATTAATTCGCGCGTCTCGGCAGCCAGTCCTTCAGACCAGACGTTCACAGGGTTTGATTTTGCTCACTCGTTTTCATTCACTTCTTCAAGTGCACTATATTAGTTTATTAATGTCTGGATACAGCCACTGCCAACGGACTGCGGTTAATTTAGTTGTATATTTGATATTCACGAAATTGGCCATTATAATCCCTGTTTTGTCATTTGGGTGCTTCTCATATTATTTGTGACAAATCAGGTTCTCCCTCGAAATCGGGTCTCTGTTAGGACCCCAAGCGATCTCAAATTAATTTTAATAGGTAGCCTAGGCCTACTCCGTTTAGTGTCTGATTTTCTACAAAATCATGCTATGATAAAATCCCTTTTTAACCACTTTAAAATTACCATTAATACCTGTATTAGTTAGCAACGTTACAGATATTGGCCTGATAGCATAGCCTGCACGCATTTGTCATCTTTAATGTTCAATCAAGTGTTAAATGCCCGAATAATAAATAAATAAATAATCTTATAAAAGAACAATGTAATGATGTTCAATCATTCACTTAATACGCTATTATTATTATTATTTATTTTTTAGGATTCATTAACAGTTTATCAAGTAAAACAAATTCCACTCAGTTTGTTTCATTATGCAATATATAGTGAGCTATGCATATTTTAATTTAATATCGTTTGTTATATCTATTTCTTTCAGCGTGTATGTACAGTTGTTCGACATGAGTGCTGATGAGTATCGCTCTTTTGGTTAAAGGTGCTCTAAGCGATGTCATGTGTTTTTTAGGCCAAAACATTTTTTGTCACATACAGCAAACATCTCCTCACTATCCGCTGGCTGCCTGTCCCCTGAACACACTGTAAAGAAACGCGATCTCTGTAGACAGCCCATGCTTCACAAACAGCACCAAAAACAAACTGCAGCGACCCGCTCCCCAAAACATAACAAACTGTTCCAGCCAATGACCGACAAGAAGGGTTTGGGGGTGTGGTTTGGGGGGTTAGTGTGCGGATGAGGAGGAGGGAGGGTCTAGCTAGCCTCCGTTTTGTTTGACAATAGTTCGAACGTCAACAAGAAGTGACGTCACCCAGGATCGCTTAGAGAACCTTTAATACAGAGGTAAGTACTATTGTTCATACAATTTTCAGCTATTGAAGAACGCATTAAAATTAATAAAATGAGAGCGGTTTTAGCTTTGTAACATGGATCAAGGAGATCAGGATCTTATAATTAAGTTTAAAGGGATAGTACACCCAAAAATGTACTCACCCTCACATAGTTTCATTTTCATTTAAAAGTATTAAGTATTGGCACATCTCCTGGTTGAATGTATTGTGGTTACCTACTGTAAATTAAATGAAAGCTGTTTATCATATTGATGTCTGTCAAGCTGTTGTGCAACTCCATTTTTGTGTTTTATTCTCTATAGGCAGCAACAATCTGGGATCTGCATTGGCCCTTCAATTTTAATAAAAGTTTTTAAACTGACTTCTGAGTGTTGTCATAATTGACGTGAATCTAATAATCAGTAATATAACGAAATTTGCATACAAGCCTTTATATTTCTTTTTTTTTAAGCGTGTAACAGATAGTAGTTAGTTATAATATGTTGTGTGTATATATGTGAATATAAAAACTACCGTAATCAATTATACTGCATAGTAACTTTACAGTATTTTAAAATACAGTGCAAAAACAAGAACTGTAATTAATTTTACAATATAAATATTGTTTTTTACTGTCCAGACTTTCAAAAATCCATTTGGATTAAATCTGGATATGCAAAAAATCGGATTTTAGCTGGCAGTCATAACCCTTTTTAAAATTTATTTTTATTATTATATATTTTTAAAATATATATATTTATGCCTATTTTCCATGATGTTTTTGATTACTTTAATAGATCATTTCATATTTATATTATATTTGTGCTCTATAAAAACAAACCATGACACAAACCACTAGGTGGCAGTAGGTTGATACAGAACAGATACATGCTCCTCTCTCTCTCTCTCTCTCTCTCTCTCGTTAAGAATTCTGTATCTTTAGATGCAGATGTTTGGAAAATGTACCTGATATTTTATACGAATCAAATTAAACAGTTAACCTGGCTTGTATAATTTCTTATTAAAGATTAATACATATTATTGTGGGATTATGTGCTGCTTATTATAAATATGACCTTTGAGGTGCCAAAAGACTAATATTAGGAGCAGGTATTTCCATAAACGATTAACATTGCAACATATGGTAACTGTTAATGAGCAAAAAAACTGGTGAGCAAAAAAACATATTTTCCAAAGTTCACTAATATTGTTGTTTAGCAGCTTTTTCAACTTTGGACAGTTTGGATTTCCTCTTTGTCCTTTAGAGAGTGCAGCTGGTTAGAGCTCAGATAATTGCCTATTGTTAAGTGATGATGATCCAGCTGTAAGCAGTGCTGTGTGTGATATTATTCTGCAGAACAGAAGGGACACATTAAATTAGGGATCCATAAAAGCAGTGCAGGCATAGAGGGCTGGGAACAGATGTCTGCCTTTTTCCTGAGATAAAAAAAGCGTTGCTGTTCCATTGTGTTGATACTGATGAATGCCACACAGGTGGGTTTATTGTGAGAGCTCTGCACAGAGAAGAGGAGACAGTAGTTGACTTTCAACAGCTGGAAAATATTTTTGGACATTTTAGCACAGCAGAGGATTTGAAGTGACGCTCAAGTGCTCTCACTATGTGTTTTGTGTGAAAGAGTGCGCGTGTTTTCATTGACATTAATGACCTCAATGATATAATGGGAGCCGGCAGATATTTTGTGAAATTTATTTTTTTAAGGTTTACAAGCGCTTTTATTAGATTATTGTATGGGTTCTTTTAAATTTTCTAGTTATAAGTTCTTGTAGATTTGCTTTTTGTATTCATGTTGGTTTTATATGGGGGTTTTTTCCTACACCATTTTCAAGAAAATATTAATTACCCAGTTCTGGCATGAAACTCTGAATGGTGCAGGCTGATAGGTCTTTAACTTATTTGTAGCAATCATGTCGTTATCTACTTGGCACAGCTGATTGGTTGCTGTTGCATCAGCAGCCAATGAGCTTGCTGCTCAAACATTCAAATTCTTGGCATTGTTTGCTGTTACAGTCTGCAGTTAATTCATGTCTGTTACATGTGCAGGAGCAGCAGCATGTCTTACTTGCTCACAGCAATGTCTGTGAATGTTTTCGCATTAGCAAGTCTTGGTACTTGCTCTGTAGCAGCAGCGTAGCAGATCCATTCCGCCAAGACCAAATACATTAACATTGCCATATCCATTACCATGCCAATCTCTACCAATTTCCCGAGAGTTGTCATGACAGAAATTTAATGACTAAAAATGTAACCGAAGTAAAAAAGTATAACATATTTCCTTATATAATGTGAATGTACATATTTTAATAACTATTTTAAAATAAATTTTAAAATACATTTGCATTTAAAATATAAATGCATTTTTAATGCATTTAAAAAATAAAATAAATAGGACCACAAAGTGAGTTTCATGTTACAGCCCAGTCTCATCCCAAGACGTCATATGTCTGACGCTTTGTGTTACATGGTTTAAAAAAAAAGTAAAAAAAAATGTTTGCTCCTAAAATACCAAACTGACCTTTGTTGTCTGTTTATCTTGACTAGCAGGGTTCAGATCGTAACTTCTGTTATCGTAAAAGCCCCACATTTCAACCAATTTATCCAATAAAATAGTCGGTTTGCCTTTGATAAAACCGTTAATCCTTCTTTGGATGGATGTGCTCTTTGTTTCCAATTCTTAAAAGAAAAAAAAATCCACTAGCATCTTCTTTTACTAAAAGCTGCCTGTGTGAGTCCCACAGGACTTTTTTTTTGCATCACCCCCCAGACTTTCAAATGCCTTGGCTTGATTTTATCCTGATAAGTACAAAAGCTGCTTTTGTGAAGAAAGCAGTGCGATAAACAGCGAGCAAGAGAGAGAGAGAGAGAGAGAGAGAGAGAGAGAGAGAGAGAGAGAGAGAGAGAGAGAGAGAGAGAGAGAGAGAGAGAGAGAGAGAGAGAGAGAGAGAGAGAGAGAGAGAGAGATTTGTCTTCCACCACAAGGCCACCGAAACTTAATCCCAGATTTTTGTTGTTTTTTTCCTAAAATGCTTTGGATTATGGAGAAATCGGAAACGCAAGAACAGCCGCTGCATGCCACTAGCCGGAGAACAAGAGAAGGATTAGGTAAACACATAGAATGAGAGGATAAGGAAAAGAAGGAAGGATGCAGCGATGGAAGAATGAGACAATAGAAGGATGGATGGATGAAAGGGGCAATAACAGGAGCTTAGTCTCTAAATGAAAATCATTTCGGAGTGGAAAGCCTGTGAGATGCAGGGATCATGACTAGGAAAATGTGTCGTTCCAGTTGTAGAATCCTAAACCTGCATTTGAGCTAAACAGTCATCTTCATGAGGCTGTTTAACAGTCTCAGATCAATCATTTCAATTTATTACATAACTGAGCCATGTCACTCTAGGATGACCTTTCACATTCCAAGCTTTCTGTAAATTGGGTGCTCACTCAGATTGTAACGCCGCAGAGGAAGCCTCTCTTCTCCTCTAATAAGCTGCTGTGCATTTGTTCTGTACAGAGAACTTCTTTTCCAAACCGCCACGGCCTCATTGTCTGCTTTTCTCTCTCTCTCCCTTTCCCTCTCTTACTTCCTGTCTGATTAATACTTCTAAAAAGGCAGAAACATTTGGAAAATGTCTTGAATTTTGAACTGTAGTCCGTCCGTCTGTCTTCTTCTTCGGTAACATGTGTCTGTTTTCTGATCATCATTGCCTCTGGTTCTCTGCAGACCACCAGTAATGACCCACAGCTCATCTCTGCCACACCACCTACTTACACATTCAGAGTATAACTGTGAGTGTGTGTGTGTGAGAGAGAGAAAAAGAGAGAGACTGGGTGAATATAAAGAGGTCTGTGTTTGACAGTGTTGAGATAGTTGACTGAGAGAGAGGGATTGTGGGTAATGGTGAAGCAGTGCTGGGCAACAGTGTAACTGTGTAACAGGGAAGAGAAGAGTGAGTTTGTGTGTGCATGTGTGTGATGTTTTAAATAGATTTGGACTTTTATAAATAAGTCAGTAAACAATATTATAGTAATATACACTTATATTACCACCGTCAAAAATACAGCAAAAACAGTTTGAAATATAATTACAATTTAAAAGAACTATTTTTTATTATAATATGTTTTGAAATAATATATTTTAGTCCTGTGATGGCAAAGCTGAATTTTCAGCATCATTACCCCGGTCGTCAGTGTCACATGATCCTTCAGACATCATTCTAATATGCTGATTCGGTGCTCAAGAAACATTTCTTAGTATTATCAGTGTTGAAAACAATTGTACTGCAATATATTTTTGAAAATGTTATGTTTTTTTTATTTTTTTTATTCCTTGATGAATAGCAAGTTCAAAAGAGCAGCATTTATTTTAAATAGAAATCTCTTTTTTCACATGTAAAATGTCTTTATCTCACTCATGATCAATTTAATGCATCCTTGCTAAATAAAATACATATTTTTATTTTCAAAGTAAACATCTTAATAACCCCAAACATTTTAGCAGTAGTGTATACATACAATAAGACACTAAAATGTGTATTTGATTTTTTACCTTTAATATTAAATAATATTGCATTAAACAATTTATCTATAAATACAATTATAATTTATAAAAAAAAAAAAAAAAAAAATATATATATATGTATTTTTTTTGTAATAATTTAAAAAAATCTTTAAATCAATTTTAGGATATTATATTAAATTTGAGACTATGGAATATTTGTGACCTGCCAATGAGCCACTTTAATCCAGAAACACATTTTCAGTCATCCTTTAAAGGATCATTTCTCGGCAACAAGTTGGATTAGAAATAAAGTAATGCAAAGACTGAGACTTTCTTTTTTATTGGTGAATAAAACTCAATGTGTGTTTCTGGGTCGAAGTGACTACAAAAATATGCTTAAAACTTTGAAAACATTATGACCAGCTATAACAAAAACCTAAGCATTCCCTGTTTTGTAACATTAACCTATATTGAAGGGGAAAAAAGGTTTTGCCTGCCCTTCATAGTAACCATTCCCTGACCATGCCAACACTGCAGGATCCTCCTGGAGAGTTTCAGCACCACCGTACAGAGGACAGCTCCCGCTACTGACTCAGGAACGCATGAATTGACATGATCCTGATGCCAGAATAATTGGACATAAGCCTGGTTTGCTGATGAATGTCTATCCTCCACAAATGCCCTTTTGTCAGGCAGATGTTGGCATGGTTAATATGTGTGTATGAGCGAGTGGACCGGCTTTTGAGGAGTCCCAGAGGACATCACCTTTAGCTCACTGTGACTCATACGCAGCCATGTTCAGCCCAGAGTAGAATATCACTACACACTCCGCTGTGTCTCATACAGCAAACCGCCGTACACAACGCAGACACAAACAGACACGCAGATGCAGCTTTCATATGCTAATGCTGGTATTTTAGCTGTGCCAGTCTCCCCCTCTCGCTCTGTCTGTCTCTCTCTGTATGTGTGTGTAAGAATGCCATTATGTCAGTTTTTGGAGGCGGTTTGTTGAATATCAAACAACGTGAGTCATATAAATGGAGAGAACGATCCTTTTTCTGTTTGTTAGAGCAGAAAGGAGCCATCATACATACACAATGATAGACTTTCAGACCTCATATGTCTTTTAAATTGTCACACCTTGTTGCATCATAACATATAAATGTGCGAAGGGGAAGATATGAGATAGGATATCAGCATGAATAAATCTGCTGAAGGCATCATGATACAGAAACGACGAAATTCATATCCTTACTTTTCTTTTTGAGTTATGCTGCTCTGTAAATGTTCTTGTGGATTGGAGTCTATAAAGCGGTGTGTGTTCATCATTGTGCTTTACACGGCTGTTTTATAATGGTGCGGTTTATCTTGACATGCACATGGTGACTGTCGGCAGGAGCTGGTGAATGTTGCTAATGAGAGACGAGTGAAAGTCAGTGAACTCATAAGTTAGAAGTATGTAACTGGTAACTGATTTGATGTATCAATGATCAGTTATCAGACAGAAACACATACAACTTCTCGTTCCTTTCTTAAATGCACACACACATAGGCTTTTACTGTAATCTCAGACCTGATTAATGAAATAGTTTCAGTATCCGACTGTGTGTGGGTGTGTGCGTGCGTGTGTGTGTGTGTGTGTGTGTGTGTGTGTGTAGGGATATGCTGTTTATCTTGACAAGCAACTGATGTAGTAGATCCGCCTGAGCATCACATCACATCACATCATTCCTTTATAAAACACCCATCTGCACTTGCCACACAAAGATCTGTTTGGAGAGAACAGAGCTGCTTTCATTGTGTGTGTGTGTGTGTGTGTGTGTGTGTGTGTGCGCGTGTGTGAGTGTGTCTGGTTTTGCCCACACTGTGGGTACCAACTATCTGCACAAGTAGAGTTAAGCCTGAAATAACCCTCCAATCCTACAGCCCTCAGAGGGAAACTGCTTAATAAGGGAATTAAATAACATCTTAATGAAAATGTACTGGAGGAATAAAGTAGTTTTACATTTAGTTAATAAATAGACCTGATCATTAAACATCAAATGTGGACAGGATGCAGAATATTCTGCATGATGGTTGTTGTGTTCTTCATCCTTGAGATTGATGTCATTATAGCTATTCTTTATTTCTGAACACCTTTTAATAAAAACATATATAAAAATCAATTGTTTTAAAAGAAAAATTGGCATAACTGCTTTAAAGATATTGTACATGTTGCTCACAATTGTGTATACCTGCATATTAAACCTTATTTCACAATATTTTTTCTTTCTTTCCTTCTTTTTTTCCTTGAAAAAAACTGACCCTGTAAACAGTTGTGTATCATTTACTCTCCCTCATGTTGTTCCAAACCTGCGGAACACAAAAGTACATATTTTTAAGAATGAATCCAAAGACAACATTGGACTTGACATGAGGGCGATTTCTGTTGCCACTCAGCCTACTCTCTCTCTCTCTCTCTCACACACACACACACACACACACACACACACACGCACACGCACACACGCACACACACAGACACACACAAACTGTCACGATACAAAAGGGGAGAGAGAACTCAAATGCAGCATAAGGATTTATTTAACAAAACAAAACAAAACACAAAGCAAAAACCCACAAGGGGGAAAAAACATAATCGAAGAAACATGAACAAAAACTGAATACGCAAAACAAACACCGACTAAAAACATGCAGATCAAACCAGGAAACATCTGACAATGAACCGACAAAGACTGCAAACAAGAGGAGACTTAAAAAGGGAACAAATCAAGAGGGGACAGGTGGAACAACTCAAACACTAATCAGATAACGAGGGGGAGGGATCAACAATCAAAACAGCACATGGCACAACATAACAAACACCCATGTGCAACACAAGACAGGACAGGCATGTGACATAACCCCCTCCCTACGGAGCGGCTACCAGACGCTCCATCAGGCTAGGGCGGGGCAGGAAGGAAACATCAGGGTGGAACGGAAGGGACTGATTGGAGGGACTGAAGGGATAGACCAGGGCGGGACGCGATGAACAGACCAGGGCGGGACGGGAGGGACAGACCAGGGCGGGACAGGAATATCGGGCGGCCAGGGCGAAACAGAGAGTCCATAGGGCGGTGAGGGAGAAACACAGAGTCCATAGGCCGGTGAGGGAGAAACACAGAGTCCATAGGGCGGTGAGGGAGAAACACAGAGTCCATCGGGCGGCCAGGGCGGCGAAGAGCCCTCGGGCGGCCAGGGCGGAGCAGACCCCTCGGGCGGCCAGGGCGGTGAAGACCCCTCGGGCGGCCAGGGCGGTGAAGACCCGTCGGGCGGCCAGGGTAGAGCAGACCCCTCGGGCGGCCAGGGCGGAGCAGATCTTTCAGGAACAGACACCGGCTCGGGAACAGACACCGGCTCGGGAACAGACGCCGGCTCGGGAACAGACACCGGCTCGGGAACAGACACTAGAACAAAAACAGTCACAAAGACAGACACAAACACAGACACAAAAACTGGGTCCGGAACCGACATGAGCTCCGGCTCAGGAACAGGCACTGGCTCTAGCTCCGGCTCAGGAACAGGCACTGGCTCTGCCTCCGGCTCAGGAACAGGCACTGACTCTGCCTCCGGCTCAGGAACAGGCACTGGCTCTGCCTCCGGCTCAGGAACAGGCACTGGCTCTGCCTCCGGCTCAGGAACAGGCACTGGCTCAGGAACAGACACTAGGTTCAGCTCCGAAACACCGGACACCGGCTTCTCCAATATCGGAGCCAGCCGCTCCAGATAGTCCTGGCTCAGGAAGGCAGACGGGACGTGGACAGTCTCTCGCTGGGCAGACGGGACGTGGACAGTCTCTCGCTGGGCAGACGGGACGTGGACAGTCTCTCGCTGGGCAGACGGGACGTGGACAGTCTCTCGCTGGGCAGACGCGACGTGGACAGTCTCTCGCTGGGCAGACGGGACGTGGACAGTCTCTCGCTGGGCAGACGGGAGGTGGACAGTCTCTCGCTGGGCAGACGGGACGTGGACAGTCTCTGGATTGGCCTCCAGGAGAATGGCGGGCTGCTGAGGACCGGCTTCCGGGCACTCAGGGAGGTTGGAGATCTTTCCCCTACTCCGCCGTCTCTGATGGCGACGTGCCGATTTGGTGCTGGATGAGATCGTCGGTGGATGATCGAGGAGTGACCGAAGCGGAGAGTGGTTCTGGAGCTCACCTCTGGCACCTTCCCTCCTGCGACCTCCACGGTTCCCCGAAACCTTGGCCAAACGCTCCGACTCCTCCCTTTGACTGGCCATAAAAGCGAGAGCCTGAAAAATGTTCATTCTACCGGGTCCGTTGGAGGCCGGAGTCATTCCGTCATGCCAGATCCTGGAAAATTGAGTAGATCCAAAAGTTGCGATGGTATAGTCCGGGCAGTCCAAAAGATCGTCATCCATGCAATCGTCGACCTCCATCTCTGTCCCAGTGTGATACCCATACTGCTGAGTCCTCCAAAGTGGTCGGTTCATTCTGTCACTATACAAAAGGGGAGAGAGAACTCAAATGCAGCATAAGGATTTATTCAACAATCAAAACAGCACATGGCACAACATAACAAACACCCATGTGCAACACAAGACAGGACAGGCATGTGACACACACACACACACACACACACACACACACACACACACACACACACACACACACACACACACACACACACACACACACACACACACACACACACAATTCAGGCATGAACTCAGCCCTGTTTTATTTCTATAGAACTTTTCACAAATCATATTGTTTGTAAGCAGCTTTACAGAAAATAGTGCCTTTATCTTCAGTGAGCAAACCAAAAGTGGCTGTAGTATGGAAAATAAATCACATGTTAAAAACACATGGTATGTAAATATTCTTATTTACATACCAAAATGTCAGTTTCTTTCTTCCACTCTCTCTGTGTGTGTGAGAGGAGGAGGGTAAGACAGATGGCAGAATGGGGTGTGCTGAGGTTTGTGAAATTGTTCATGTCAACACTGAATTATTCTGGGCTGGAGTTGCTAACACTAACAAAGGTAAATTGCTAAACAATCACTAACAATCTGTCCTGAAGCTCCTCTCTGAAAATAATGAGGTATTAAAAGAATGTCTAATTTTTTTTTTTTTAAGTCTTGTTGAGTGAGCACAGAAACTTTTCCCTTATTGTGTCTTTTGATATGATTTGAGACATTGTTGGTCATTAAAACCAGACAGCAGGATTTTGGAATCTAGAAAACCTTCAGTGTGAACAGTTCACTGTTGAACTAAGAGGTAACATTTACAAGCTCAAGAGACTTTTCTGCTTTCAGTTTTAGCTTAAGGGTTGACGCTGCTTGACTGAAATGATGTTAAAGTGGTACAATTTATTATCAGGACAATCAAAGCTTACAGTTTTTCTAAGCAATGCCTTTAAAAAGCTATGGAGCTCTTTTTTGATTGAACACCATCTGCTATTTATACATAATGTTCTTATTTATGTAAATGTGGAACCTTGACTTACTGACAGAACAGCCTGCTCATTACTAATGAACAATCCACTGTTTGAAGTGCATTATAAATCCAGGCTTTTTAAAGCAAAAAATAAAATAAAATGTAACAGGGTGTTATTTTTTTATTAGTTTTAGCCAATCTACAGCTAGAGCTCAGATATGAGACCTAAAATAAGGATTTATGTTATCAATGTTATTTACATGATAAATTATCCGATTTCCACCAAGAGAAAAGGGTGTTTGTTTGGACATACTTAATGTACATTATGAAATATTATTTTCTATTTTAATATATTTGATACTGTAATTTATTCCTGTGATGGCGAAGCTGAATTTTCAGCAGCCATTACTCCAGGAATATTTCTTATCAATGTTAAAAACAGCTACATCAAAGTTGATGTTTAATATTTTTTTGATGAGTTGTGATAACTTTTTTCCAGATTTGTGATGAATGGAAATTATTTTTAACATTATAAATGTCAATTATAAATTTGTCACTTTTGATCAATACACTCACCTAAAGGATTATTAGGAACACCTGTTCAATTTCTCATTAATGCAATTATCTAATCAACCAATCACATGACAGTTGCTTCAATGCATTTAGGGGTGTGGTCCTGGTCAAGACAATCTCCTGAACTCCAAACTGAATGTCAGAATGGGAAAGAAAGGTGATTTAAGCAATTTTGAGCGTGGCATGGTTTTTGGTGCCAGACGGGCCGGTCTGAGTATTTCACAATCTGCTCAGTTACTGGGATTTTCACGCACAACCATTTCTAGGGTTTACAAAGAATGGTGTGAAAAGGGAAAAACATCCAGTATCCGGCAGTCCTGTGGGCGAAAATGCCTTGTTGATGCTAGAGGTCAGAGGAGAATGGGCAGACTGATTCAAGCTGATAGAAGAGCAACTTTGACTGAAATAACCACTCGTTACAACCGAGGTATGCAGCAAAGCATTTGTGAAGCCACAACACGCACAACCTTGAGGCGGATGGGCTACAACAGCAGAAGACCCCACCGGGTACCACTCATCTCCACTACAAATAGGAAAAAGAGGCCACAATTTGCAAGAGCTCACCAAAATTGGACAGTTGAAGACTGGAAAAATGTTGCCTGGTCTGATGAGTCTCGATTTCTGTTGAGACATTCAGATGGTAGAGTCAGAATTTGGCGTAAACAGAATGAAAACATGGATCCATCATGCCTTGTTACCACTGTGCAGGCTGGTGGTGGTGGTGTAATGGTGTGGGGGATGTTTTCTTGGCACACTTTAGGCCCTTTAGTGCCAATTGGGCATCGTTTAAATGCCACGGCCTACCTGAGCATTGTTTCTGACCATGTCCATCCCTTTATGGCCACCATGTACCCATCCTCTGATGGCTACTTCCAGCAGGAAAATGCACCATGTCACAAAGCTTGAATCATTTCAAATTGGTTTCTTGAACATGACAATGAGTTCACTGTACTTAAATGGCCCCCACAGTCACTAGATCTCAACCCAATAGAGCATCTTTGGGATGTGGTGGAACGGGAGCTTCGTGCCATGGATGTGCATCCCACAAATCTCCATCAACTGCAAGATGCTATCCCATCAATATGGGCCAACATTTCTAAAGAATGCTTTCAGCAGTTCTGAAGGCGAAAGGGGGTCAAACACAGTATTAGTATGGTGTTCCTAATAATCCTTTAGGTGAGTGTATAATGCATCTTTGGTAATCCTTTCAATAAAATCTATTGAAGCAAAATTTTGAAATTGATTCTTGATTGTGATTTAAAAGTGAAAAGGTGGATTTTCTGTTATAACTCTTCTGACAGTTTGTGTGCACACCGCACTAGTTACAGTAAATGTATCTGCTTTCACTGTCAAGATCTGAAACCAGACACACATACTGTACTCATCATCTGATCTGTCGATTGCACAAACAACCCAATCACATCTGGGGAAACTGAAGCCAAACATTGCAACAGTTTCGGTTGATCTCACACTTACACCCGCAGACGTACAGCTGCTCAGCAGAATAAGAGGTGAATCTGCTTCGTTAAGGTGTAAGTATAAAACAGTCGATGGCACTGAGGAACATTTTTACAATAGCAACATTTGAATGATTAATTGTGTGGAGAACTTCTCTCTCTTCTCTTCTTCTCTCTCCCTCCCTCTCTCCCTTTTTATTAATTGATTGGGCAGATAAAGAAGCACAGCACTGTTTTTCATAGGTTGCTTTTTCATAGCTCATTGCTCTTTTGTCATAACTTAATGGAGTTAATTATAGATTATGTATTAACTTTGTATCAGATGTTTCTCAAAAAATGAAAAATAGACAAAAAGAAGAGAAATTGCTGACATCGCAAACATTTTGAGCCAATATGAATAGCATTGCACAGGTAATTTTCTATTGAAAGAATACTATGATAAATATTTGCGTGGCACAGTTTGAGATGCTGTTGAGATCTCTTAGGCTACGTTTAGACTGTCAGTTCTAATCTGATTTTTGTGCATATCTGATTGAAATTCGATCAGATTTAGCAAGTGTGAACAGCAAAAAAAAAAAAAAATCAGACGAAACGCAAATTTTACATATCCGTTTTCGAGCTATTTACATGTGGTTTGAAGGTTTGAAATCCTATTCAAATTGCATTTCTGGAAATCCGTTTAAGTCTGACTGCTCTGATCGGATTTTGTGTGGTTTATGTGACTTTCTCACACCACGTAAGACGTAAACGTCAGATGTTGTTATAGGAAACATGCTGAAAGTCACTGCAGAATTAAGGTTGTGTCATTGCAAAGTGGCGGGCGAGCAGAAAATGACAATATAACATAGACATGTTTTTAAAGACACTCCTGGAGAAACTTCAGTACTGAACCAACAGGGAAGTCAACTGGGTTAAGATGGTTTCGCTGACGCCTGTGAAGAGACGACTCAATGCCGGCGATATGTTATGCCCTAAATTAATACATGATTAACTAACTGTATTTTTCTATGTACATTTCTGAAATGCACTTTCTGTAAAGCTGCTTTGAAACAATATGTATTGTGAAAAGCGCTATACAAATAAATTTGAATTGAATTGAATTGAATACAGTTTTCTGGTAGAAGAAGCCCTAGCACTCAGAATGGTATTGATAACTTCAGTAGAGAGACCAGAATCTATGAGCTGGTACCCCTCAGGGACCAAACCCACAGTTTCCAAAACTCCGGTCGGGGTTGAAAGATTGTTCTCCGAACCTAGGACAGAAGGTCTCTCCTGGTCAGAATCTCCCAAGGAGAGCCTTCCCGGAGAGACACAAGGACAGCACACCATACTTGGGTCGGCCAGAGGGAGGCTACCAATATTCAAAAAAGCCCCTCCTGACGGACCCTTGCCAGGACTCCTGAGAGCAGAGCGATCGGAGGAAAGGTGTACAGATGCTGCATCGGCCACGTCTGTACCATGGCATCCAGATAGTGAAAACCACAGGGGATAGTGGGTTGACTCCTCAAAAGGGCAAACAAGTCCACTTCCGTTGAACAATTGCTAACAATTGCTGTTGAAACGTGGCGGACTATACTCAACTAAATCCTGTAACCATCTTCTATTGTTCAACTGAATTAGCTCTATCTCTCTCTCCTCTCCACCTATAGCTGGTGCCATTGTACTGTGGTTGGCGTCGTATCATCCTAATGGATGCTGCACACTGGTGGTGGTTGAAGGGAGACCCCCTTATTTGATTGTAAAGCGCTTTAGGTGTACAGCAATACACAGTAAAAGCACTATATAAATGCATCATCCATTCATTCATTCAGTCATTCATTTATGCATTCATGCATTCATGCATTCATGCATTCATAGTATCCACTGAGAGACATTGGGAAGAAGTTTCCATGCTGCCAACTTGTCCGAAAGGGAAACTAATTTTACAAAGGAACAATCTCTGTGCCCTGAAACAGGATACTGGCAGGAGCTAACAGAGACGAATGAACATTTGTTATGAGTGGAGATGGGGCAGGAACCCCACCAAGAACTCCTGCTCTCGGAAACACCAGAGGTGGTAGTGATGGCAAAGAGATTCCTGGAAGGGGATGGGGAAGAGAGTTGGCATGATGGAGAGAATCCACTCTCCCTTCCCCTAAGGGGTGCCTGACGTCAGGACGACTTATTTTTCTTCTCAGCACACTTTGCTGCTATCACAACGCATTCTCATCCCAAGGCGTCACTAAAATGACAATTTTGACCATGCTTCAATATTCGACGCTTTAGGCACCCTTTAGCGTCAGTTACATGACGCGATCCTAGGGCGTCATATTACTGACGCTTTACCTTTAGCGTCAGTTAGATGACGCGGGTAGGTTTAGGTCTGGGGTTGGGTTAGGATTAGATAGCGTCATCTAACTGACGTTAAAGGTAAAGCGTCAGTAAGATGACGCCCTAGGATCGCGTCATGTAACTGACGCTAAAGGGTGCCTAAAGCGTCAAATATTGAAGCATGGTCAAAAATGATTCCCGAGGCGTCAGTTTCATGACGCCTAGGGATGAGAATGGGCTGGCTATCACAGTCCTGAGGTCAGGTCTGTCACCTTGCAGGATAAGACTGAGAGTGTCACGAGGACTCCCAATCCCTATGAGGGGGGCCAAGAGTTGCAACACTGGCCTTCTGTTCCTCCCTCCTGGAGCTGGAGCTGGGTGCACGACGGGAGGTAGAAGGTCCTGTCTGCTGGACCCGGGGAGGGATGAACTGCTGGAACGCCTCAGATTGTTTCTTTGCTGCCTGAAAGCTGTCGATAACTATACTGACAGCGTCACCGAACAGGCCAGATGTCGAGACCGGGGGGAACTATTTTTCTTTTTCCTTAATCCCCAAAAGATTGAGCAGAGAGAAAAATCTGTGGCCCTGCGGAGTTCTTTTACCACTTCGGGGCCAAGGCCCTCGCCACAGTCAAGTTATTTGAGCAGGTCAGGCTACCAGGCTTCATAAACCTTGCCCAACAATGAAGATGTGATCCAGGGTCTCGTGGGCAAAGCTGGCCTCTTTAGTGATGAAGCTGAAGCAGGAGAGAGATAGCCCGCGAGCATCTCTTCTACCCAAGGCAATGACTTATAACCGTGTTCAGTGAACCCAACGATGGTCAATTAATCTGACGTCGCTGGGTTCTGAACACGCGAGGAATATGGAGCTTTCCATGACTTTCAGAGTGAAGATCGGGAAAGAAGGGTAAGTTGCGCTTAGGTGGCTGGGTCCGACTGCTGGTAAGGAAGTGCTCATACAGCTTACATTGGGGCGCTTCCCTTTTTGCCTGATTTAATTAAGCCACCACACAAATGACGACCTCCCGCAGCTCCTAGTATGATCTAGAGGACGATAGAGACTGCCCGATGGACACACTCAACACATAACCACCATTTCCAACTCCTCAAAGCTGGACCCCCCAGAGAGCGGGTCCTCGCCCGGAGAGGAAGAAAACGCAGAGTGAGCTTCCATATCCAGCACGGGACCCTTGGAGTCCATCGACAGAGTGAGAGAAAGGGCGGTGCCAATCTCAGACTCATCTAAGAGCTCTATCTGCAAGCCCCATGGGTAAAGTCGGCGGGCTGTCTCGGTAGCAGCGGGACCCGACCCACGATGTGCAGAAATAAAAGTCCCCTGATCATCAAAGAGGGTGAAGCATGCCCCGCTCCTAAACAAAGAACACACAGCTAGTGTCCGTCATCCCCAGGAATGGAACGGGCACGGCGAAATACATCTCCTAAACATTGACATTGTTTTTTTTTTTACTCCTGGGCTAAAGACAGACAGACAGACAGACAGACAGTTTTTCACACACAGTGACTGACAAGCGGCTTCTGAAGGAAATAAGCTGGTGACGCTCTCGCGCAGGTGTTTTTTATAGAATTAATCACGCACTACGTTGCGTCACCTGACTTTGTCCTAGACCAATGTTTTGCCATGTACTACACCTGACCCAGACACCGGCACTCTCTAAAGGGATTCCCATTCCCAACACCATGATGGGGCTTACGAGCTGGAACACTGACCAGGTGGCACTCCTGAACCTGTTAAGCGTATAGTGGGAGAAGCAAAGGGGGGACACAAAGAGAAAACATAGAGACATGCACCACATCTTACCCCAGCAACAAAAATAAGAAGACGTCCCGATGGACATAACAAGAATATGTAAGTCATCAAATGACTGTAATTAAACTGTTTGAAACTGAGATCACAAACACAGCTTTACTCTGATGACCCCTTTCAGACCTGTGAAATATACAAGGGCAGAATGTTGGCTCAGAGAGTCTGTGTGGTTAATTAATTGTGTGTATAGTTCACGTTTAGAAGTGTGTTAGACACAGAGGTGTTGAGGTTTTTGTGTTGTGGAAGGAGCCATTGACTCTGATGAGTGCTGACAGATGAGTTGACATACCACCAACACCACCATCCTTTACTGTCTCTAGGGGTAAAACTGTCTGCTGTCATTTTCACTCGCTATTTGCTCTTATGTTTAAATTAGAGGTCTTAAACAGAGGGTCTACCAATGTTTTCCTAATTTTTTTGGGGAAAAATTTAAATATGCATTAAACAAAAATTCAATATAAGCTAATTTAAGGAACTAAAGTTCCACATTCATTTATTAGGTAACATTTAAATGTAGTGTACATTAAATAGCACAACTGCACATCAATAATAATTATTTTAATGGTTTTGCAATATAAGGTCACAGAAAAATTCATTACATAACTCTCTGGAAAATTCAGCTGGTCAGTCAGAGCATTTAGCAGTCTGACCAGCAGTGTTGATCTAATACGAAACAATTGGCCAAGCAACATTAAAATGACAGTTTAAGTCAAAATTATTGCTCACTAATTTTTTTGTGTGCGTTTTTTACCCAAACACTGAAACCGAAATTTAAGTTTATGTAATTCAATTTGGGTAATTAAACTTTTTATGCTGTTCATGGTGTCATGTTCTAACATGATCAATTAAACCAGTCATAGTAAAGTTCTTCGGCAACGAGCCGCCAACGAGCCAATAATTTTTGGTCACATGAAGTGTGTTCACATGTTGACGTTTACCTGTTAAACAGGTAAACGCCACATTGTTACCAATGTTACACATTGTTACCACATTGTTAGCTGTTACCATTCACATTGTGCGAGACAATCACTGACACAGTCAAAATGCATCATCGGAGAAGCACTAATTAGTTGCCACAATTAGTTGGTCTGAAATTATGTCGCTTCACTATAAAACACATTTCAAAAATAATTATATGCCTAATAATTAAAGCTGCAGTCCGTAGTTATTCCTCTTTGGCGCCATCTCTGTTCGAAATCTGCAATTGCATTTATTCGCGGAATTATCAACTTTACGTGAGTTGATGTGCCTCGGGATTGCACAGCGCGGATGAACACAATGTTTTGAGGAGAATGTGCGGCTGTCAGTCGCCGCGCCGGTGTGGATACTGGCATTCAGAATCACAGATTATACTTTTTGTATGTATGACCAACATAAGAATTTTCACCGGAAAATGTCATCTGAACAAGTAAGTAACATCCACTTTTGTTCTGACCATCTAAGGGGAAAAAAGCATTGCAGTAAATAGCGCTGATTAAATTTAACGATTTCTTATCATATCACGTCAAACCGTGCAAATTATACTTTGTTCTCGAATTGTTAATGTTAACAACATCAGCATTGCGTGACTACATTTAATGTGTAATAGGGCTACCTATAGTTCAGTTTCCATTTCTGTGCAGTCTAATTTCTTATTGTCATACCAACAAATTAATGTTCCTTAGAACTGGTTCTTACCTGTCCAGCGGGAAAAAAGCCGTCTCTGCATCCCTTTTGAACCCCTTTAAAACACGGAGTTCACCCCACCTTTCAAAAGCTTTTCTATCCTTGTTTTCACATTATCACATTAAGTGGTTGCAGTCTCTTTTTTCTGTAGCCACAGTCTTTTGTAGTCTTTTGCATTTTGCAGCGGGTGAGTCTCCAGTTGTCACTGGTGATTGTCGTTTGAACCTTTCTGGATCCGCCATCAAATTAATAAGTTTGATTAGTGACAAGTGCTGTGAGAAAAGCCTATAAATCTCCACCTCCAACATCCTCACACGCAATATAGCCTACTAGCCGAGACTCCTTCTTTATGTGTACAGATGTGACGTAATGACGCAAAGACATGCTCGAATTTCCCGCGGAAATCCACCAGTACCACTGGAATTAAAAACATTATTACAAGCTTACCGTTTTGAATCGAGCTAAGGCAAGCAGTTAGTTTTGAACATTGGCTGGTTATGTACTTGCTCAAAAATGTATTTTGGATAAATTTTAATCCAAAAAAGTTACGGACTGCAGCTTTAACAAAAAATTATTATAAAATAATTTCAACTTTATAATTTCTAATTGTTCATGTCCATGTATACATAATATAATATAATATAATATAATATAATATAATATAATATAAAACTTAGAATGCAAATGAATCCTTGGCCTATAGTTTAAATGCTTCTGTATTTTAGAGCTGCTTTACAGCAGAATTCAATTCTGTTTACATCATTGATCATTATTTTCCTGTTTATCACGACAAAGCTGCTTTGAAACAATCTGTATTGTATAAAGCGCTATAAAAAATAAGGTGACTTGATTTGACTTGACAATACATATTTTTGTACAAATTTTGCTATTTTTTTAACAGCCTTCTTTGCTCATATTACTGGACAGTATATTGTTTCAAAGCAACTTCTCAGAAAATGCAAGTTTCAATGTTACAGTCAGCATTTATTCTGTTATCAGTGGGGGAAGTTACTTTGAAAAGTAATGCGTTACAATATTGCGTTACTCCCTTAAAAAGTACTTATTGCGTTACTTAGTTACTTTTTTAGAAAAGTAATGCGTTACGTTACTTTTGCGTTACTATTTTTCCACCTAGGCTGGGCTTGTTTTTTTATACCAAAAAAAGATATATTTTTGGGCAAATGTAAAGACCCTTTCACACCAAAAGTGAAATAATAAGCCTCAGACTGAAGGAAATGCAGATTTACTCCTGTACAGTAGTGTTAAGTAGAGGGCGCCGCTCAAACAAACCTTTCAGCTGCTGCTGTTCTGGGTAACAGAAGAAGAGGATGCAGGAGAAACAAATTTAACACTTAGGCCTACTTTACCAATAAAAACATATAAAAAAATCTATAGTCATTTTTGCTTATGGTTTAACTGAAAAATCGGAGGTCAGAAGCAAGTACTTTGGTCAATAAAGATTAAATGCATAAAAATGTATGTTTTATTTAACATATTTAGGTATTGGAGGTTTGCATAGTGTTCTGATTCTGCATTTCACTGATTTTATTCATTTTGAGGAATATTGAATCTTTTTTGTGCAAGTGAGATGAGTAAATCCACGCTTACATTTAATCTAGAACTATAATAACCATCATGTTTACACACAACGCCTCTGCACTTCGATTTGTCTCAACATTAGGACAGAAGAGCAGTCAGTCAATAAAGGGGAAAACAAAGTAACTTGCGTTACTTATTAGAAAAAGTAACTCAGATATTTTGTTGTAAATTTTAAAAGTAATGCGTTACTTTACTAGTTACTTGAAAAAGTAATCTGATTACGTAACTCAAGTTACTTGTAATGAGTTACCCCCAACACTGGAGATGAGTGTGTTAATGTCCATATATGTAGGAGTAATACTATAAGATAGACAACACAAGTTATGTGGTTAGTAAACATCATGTAAGATACAATGAACATTTTAGGCAATGATTACAGCTTTGTCAGACGCATTCATTGTTTGTTCTTACTTTAGATTTTTGTGGACTTTCAGTTTGTTTTCATCAGTCACATGTGTTTCTTTGTCTTAGTTTCCCGCCAGTCATCAGTTGTCATGGATACTCATTAGATCATCACACCTGTTCGTTGTCTTCTCATTATCCCTGTGTATTTAAGTTGCTCTGTTTCACCCTGCAGTTGTTGGTTGTTTGTGTTTTGCACACTGTTACGCCTAATTACCTACCTACTTACTTATTAAAACTTCATGTGGTGACAAACTTGTTATCGTAATGATTGCAATATAAGGAAAAAATTGACAGTTTTGTGTGTCAATCCAAAGATGGCATTAGTCACTCTTCTCTCTCCATCTTTTACTGTCTTTTTTATGCGTCTACTGTATGTCTCTCTATCTGTCTCTCTCTCTGACAAAGCTGTTAACCCAGCACGCCCCCCCCCCCCCCCCCCCCCCCCCCCCCCCCCCCTGTTAGCCTTTAGCCCAGTTGTGTCTGTCTAGCAGCACTCCTGCTGTGAAAGGGTCTAATGCAGAGCAAACAAACATGTCAACAGTACATTGACTCTGTCACACATATCGGTCTGTATGATAGGACATGCCACTCACATAAGATATCAGCAGTAAAAATAGAGATCTGTTTTGGTCTGAATCACATGTGGGAGATTGCTGAGGTTTATAAGCTTTAAACAATGGCTGACACTCAGATTCAGGTATTCTCAGAGGCTCAACATGACAGACCAGCCCATAAAACCCACTTTGACCCAACAGATGGATTTGATTTTATTGCTGTTCTGAGACCTTCCGGCCTCATCTAATGCTGTTACAGGAAGAGCATGCTCAACTGATCTTAGATCAGACCAAAGACACACTCCACAAAAGACTCTGGGGAAGAGAAAGAGTGAGAGCAGAGATGGTAAGATGTCTCTGAAAAGCTTGGCTTTGAAGTGTAATGGGAAGCATTAGTTACTTTCAGGTGTAATAAACTTGAGCCAAATGTATCGACAACAGCAAATGCCTTCTGAAAGGCTTTTAACAATGTCTGCCAAATGTCTTTCTCTCCTTCTCAGTCTGTTCCTCTCTCTTTCTGTTCATCTCTTTGCCCCATCTCTTTATCCCTCATATCTCGTTCATTCTCTCACCAAACATCTCTAGTGGCAACTTGTCCACCCTACACACAGCGAGCGTTATAAATCACTTAAGAAGTCCAACACATATGTATCATTCTTTGTGACTTCTATTGAATTTCAGCTGTGGGGGAGGCACTCAGACGATAGAGCCAAGAGTGCTCAATCTTCATCTACTGAGGGGGGCTCATTTTGTCAAATGCCTCTTTGGTGCCAAAATGAGACCCAGGTGCAATGGACATTTCACTCGATTCAGTGGCAATCATTTCAAATTGTACATTTGACTGAAGCAATCAATGAGGCAGTCATGTACCTCCATGACCCTCAATTAGAATACATATAGTTTGTTTGGGCTTTTCTGTTCCCAGAATCCCAGTCAAAATTTATCTCCAACACAGTATTATGGACTGATTTTGGATACCTAAAATAACTTGAATCCGCTGAAACCGGAAGTCAAGATTTATTTAAAAAAAATGGCTGTGGCCGCTCTTAAATTAAAAATAAGGTGGATACTATGGCTTTCATTTCTGAATTGTTATTTATTCTTCATTTAGTCCAATTACGTCATTGTTTATATAGAAAAAATAACAACAATATAACCTTCACTTCATTAAATATTAGAATTGAACAATTGGCAGAGGTGTCAAAATGGAGCTTAAAAATATCTTCAGATTTTGCATTTGTGCCACATACTTTTATTATGATTTACATTTAATTTATCTATGACTTATTTTTTTGAAGGCCATGACAAATTTACAACTACTAATTTTCAATAATCAAAACAAAACAAAACCAGGCTTGTAAGATACTGTACTCTGGACAATGCTAGCAAAAAATAAGATGACGTAATTAAAATAAGGAGACACAAACCTGTAATTATGACATGAATTGTATGTCATTTTAATAAGGGTCAACTCTCACTTTTAACTTGCTTAGCATGCATATTACAAGGATATTGGCTTTTTATTAATACTTATAAAGCACATATTAATACCTTATTCTGCATGACCATATTCTACATCCCTACATCCCTACATCCTATTCCTAAATTTAACAACTACCTTACTAACTATTAATAAGCAGTAATTAGCAGTTTACTGAGGCAAAGTCCAAGTTAATAGAGAAATGGAGCCTAAACTAATGTGTAACCTGAATGTTTGTTAATGTGTTAAGAAAAGTTTCACTTTTTAACACATGTCAGCTTTTTATTGTTAAATGTAGTAGTTGTATGTACAGTAGTTATCAGGTTTTGTGCGTTTAAATAGCAGGTCGTATGCCACTCAGATGAACCTGTGAAAAATTCAAAAAGAACAGATAAAGGAACTGGTCGGCAGGATAGCTGTCACACACGCCGCTGAGTGGCGCTGATTCACTGTGCGTTGTGTTCCTTCTGACATCCCTGGAGAGCACGCAGGGATCGAGTCGGCGCAGCACAGCGTACCAGACCTTTGCCTTCAGCACCGGCAGATCCTGCACAGAGCGTGCACTGTCTCCAGCGCGGACAAACACCGTGAAAACAAGCCCAACAGGATACTACGTAGGGTGATGGCTCAGTTAGAAACATATCTGTGCTTTTTAAACCAGAAGCGAAAGCTCTGATGTGAAGTTTCACACCGCTCTCCGTTGAGTTGAGATGAAGATCTGAGACACTGCGAGAGAAGGAACTTTGCGTCTCCGCGCACCCGGACGCCCTGCAGGGACATCGGGCGCTTCTGTGATCAGAGGACTGAACTTCTTTTCTGTATTTGTGGGTTTCGGACTCTCTCTGACATTGTAGATATAGGAGGGATCCTTTGGTGCGGATTGTTGAAGCCTCTCCGGTTTGTGGATGGAATAACTCATAATGGAAGGGCAATGAGACCCCCTCTCTCCTGCTGGGCAATAATCCGGACCACCGCACTAACAGGTATGCAGCTTTCATTGTTTATTTTGGTTTGACAGAAATTGACACTTAGATTTGCTTAAATGTTTTTTTCCCTCAAAACGTAGATGTCCACAAAGAAGAATAAGGTGGTGTTTAGTATTCCACTGAGTTAAAAATCATTGATCAATTGAGTAAAATAAACGGGTAGCCTATTGCCTGTTTTAGTGATCCATGACAATTGCTTCAGTGAGTCATGCATTCGGATCGTGACCGGACGCGGGTCACTGAAACTTAATAGGCAGGCTATAGTCTGTGTGTAAACCCGAGAATCGCCATGGGAGCATTAAAGCTGGACTATTTTGTGTCAAGCGTGATTAAGAAGTAATACTAGAGTAAAAAGGGCAATGAGCTTGATGAGTTTGCGTGTGTGCGCGCGCGGGAGAGCGAGGGTGTGTGTGTTGACGGTGCTTGTCTTCTTACCGCATTAACAGTATATGCCATGTAAAAGTCAGGCTTACCCCTCTAAGTCAGCTTACCCTGGTTGGGAACAGAGTAAAAGGTCTCCGGTCCCAGTACACGGAGCCTGGCAGGCTGGCACGCGCATCTAGATGCGCCGTAACACGCACATACTCACTCAAGTGAGCTGCTGATGGCAAGTCCGTATCATTTTGTCCATCCGTTCCTTTCAAATAAACGGTTCAGCTATCATTAATGACAAAACACGTTTTTCCCCCGATTAAGTAGTAGCCTACTATTAATAATAAAGTGTTATTTTCGTAATTTCGTATTTACGCAATTTTCCTATTAATAAAATAGTTTTTTTATGTCATTTGTCCCAGTTCAGTGTGTTGCAGCCCTGATTTACCTGTCTAAAAGATTAATAATCCTATATTTTGCGTTTATATTAAACAATACATTAAACCAGTCATTTTGATTTACACTTGCGTACATTTTTTTAATTTTTAATACATTTCTGTGGAAGTCTTAGTCACATTTGTATTTTCACCCCCACAAAAATGGTTTTAAACCAGTTATTTATATCTTTTGCTGTAGTGTGTCGGTTGGAAATATCAGTTTACATTTCCAAACATTCCTTTTGCCATTAATTGTAATAATCCAGTGAGTTTTTTGTATGCAGTCTGACAACAGCTGGCGCTCCACCCGGAGATCTGATCTCACCATCATCATGTCTGTCTGGGATTACATGAAGAAACAGAAAAAACTGAGACAGACTAATTTCAGAAGAACTGCGGCAACGTTTCCAAGATGCTAGAATAAACCTACATGCTAAAATACTAACGTGCCTAAGACTTTTGCACAGTACTGTATATCGTATTTATAATGTATATATAGTTGGAACTATAATTTGCCCAGTAATTGCATTGCCTTGTCTGATGTGGTTGGCTGATATAACTCCCTTTAGGCCACAGTGCGCATTTATTCTCCTCCTAACAGAGCTGGTTATGTGTTTGCTGTGAGGGAGGATGTTGTCGGGAGCAAAAGGCTTAGGAACACACAGATGCCCCGCTGATACTGGCTGCTGAAATAATCCTGTGTGAATCACAGCTGAATGTAGAAGTTTATTTGATTTGGCTCTGTTGTGTGCAAGTCCTGGATCTACTGTTAGTGTGAGAGTGGTTTAACCCGAGCACTGCTTGTGGGACAGGCCTTGCTATGCTGATAAACTCATTCTCACTCACAGGATGGATCTGAAAGATGTTGCCAATGGTTGAAAAGGGGCAATGGCGGTGTGTATCTGTCAAATGCAGTGATCTGCCTGTCCCGAGACCCAGAGCAAGTTTAATTAGCCTGTAGATTGACAGGAAAGAGAAAGACATCAGAGGGAGGGGCAGAGAAAGAGAGAGAATGTGCTAATTACATTTGATTTGCACCATCTGAGGTGGAACAATTGGAGACCTTTACGAGCCTGGTGTAGTTTTAATGCCCTAAACCTGGTTAGAAATATTTCTTTCCAATCATAATCATTCTCTTTTTCTTTAGTGTGTTCATCTTTCTTGCCAAGAATTTGTTTGTAATGCTAATGTTTTGTTTACCTGCTAGTTGTTGCTTATTTTTCTGCACGTGCATTGTGTGTGTGTTTGTGTTTATTAAGATGTTTGGCTGCATTATTGTGTGTGTTTTCACAGGCTATTAACTGTGACAAATAACTGTTACTTGTTGGAATGGCTGATGTCTGGGTCAGAGCGGGAATCTCGGGTTTCTGCAGCTGGTTTGGGTTTCAGTTAAAATGATTTGAGTGTAGTCAGCTGACCAGACCCTGTTCATTCAGTCCCACTAATTTATCGAGTGTGGTGTGAATAATTCATCAAAGCGTTCACAGAGAACCAATGTGTGTGTAACTATATGTTTGTGTCATTGTGCGTTTGTATCCACTCACAGTAGCAGAATACAGTTGTCAGTCCAGTTTTAAAGTGCTAAAATCAGTTACATTTACACAGTGCATGTTCACTGTAAAAACATTTATGACAACATATGTTTTTACATTGCTTTAACTCATCAAAATAAGTTAAGCAATTTTCAATTTTTTGTTATAAATTATACAAGATTCGACTCATTTTTAAAATCAGTTTAATGTCATTTAAGTTGAATTAAAAGTTGATTGTACTTAAAAAAATTATGGCAACAACTTTTTTCTTTTCTTGGTGATTACATTTTTCTGCAAATTGATTTAAAGTTTTAAATACAGAGTTTTTGCACCCGTTTTCCTCTCATAAGGTGATGAAATAAAACGTCATAACATTTGTTTGATGTGTTTGGAGTGCAATGAAAAATGAAATGAAGAAAATGATTACTTGATTTTTTACTGTATGGCATCAGCGTCTGGATAGGAAGTTATATAAAATGAATGACTATCAACTATTAAATAAACATGACAATGCTGTCAAAACGTTGGCAGAACAGTCTGTTGTGGATCTGCAGTTACTTGAGTGTGATGACTATAGGTAGAATTGAGGAAGTGTTCAGTTTATTTGGCAGACATGGTCTAAAGTTGTAATGAGGTCAATTTTTTATGCATCAGTTTTCAAGTTTTCCGTAAATGGTGAATTTGCAAGTTTATATTGATACCTTCATAAAATGGGTCGTAAATGGACTGATTAAACAGAATTATTTATACAAAATGCCTTGTTTAGAAGGTAATTTCGCAATTTGGAAGAAAGAATGGAGAAGTTTGAAACTTCTGAATATTTATGCATGAAGGTTTCATGGCTCTCATATTGGTGATTGGTTATTTTCAGTAAATTGCTTTGTGTGCAGCTGAGCCGTCTGCCAAAGTGTTGATTAATGAGAGAATAACAAAACACCAGACAGATGAAATCTGCACCTTTCACAAAAACAAACACCCTCTGCGTCAAATCCTACATTATGATCCCATCATGTGGAATCACACAGAGATGATCTCCCAATGAGAAAATAAGGGCAGGGATGACCACAGCTTCACTCTTCACCTCAGAGTTCACCAGACCTTGGCTGAGAGACAGAGAGAGATAGAGAGCACTTTATTACTGCAGTCTCGACCTCCTTTCTTTCATTCGGTCATCATTTCTGTCTCACAGGACAAGATTAACATTACTGTCATGACACAGCCTCTGCAGGAATCAAGAGATAGAGAGAAAGAAAGTAATAGAGAGTAAGTGACCCCCAGTGTTTCCTGAGGTGAAGCGTATTAATGGATGGCTTGCTCAGTCACAGGGTGAGCTGGGTGGAGAGGTTGTGTGTTAGCATGTGTGTGTGTTTGTAGGTTGAAGTATTTATTTGTTGAAACTAAGAATCTTTATTTTTTACAGTGAGAGATAGCGAAATAACTGCCTAAAGAAAAGAACAGGTAAACAAACAAAATAGAAATACCCAAAGGAGAATGCTACTCTTTTATGCTCAGGAGACTTGATGGAGTTCTCAGTTATGCTTCATTTAAGTATCAACTTTATCCAAAGTGTTTCTCCTGAAACAAAAAACAAAAATAGACGCAGATGCGGCATACATATAGTAAGAGCATAGAACTTTAAAATGAAAGAGTATAGCATCCCAGAAACATGTGTTCTTTGGGAGAATTCAATGATAAATAATTGTGTTCATACTGAAATATCTGACATTTCATTGCAGATTTTGGTATGTTGTGCACAGTGATGTGACGTTGTGTGAGTCTTTTTCTCAGGAGAGAAATTAGAAGCAGACGTCAGCAAAGTCTGCATTTGATCACATTGCTGCTGTTTTTTATAGTAAATGTAAATGTTATAAAATTTAAATCGACTAAAGTGAATGAGAATCTAATTTAAACCATCAACCTAAAAATCAACATATAATGCATATTTGAGTATTAACAGGTCATTTTGAGTGGAAATGGACGCTACTTAACATTAAACAAGTTACTAAAAATTACAACAAAATAACAGTGCAAATAAATGGACATACAGTGAATACTTGGAACCTTATTAGCATGGGAACACCAGCATTTTAAACATAATCACTTAATTTTGTACCATTAAAATGTATTCAGATATAAATAAATACTACAAGGCATTTCTAATTTGTGATTGATACTTGAAATCTTAACAAACAACGTCTGCATCTGTCAAGTGTGTTATAACTGGACACATCTGTACACTTGTGATCTAGTTTGAGTTTGAGCATGTGTGAGTATCATAGTGGGTGTATATAGTGCTTCTGGCTGAGTTTCAGTCTATGGGTCCCTGATGCCGTGGAAATCCAGAATTCAGGCAAAACAAGCACCTCTGAGCCTAATTACACCCAACCCACTGTCTGATGTGAATTTTCACATAACACACATGAACAGATCAGCCAGAATGAAAGCAAACAGTGGTGGAGGCATGCTGAAGGGTGTTGCATAAGAACGGATCCACTTTGAGGTTTATTTGGGACAAACACGTGTGTGAGACGGCCATCAATCATTCAGTTTGAGGTTTTCGCTGGACTAACCTAGACTCAGTCAAGCTGTAACAAATAGCAAACCAGCTAACGGGGAACGTTCTCTGAACTTAAGCTAACGTTCTGGCAAGGTTCTCTCAAAGTTATGAGCAAACATTCTTCCAGTAACATTAACAGAATGTTGATTCTGAGTTATTTGGTCTGAGGTTCTAAAAATGTTAAAACATTAAATAAAACATTATTTATACATCGTTCATGGAATGCTTTTTTTCTGAAACATTTTAGTTGCACGTTTGTCTAACATTTTTTTAAATGTTACTACTTATCAAAATTAGAGATGCACCGATATAAAAAGAAATTGCCGATACTGATAACTGATAATTCTTTATATTTGAAAGCCGATAACCGATATATATTGGCCGATGAATCTAAATCCAAATTTGATATAGTTTTTGAAAGCCTGCTTACAAAAGCAAAAGTCTCACCATTAAAAGCTATGTCCCAAGCACACAATATAATGTTTTCATTATAATTTGATGTAACCTATGGCAGACTTGTGCTGCATATGTTGCACTTAACTGTATTTTCCGTTTTTGAAAGTGATTCCAAATATGTTTTCAAGCAATTCCAAACCAGTATGGCGAACAGTGCGCATCTGAAGGGTCTCAGCGGAAGGAAATAATCCATTATTTATCGGATTTAATATAACAGCCAAATTTTCTTATCGGGCCGAATAATGAAAAATGAACCGATACCGATATGGTGGCTGATAAATCGTGCATCCCTAATCAGAAAATGCTCAGAGAACATTAAAAAGTTAAGTTCCCATAACATTTGCAAAAATATACAATGCAATGTTGCCTTAATGTTTGCATAACCAATTTGTATTTATTTTTTATGTTTCAAACGCTTTAAATGTTCAGAGAACATTCAGAAAAATAACATTTCCATAAATAAATGTCAAAGTTAGCAAAATGTTCTTAGAAAATATTTGTGTCAGCTGCAAAGGAAGCGTCCCACAGTGTACCTCTCTTAAATTGTTTGTTTGCTATAATACTTCATTGTTTCATTCTGTCTGTTTTCCCTATTTTCTTTCTTATCTTTCTCCCAATCCTTTTTTCTCCTCTCATGTATCTTGGTGAGAGACAGCTTTCACTCTGAACAATTTGTTTTCAGTGAACCACTAGGTTTTTCTCTTTGTCTCTTACTGTGTCTAGTTTTTAATTGTTTCTCTCTCTGTCTTTTCTCTGTTGTGAGGGTGTTATGGGAATTCATGCTGGAAAGAGGACTTTCTGCTTCAGGGCTGAAAAAACAATGAATATCATCTTTTTTTTCCCTCACCTTCTTTTTTCCCCCTTTACATTGAGTATATTTTCCACTCTTTTTTTCTTGTGTGTGCATAATTCCAAATGAATAATCAGATATTTTTTAGCTATATCAGTAGTAAGATCACTGCATGCTTGGGTAATTTTAGTTAAGTGAGTTCTGGCATTTCGGTTCATTAATTACAAACACACAATTGCTTTAATCTCATGATCTGGTCTTAATTAACAAATTGTTATTGTTTGATGCCTGTCTCTTTCAAAGTGACTCGCAGTACATCTAATGCCAATGTGGTGAAATCCCCTGAGGAACTTGGGGTTAGGGTTCTTAATTAAGGGCAGAATGGTGATAAACTGGGGGCTTGAACCCGCAACCTTTATGTCAGCCTCATAGATCCTCAACCATTCGGCTTCCAACATCCTTTCCTCAGAGCTCAAAACTCTAGTAATTTAGCTTGTCTATCATGCTGATCTCATAAGATAATGTGAAGTTTGTAGACGTGACTTAATATTATTAGTATTAGTATGAGTATTATTAGTATTTGAGTTCAGATGACTTAATTTATTTTGTTCTGTCTCTCATTGAGAGGTCTCTAAATGCATGTAGATGTCCTATAACATTCTGGGGTTGAATGACTCAAGCTCTGGGTCGTTCCACAGAGAGTTCTCATGATTACCAGCCCATAATTACGCTGACGAGAGACCGTTATTACCAGCACATTCGTTCACCCGAATCATCATTGCGGACCTAACAGATCACAGTTTCCAGCGTGGTGGATGATGCTGGGAATCAAAAGTATCTGCTAATGCAGCTGTCTAAAATAATTAAAATACTTTTTTTTTTTTTTTTTTGCTTTGTTTTGTTTTATTTTATTTTATTTATTTTATTTTATTATTTTAAAAGGTTTGCTTCCTTTTTGTGGATTTCATATTTTGCTACTTTTTTGTTTTGTTATAGCAGTAATTTTGGGGATTTTTTTTTGTGTGCCATTTTTGTTAGTCTTTTATTGGTGTTTTGTTATGGTGGACTGTAGGTCTCACTGAAGGTTCCTTGATTTGCAACAAAGAGCATGGTGAAGTGATATGGATCTGTAATGTGGCCAAATGCTATTTCCTTTTCAGGCAGTTACTGTATAGAACATTAGTCGACACCTTCGGATTGTCTGTCAACCAATCAGAATCAAGCTTTCAAACATACTGTCACTGTTCTTAAATACTATATTAAGTAAATAGCTTCCAACTTATTTCCCCCCTAAACTCTGTGGTTTAATTTTGTGTGAGAATCAAGTCACAGAGTTGACAGGCTGTTGCAAGATCCCTACAAATCTCCATAGACAATTTCTCATTCTCATTTGACACACCATATTTACTGCCATGGAGTTACATGGTGTGTGTGTGTGTGTGTGTGGGTTGTTTAAGCTCTCTGAAATGAATTTGGACGATGCAGTGCTCTGACGTTGCTCAGATCCCTGGGCAGAGTGAGGCGATATCCCATCATCCTCTGCTCTCAGGCTTCGCAGCGCATCTGCAGCCGTTTGATAAAACCTCCATGTATCTTTCCAGTCTTTTCTGATTCTCTGACATGTCACACAGCAAGACTTGCTTTGACTTCACTCTGACTAGAGCGCTCACGCACATCAACAGAAAGAGCACCAGAGGAAATGGAGAAACATTTTTTCCCCCCGTTTTCTGTCTTCCGTTCGTCTGGTGTGTCGCTGAGAAGGTTTGTTGGATGGCCTACAGCTATTAGTGACATGACAGTATGTGGATCATATAATATCAGCTCTAAAAAATCCGGTCTGCGATTAACCTAGCCGTCAGAATCTGGAAAATGAAAAAGTCTGTTTTAATTTGCAGTTGCTAAAGGGCTGTAAAATATTTAGAGGCCAAATTGTTTGGTTATTTTTTATTGTGTGGAAATTCATGTTCTATATATAGGCCTATATATATATAAGAGCATTATATATATATATATATATATATATATATATATTCACTAAATAAATTGTTTATCTTAGATGATATTATATTTAAATATTTAATAATTCTTATTTTTATGATAGATCTTAATATTAGAAGATTGAAAGGACAAGAGTAAATTAAATCTATTACCTTAAAATAATTTGAAATGTAGCTAAATAAATGAAGTCGTCATGATAAAAAAGTTTCCAAGTCAGTTTTAATATGTGTATAAAGAGTTGAATTGAATGTGTTTTCTGTAAGAGGTTCTCATGTAGCATAGTCAGTCTTATAATGAGGATAAATGCTGATGTATCGTCATCTAATGTTGAGCTAGTGTTTCAAGACTAATGCAGATACATTTTGAATTTCCTGTCTACAATGGCCAACTTCCTGCTTCCTTGATTTTAAGGGCACTTAGGGAGTCTTCCTCGTGAAAACACAGAACACCCCATATACCCGTTCATTTCAACTTTGAAAACTTGAATTATTTATATACTACTGTTGCCAGTCGTGACACATTTCTTTGCTCACGCACACACGCAAGCACACACACACACACACACTGCGATGAGCTGCAGATTTGGGTGGACTTGCGGCCAAACTCAACTCATTAATTGATGCATGAATCCCTGCTGGAGAACTGCTATCTCCTCCTTCTTCTCCAGCACTCTCTCTTTCTTCACATTTTTCTTTTGGGTGTGTTTGTCAGGGAGGTCGCAGAGGAAAAGATAGAAAATAGGTTTCGGCTGCGCTCAAGAAGGAGAGATTTGAGGAACGGAAAGGGAGGGTGAAGCCAAGAGTTTTAAGCTTTTAGTGGATTTAGTTCAGGAGTGAGACTGAAAAGGAGAGCTCAGTATGTAGCAATGCTTCAGTGCGTTAGCCAGCCTCTCTCTCTAACTTTCAGCACTCACGCTATCTCAGTTGTTCAATTCAGTGTTCTTTATGGCCATGGCTGGCTTCCAGACAATATTGTCAAGCACTCAGTCAATACAGGAACAGTGTTTAGGGAAAAAGAAAACAGTTGGTTAACTATAAAAAAATGGATGATGGGTGCAGTTCATAGAGTTGAGTAAAAAGAAACTGCAGAAAATGAAAAAGCATTTTTGTAGATTTATTTGTACTAAATTAACAAAAAATAATTTGAGTTAATAAATTATTCAAATACATGGATGGCAAATTAGCCTATATAATAGAAATATTTAAATTGCCTGCACTGTTCAAAATGCATTGCAGTCGTGGTCAGAATTATTGGCACCCTTGGTAAATATGATCAAAGAAAGCTGTGAAAATAAATCTGCATTGTTTATGCTTTTGATCTTTCATTCCAAAAAATACAAAAAATCTAACCTTTCTTTTAAGTAAAACTAATGAATTTGAGGGGGGGGGGGGGGGGGGGGGGGGGTGTATTCGTATTCATGGCTCCGCGTATACTAAATGAAGCAAGGCTGTATAGAGTTACATGCAAGTTAAATTTTTTCACAGGAAAAAACATTTGAAAATTACATTTTTACGATCAAAGATTAAGAGATCAAATTATTGACTACATGGGGACTTTAAAGTATTATCTGCAAAAATATATACTTGTTTAATTTAACAGCGTTTTTTCATCTCATGATTTCATGATTTTTCAGGAATCAGGATGAAATGGTAAAAATTCCAAAATCAATGATTGAGTTAACATATTATGTTCGTACGTTTTAATTAATATCCTGAGTTAACAACTTGACTACCCTAAAAATACATTTTGTAGAAAAAGGATTTTCAAAAGTCCTCCAATTATGCCTTTGCAAACCCCTGGTGGTCTTTGAAAACCCATGGTCTGTTCATCTAGCACAATTATGTCTTTGAATTATCTTCATTTGGGGACTTTTCTTAGCTAATATGAACACATGTCATTATTTGGGATTAATTGTGATTTAAAAATGTAATCCAATGAGCCCTATATCTAATATGAAATTACACAGACATACATAAACATCTGAAAAATATTCAGACGAGCTATCAAAGTAAATCTTTCTTCCCTCTGCTCCAGAGGATGTATATTATTGTAATATAAATGTACTGCAGTGCTTGCATAAGATTTTCCCCTGGAGGCAATAGCAATTGTTCATTTTAAAGTCATTTTAAAAAATGTAGAATAAGCCTGAAAAGTTTCTCAAAGTATTTCTCGTTGTGGATCATTCTCTCAGCTTTAACAGTCTGGCAGTGACCAACAATTAGTTTTCTTTTAGAACCCCCTCTCTGTCTCTTTCATACATATTTTAGTAATCACATTTTCTCCTCTCCTGTCCTCTTCTTTCTTTTCCTCTCTTCTCATTTTGAAGAAAAGAGAATCTCTTTGAAGATGTTTCCGTTAGGTGTGATATTTTCTGATCTTGATTTTGATACAGATTCTTTCATGGCAGAAGATCAAGACATTGACCACTGAACCAAGGCCTATTGATTAATGAGGTTTATAAATTCTATAAAAAATTCTGATGTCCACATCTTTCCGCTGATCTTTCTGACTTAATCAGATTACAAGAATATTCCGGGTTAAACTCAGTCAAGAGTGTTCGTGGCATAATATTGTTAACAACAAAAATAATTTTGCTTTGTCCCTCGTTTTCTTTAAAATAACCAGCCAAAATGTAGATTGTAAGATGTGAACAATATGTAGGTAAACATGATTTTAGTGTTAAAAAACAATACAGACACAATTTTGGTTTCATTAAAATATCTTATTTTGTGTTTCAAAAATTAGCCAAAGTCCTATAGGTTTTGAATGACATGGGGTGAGTAAATGATGATAGGATTTTCATTTTTGGGTGAACTATCAATTACATATGGTCAGGTGAACAAATTATCTTTTGATATCATGTTTCTCTTGCCTTTATTTGCATACAAGACCTTGTCATAATTCAGAGGTTTACTTAATTTTCACTGGCCATAATTTTGTATTTGGTTTATGGCCCATCTCTGTCTAACACATCCTCTCTCTCTCTCTCTCTCTCTCTCTCTCTCTCTCTCTCTCTCTCTCTCTCTCTCTCTCTCTCTCTCTCTCTCTCTCTCTCTCTCTCTCTCTCTCTCTCTCTCTCTCTCTCTCTCTCTCTCTCTCTCTCTCTCTCTCTCTCTCTCTCTCTCTGCCTCTCAAACTCCCCGTCACTCTCTATCTTTCTCTGAAGCTTCACTTGTGCTTTTGCAGTTAACTTCCATTGGACCTAACATTTTTCAAAAAAGCTCTGAAGGAAAGGCCTCCCAAATCCATAATGTGCTCTAAGCCAAAAGGGGTCATAAAACATTGATTTGGCCACATTTTTCAGAAGAAGGTGTCAAGCGTTTCTTTTTCTCCAACTGCACAGACAGCTTACCATACACAACTCCAGGGGCCATCGCAGAGGAAGAAAAGAGAGGGAGCGAGAGAGAAAGAGAGCAAGAGAGGGATGAGAACTGAATGAGCGCATCAGAAAGATTCCATTAGAGGATCATCTGTGATCAAAGACATCTCGCCAACAGATACTTAGTCATGATTGGATTCATTAAAACAGGCCAGACCAGTTAATCAATGCGGATCAGGAGGAGTCCTCATTTATCTGAGGATAGAGCACATGAAATGAGAAAGGCATTAAATTACAATTTGAACTCAAAGTGTCCAATTTACTTGCGCATTTGGATGTGTTATAAAGATCACATCAAGTTACTCCTCGCTGATAATTACATCATTAAATTAAATAAATTACATTTCTGACAGTAAGTAATAGTATAAATCACATGTTTCATTGGTTAAAAATGTGCTATCTATCTATCTATCTATCTATCTATCTATCTATCTATCTATCTATCTATCTATCTATCTATCTATCTATCTATCTATCTATCTATCTATCTATCTATCTATCTATCTATCTATCTATCTATCTATCCATCTATCCATCTATCTATCTTCCATCCATCCATCCAGTGTTAGTTAGTAAAAATTGTTAAATTGGTTGGTTGGTTTGAATATGTGTCCTGGAGTATTATTATTTGAATTTGTCCTAGATTACGTAAAGCAGCTAACTCCACCTACAGGTGTAGTTTAAAATGTTATCCCATTCTACAAGGACCATTTTATATCTCAGATATTTAGATTGGTAAATGTGATTACAGTTTTTCTCCATTGGTTTGGCTCTTTCTTGAAACAGAAATGACATTCTCAAAACTCTAAGATCATTTGGCAAAACAGTCTTACAGTTCAGCACAACACCATGGTTCACCTGCAAAAGCTCATACCTCTCCCAAAACAGTTCACTCATGTGTCAAAACGAAATTTCCTTCTCATTTAAACAGTCAGTGCCCCCAAAATGCTTCGTCCCTTTGGCATTGTGTAAGCACTGCAAGTCAAAATGTTTAGATGTTTTGTCACTATGGCAGAGGACCATTGAAATATCCCTCATGTCTACCTTTCAGTCTTAGCCCAGTCCTTTATCGACAATGGTTACTATACTGTTTTTTGTCTAGCTAACAGAATACAATTGTGTATAAAACTGAAAAAAAGAAATAGGATTTTAGGGTAAGAGTAGCCTCCAAGGTTTGACATCACACATTGCACTCATACTGCCAAGGAAATTGTAACCATTATCATTCACACACATAAAGTAACTTCCATACATCAGAGTAAAAAGAAAATCTATTCAGCATAATATACTGTAATATAAACACACAAACAAAAAACAATGAAAATTATATGCAGCCTACAGTGCTGTAAATAAAGCTGGAGTTTCACAACTAACAGTTCTTCACTGGTCGCTGTCCTCACCCTCCCTCTCCTGGCCACCGTACTCTATCGTCCACGGTGTCTTCGTGCTCCTCGGCCTCTTCCCCCTATTCCACCACCACCACTCACCCTTACTCCTCTTACTCCTCCTCCTCCTCCTCTTCCTTGAGCAGGGAGTTGCCCTTGTTCATTTACTTGGTCAGGTAACTCTATGTTCAGAAATTGTACTGGTCCTGCATGGTCAAGCTCTTTACATACATGTTTGGCAGCATTCACAGTCGTGGACAGCACCTGTCAGGTAACTAAACATACTGTTTGATTGGTCATCTGAGATGTGTGAAACTCCTTTGTTAGTCCTAGTTTCACCTGACTGTCAATTGCTGTAATAAATTTATCAAATGTTCCAAGGGATTCATAGTATTATGTTCTTGACTAATTTTGACAATTGAATAGACTATTGTGCATGTGATGACTTATACAATGAAATGATCCTGACACGTTTTGGAGCGAACAACCATTAGACTAAGAAACAACAATCAGTTTAGATCAACAAGATCTATTCACTTGGAAATTGTGCTAAATGTAGGCTACCTGTACTTAATCATTTGCAAAGATGTACTGAGACATTGAGACATGTACTTAGCCGTTTGCAATTTGATGAAATGAATGAGAAATTCAATTCTGTTGTGAACAATTGCCAAGTGGTTTGCAGGTTTGTCCATGTTGTTTTGAGAATGTAATTTATGTTTCAAGAAATGAGCCAAACCAATGGAGAAAAGCTGTTTTTGGTCAATATACCCCATTGGCTTAACCATTGTAAGTGTCATGATTCCTGTCTTGTGTTCCACTTGTCTTGTGTGTACTTTTGTCATTTCCTGTCTCGTGCTAAGTTTTGTAGTCCTATCTAGTTTTTACATGTTGATTCGTCTCCAGATGTATCTTGTTTCCTCATTATCGTTAAGCTTGTTTGCCCCTGTGTATTTATAGCCCTTGTGTTTCACTTGTTACTTTGTCAGTTGTTGCTTCTAGTTCGGTCCTTCTCATGGTTTTATTTCTTTGTCCCTGCAGTTCTTTATTATTTGTTCTTTCATTAAAACCTTGCAGATAGATCCTCACCTTCGCCTGTTTTGTCCAGCACGTTATAGAAAGTGCATTACTATGCATTTTTCCTTTTGGAGGGATGAATCAAAATAATTTTCTTTGATAACAGTTTGCCACAGATCTTGAGCTTAAGTTGTATTTAGCTCTGAATAGTCAATAGCCAAGATCTGAATAGTCATTCATAGCAATGCTATATTGTGTTATTTAAGTTATAAGACAAACATACATAGCCTATAAGAAAGTATAATCTTTTTCTTCCCAGTGTCTTATAATGATGTCTAGGGATAAATGCTTTTCTATTGTATATCACACACATTGTTACAAAACCTTAAAATCTGTGTACATTGGCGTGTCTTTAAATAAGATTTTTCTTTTTTTTTCTGGAAACAAAAAGTTGCTTTTGTTTGTGGAAAAGTGATCAATGCTTGAAACTATATAATTTTGGCCTACTTTGCAAGTGTTTTTTTTTTCCCCAGCATTAACAGTTATTAGGTTATTATTACAGTTAATAGGTTATTAACACTGGGATTGTGAAGTAGAAGCATTTACCTGCATGTGCATGTAGGTTCCATACACAAGTAATATTGAAGTGACAAAATAGTTTAGCTGATATAATTGATATTCACTGTAGATATTGGACCACGAGAGCATGTTAAATAAGCTAAACAAGCATTAGATGATTTAGTCAATTTGATTAAGCATTAATGATGCAGGTTTAGCTGGCCATACAATGTTTGTGCTTTCTTGTTCCTTACAGAGTGTTTAATATTAATGAGTGAATCAGAGTTATATATCTCTGGTCACATCTGAGCAATTTTCATGATGCATTACATTCAACATATATCCCTAAATAACCTTCTAGTACAGAGCTGAGCCCTACAGCAAAATAAGTTTTTGTAGATTACTTCTAATGCTGTTAAAAGTAATAACTGTTTGGTGAAAGCAGGACAGCACATTTTCTCATAAATGAGAAGGGTAAAAATGTAACTGTGGGAAGAGGAGCAGCTCAAACAAGCAAATGATGAGGCTGGACCAGACCACTGTCCAGCTGTGCGCTGCTGTCTGGGTCGCCAGATTGGGCAGGTGGTGGTGAGAACCCCCCCCCCCCCATGTGTCTGTCTAGAACAGGATACGACAGCACATGAGCACATGGATAGAACAGCCTCACACAGACACACTCCATTATACCGCTGAAACTTTATTAGTATTTAGCAGAAGGGAAACTGCATTACTACTAATGTAATGATTTTAAGGCAGGGCTCTTTGCATGCAGTTTTTTGTTCAACCTGTAAGTCTGATTGGATACATGAACTGGAGCTTCGGCCATATAACAAAAAAAGAATAATTTTTGTGCTTATTGTTCATAAATTCATTCTCATGCAGAGTTGTTTTTACATACAAATGAGAATGAAGCCTGGGGATGTTTCACTAAAAAGAACTGGCTCATAAAAGTTATTTGATCAGGAATTGGACTGTGCTGGTTGCATTGTACAGGTGTTCTGGATTTACTAAATAGAACCTGCATTTACATTCAAATTTATGAATCTGGTTTCAAAGTATTTTCAGTATGGTGCTCCGTTCTCATCTGTGGAGAAATGCACATGAGAGAGCCGGTAATGGAACCGAACATAATTGGAACTGGCTCTGAAAAACAAAAGGTTTTCGGTTCGCAACCCTATTGAGGTCCACTTTGGGTTTGTGACTGGTGGTTTTGGTCAGTGATTTGAGTACATGTTGTGTAGCCGGTGAAACTGAGAGTAAGCCAGATACATTTCTGAACGTTGCATCATCATATCAGCCAGAGGTTATTGCACGAAATGACACGAAGTGTTTTAGGAGGGCAAATGTCTCATTATTCATTGTCTTATTTAAACAAAATGAGAGATTCTGTGTCACAGCTGAAGTTTACAATATTTTTTACAATCTCCTCATCAGGGTGCTGATGTGATATACTAGCACATAATGAACTGAAGATATTTTAACCCCTTAGCTGTCACCCCCCCTTTTGAGAATGGGGGTTAAAATGCACTATTCAAACTTAAATGGTTGTAATTCAAGAATGCTTTGGAATATATACCCAAGTTTGGTCTTGTTTTAAAGAAAACACTCAGCAGATTATTGCTGACGTTAGAACACTTCAAAAAATTAAAGTATGAAAAAGTTATGGAAGTTTAAATTTACAGTAAATCAAATATACTGTACTATATATTTTTTATTTTATATAATATATATTTTACAAAATATTTTTTAGTCTAAAATTACTATAAAATCAAAGCCATAAATCTAACCAAGTTATGTTCCAAATTTGAAGTTGATATCACAAAATTTGAAGTTCCCATGAGATTTTGTTTAGGCGTAGTACCAAAAATAGCCACCGGGTGCCATTGAATTCCATTGAATTTAGTTGTATACATTCTGCCTTAACAAATTAATACATTTCTGTCCAAATATCAATTCTGTCACAAAATTTGGAACCTTGAGACACAGACCTTTCTGACAATATGTGTTTTGTCAAGATTAGAAAAGGTTTTGATCATAAATTATGAAATATAATGATGCCTAAAAGGGGAGGAGCCTGATAAAATAATTTAGAGTACCGTTTCTATGGTAACGCAACGTTCAATTATAAAACGGTTTTCACAGGATGAATTCTGAGTTTATAAGCTTTCAAATGATACCTAATTTATGATAACTGTGATATAATAAAAAAGGCGATAAAAAAGATAATATTATATTTTTGAGGATAATATATATATATTATCATTTTTAGAGGATAATATTATATTATAATTTTTTATTGAAAAATACTAGATTATATGTTTTATTATGAACTTTTAGCATAAAAACAGAAGTTTCAATCATTAAAAGTGGGTGCATCGACTTTTTGTGACAAAGGTCAGACCTCCTATTATGATGCAGATTTTTTGAGGTGCACTCTTGTCATAAATTCATCAATTACTCTTCCTACATAATTTGTAACACAAAACAGGGGTAGAATATCTATTTAGAAGTCTTTGACCTTTCCAACGATATATAATTTGTCATAATTAGATTAGGATTTAATAGAAATATAGTGAGGTAAAGTTAGGCGTCCCGGTAGCGGGACGGTGACAGTTAAGGGGTTAAAAGATAGAGCCCAGGCATACTGATATTATGCCACCTTCCCAAAAAAAATGTCATCGCTTCCCATGAGACGTCCCTTCTCTATTCTATTGCCATATGTGATTATATAATACAATAAAGCAGGAATAAAAAGTATTTTTAAAATGCTGTGATTTTTTTGTGTCTCAGTTTCCACACAGTTTAAAATTGGTTCACTTGTGTAGCTCCATGGGTCATGCTCAGGCATAATACCTTTTTCAATGTTCATTCTTCTGGTTTTGTTTACTTTTAATTCTGTTAATTTGTACTGTATGTGTACATGTGTTAGATGTGCAGGGACCAGTTTGGTTTAAGTTTGTGTTATTTGAAAATGAATTGTTAGCTACAATTCTGAATTGACTCGCTTTCAGTTCATGAGTTGTCATTTGATTCAAATTCACCACATTTTACAGGAATTTAAATTGGAAAAACAGGAGAAATTTTGTTTACTCTATTGTTATTTTTGTAAATTTTATTTTATTTACTTGACATTTTGCAAGACCGATTCATTTTTTGGCACCATTTTGAAGACTCTGAGGCAAATAAGACACATAGGATAGGATAGACACATAGTGTAGCAGTCTTCAATCATTGTTAATGTACCCCATGATGCGTGTTTGAGGAGAAGCTCATTGGTAATGTATTATTTAAAATCACATTTACAGAAATTATATAAATGTCTTTAAATTTCATTCCATAGTCATTCTGCTTTCTTAGAATTACAAAGTCTGCATCCTATTTGCATCTTCCTTCAAATTCAGGAATTTTAAAGCGATCTTAAAGTGCCCCTATTATTATTCTTTCAAATATTACCTTTTATGGAGTGTGTAATATAGCTGTTTGTGAGTGTAAAAGGTCTGCAAAGTTGTAAAGATAAAAGTGCATGACACTGTCTAAAATAAAGAATCGATTCTGAACTGCCGAAAAGAGTCGTCAGCAATTCCAGTCTCACTTCCTGTTACATAGCTATGTAACAATGTAACACATATGCATAATGGCAGCCTATGGTCTTCCTTTGCTGTCCGTGAACAACGTCTATTTTGACCCACCCTCAAATATTGTAGTTGTAGGGGCACTTAAAAAAGCAATCTTATTAATCTTTTAATGGTTTGTTGTGTTATATCTCACGATTATATGTATTGTTTTAGTTGTAATGCTTTTGAGTGGGAGTTATTAGTTTTGGATGGTGATGGTTGGGTTAGGTTTGGTTTGGTGTGAGAGTTGGTCAATAACAGTGTCGTGTTTGTTGCTGGTTTGATGTGTTTGTTAGAAAGAGCAGCACATCTATAATCCTGTCACCACACACCATGAAGAACATCTGCTGAATGCTAAAGTACCATCAACTGGCTTCAGGACAAGTCTTCTGCCATCCTCTCCTTTTACCCTCTTTAAGGACATCTTCTACACACACACACACAACTGTATGTGAATGGCCTTGCATTCCAATAATTCTAGGAATAAATCTAATGGTTGGAGATCAGAAAGCTCCTGGTTTGTGTTATTCAGTCCGCCACAGACGCCTTGAAGGGAATTGAGTTTGTGTTTCCATTGTCAGAATGTTTCCCTTTGGGTTCAGAGTTCTGAAAATGATGAACTCTCCGTTTGATTTAATGTGAGAAGGTCGCTGAAGCATCTAATAACACTATTAAGAGTGGAAATAAGGGGCGCTGCTTTGTGATTTGTTCCATAATTCACCACGTTTAGCTGGCAAGGAAACCATGGTGTTTTTTGTGAATATGAGAATTCCGAAAACGCTGTTTTGAGAGCGGTTTGGTTTGGCTCTGTAAGATTGAGGCTGACATGTGGGTTAAACATATGATCAGTAAAAGCATGCCGGCTGATGAAATGGAGATAGGTTTGTGCCCTCAGCTGTGTGAGATCTGTCAGATGTAGGTTGAGCAATGTCCTTGAAAAACAATCAGATCTTTTTTTCCCATGTGGCTGTTACAGGCAGGTCTTGCGGCTTCATTTCCAGCTGATGTTTTGTGTTTTACAGCTGTTTCTGCAATGACAATGTTCTTGATGTTCTGAGGCGATATACCTCGCAGCTTGGAGCACTAAAGTGATATTCACTGTTTAATTAAAGCTCTTTACAACTAATGGGGTAAAGATGTGTCACAAACTAAACACACAAAGGAACACAACTGTCTAATAGCATCGTCTTTCTCTCTCTCATGTGCTGCTTTTCAAGTCTTGCTGCTAGACTTTTGAGGAAAACAGTTGGCAGTTTGTGGAGATTAGCTGGCCTTTGCTTTTCGGCTCAATTCAATTCTGTTAGATTAAGTTTAGTTCCGTTTAGTTCAATTTAGTTAATTTAAGTAAATTCTGCTCAGTTCAGTTCAGTTAGATTCAATTTAGTGGCCAGTTGCATGAACTGCTTAGACTAGTCTTAAAGGTTAGTTTTTTAAAGGTGAAAACCGAACGTGATCCGACCTCGAACAGACCCAACTGCCAAAGAACTGCACATTTTTGGACTAAACCAGCTGCCGTAGTCAAACTAAATAATTATTTAGATTGTCAATAGCGCTCCCTTTAAGCCACGACTGACTTACCGCGTTCTGCACTCTCACTCTCATCATAAACAAAGTTGTCCGCACTGCACAGTGAATCTCTTATTTATATCGCATCTAGACTTTGTTGTTTATGAGGGTATTTGTGAAAGGATAAAGCTCGTGCTGGTTCTGAACATACGTTGTGAGCGAATTCTCTGCATGTCTGCCGGATTTTCCTCCTCTTTGTTTACTTCCGGGAGTTCTGTTGGAATTTGCCCGCATGTTAATTCTGACCAATCGAAGTGCGGTTGTGGAAATATGTTCAAGACACATCTGGCCAACGAGTGATGTGGATGTTGTCACGTGACTGCATTTTGGTTCGTTTCATCAACTCATCAACTGATTCGGACCAGAGCAATCAGTGTGGTGTAAAAAGGAACCAAAACGCCTGAAAATGATACGAAGTATAATTTTTAGCCCTTAGTCCGGACCAACTGAACCGAACTAAAGATGTGAAAGCACCCTTAGACTCAATTCAGTTCCATTGAACAACAAAATTAGAAAATAATACTGCAAAATCTAAGAATGCATATAAAACAAAGTAACATTTTTAAACTTAAACGGATATCAAGGCCTTCTGCAGCACAAGCGCCGATCTGAACGGTGTCTATGCCGTCTTTCTGTGCAAAAGCTGGTGTAAGCATGGCAGGACAGAGTCGTGCCCTCTGTCACCGCAGACCGCCAAGCTGCCCGGTTTTCCGCAAGGTGATGCCATCGGTCAGGGTTGATGTTAAAGACATTCATGTCCCGCTTGACGACATTACTTTCTTTCTTCTATGGAACACCACAAAAGTGTTATTTTTAATAATTATCTTATGGGACAGAGGCTTACAAGCTTCAGAAAGGACACTATCATAAAATAAGTATGTTAACTGCCGAATCATCAAGTTGAATTCAAGGACCGTATTCAGCCGATTCACTTTGTCCCAAATAATCATTCTGGTGTGTGTTTTCCAAAAGCATCGTTGGCCAACTATGATCGCAATTTCCATTGAACTCTGTTAGTAACGATGCTATTTGTGACCATAGCTGGCTTTGGGAAACGCACACCCCAGAAAGGTTTTGTGCATTGGATCAGCTGATTCATTAAAAAAGAGTCAAAGTAAAGTTTTGCTCACTTTGTGTGTGATATCAAACTTTCTTTCTTTTTCGTAAAAATGACAAATCACCCTCTCCTTTTTCTCCTGTTCTCCAGTGTGTTGGTTTGAGTTATTAATTAGTTTCTTAGAAAGAAAATAAAATCTTAGAAAGAAAGGATGCAAACAAGAAAGAAAACATTGTGCTTTCTTCTCTGGCTCCCATTTTGTGCATTGTTTACTTTACACTGAGGTGTGATTGTTTTTGAATGTTACGAGAGGTTCTGTGTCTTCAAGCCAGACTCTTGTGAGATTGTCTTGAATTGCTGTTCTGGCAGCTGCTGTTGTTTTTGTGTTTCTGCACGATGTTTGAGATTAGATTATACTGAAGCATCAGCCAAACATCCCAACAGTGGAGAAGCTGAGAGGCTGCAGAGAAGCTTTCAAATCACAGGATCAGAAACTCAGAAATGGATAAGCAGCTCAAAAATGAAAACAGAGGCTGGTGTGGAATCCTTCCCCAAGTGTCTCTGCATGACTGTGTGTTTATTTCAGCCTTTTCTCTCGTATGCTTACTGCGTAAAGCTCTTGATTCTCCTGCACAAACACAGGAAATGCAAAAATGTGAGGATATTGGCAGCAGTTTGAATTGAAGCTTTGCAGCTGCCTGCTTCATCTTTCTTCAAGTTTAAAGATGGTTTGTCTGATTCATTTCGGAATTGCTGTTGTTTAGCGGTGAACGTGTGTGTGTGTGTGTGTGTGTGTGTGTGTGTGTGTGGGCCGAGTAAAATGCCTAGTGTGCACTCTCTCCCTCTTTTTCTTTCACTAATTCATTCTTCATATTTGTAGCCTCACTGAGACTGTTGGTGATATAGTTGATATAGTTTCCTGTTTCCTATAAACTACACTGCATATATGGTCACAGTAACAGATTGATTTTAATGTTATGTGAGTCACTTCACCCTGGCACATCGACAATGTTTGCAAACATCCTATGTGTGTGTGTGTGTGTGTGTGTGTGTGTGTGTGTGTGTGTGTGTTTGAGGGAGAGAGAAGGACTGAAGTAATATGTTGAAAATGAATAACCAGATGCTCTCTGCAGAAAGTGTGGATGGATGTATAGAGAGGAAGATGGAGGAGAAACACTATGTAAATTAAACACTCTTCCACTTGACTTCCTGCTGTTTAACTGTGGATCGCAGCAATCAATAAACAAGTGCTGAAGACGAAATAATAGCACAACAGGCGCTAATGTTTTGCTGCTGCTGGCGGGACCAACAAGGCATAAGCAAACACATTTTAGACCAAACATGTTAATTGTGCAGGTGACAGCATGATAGTGCTCTATAGACTTTTTTAACTGCACTAATGTTGCCTTGTAAATTCATAAACTGTATGTACAGTAACAGTGTTTAGGGCACAGTGATACTGTATATTTACAATTATTTTTGTTGGTAATATAAAATTAAGTAAGCTTGATTGATAATTACTTGATAATCACAGCCTTTGGTTAAGGTGGCTTTTGGTTTGCCAAAAAGTTTGTGATCCTTATGAGTATGAAAACATTAAGACTGTCTATGATTTAAACTTCTGTAGTAAAACTGACGTGATCAAAACTCTGATTCAATCAATGTTTCATTTGCACTCATGTGTCCTTGTAACTCTCTGCATTGCATATTTAATTTATTAAAATGTTTTAGGACAAATATATTATGCAGATAACATATTTAAGTTTAAGCATACCTTTATTATTAACTATTAACTATTTTGTTTTGTGCAGCCTACTTTTTAAAGCTAGTTCAGAGCAAAAGCAAACTGCCAACTTTTGAGTTTAGCTTGGCGTGAGACATTTTTACGAGAGGGGTGGGGGGGTGTGGATGACATACTCCAACAGGGGGGGGGGGGTAAAATTAGTTAGATTTTAACTAATTTGCGGCATAACTAGTCGATCACGAGTGGCTCAACAGGCAGATATATAGATAAACTCATCTTCCAGGCATTTGACCGACCAGGTTGACACTTCAGCTTGACAAATCGGGGGTGTGGCGTGTGAGCGTGTGAAACCAATCAAATGCGTGTGTCTCACGGCTAATGCGTGAGAGTTGGCAGAAACATATGGTGATGAATATTGTCAAAGGTAAAAATATTGCAATTGGTTTTATAGCTATATCATGATTACCATATGATTCTACTCTACCTTGTGAAAGTGAAAGTGACGTGAAGGCTAAGAATGGCAACCCATACTCAGATTGCATTTAACCCATCCAAGTTAGTGCACACACATTAGGAGTAGTGAACACACACACATACACACACACACCCACACACACTGTAAACCCTGGACACACACTCGGAGCAGTGGGCATTCACTGTGGCGCCCGGGGAGCGATTAGGGGTTAGGTGCCTTGCTCAACCCACAACCTTTGGGTTACCAGTCTGACTCTAACCAAAGGTGATGATACACAGGGCAACTTTTTGAGCAATGTTGCTGGGCAATCTTGCCCAGCGATTGTTGCTTGGGCACTTTCCCATTGAAAATGGGCAATACATTTCTATCTGGATAATTTAGATTGGTTGTGTGCTTTGTGTCTCATCTGGTTGCCCGTTGACGGCAACATTGCCCAGCAACATTGCTCAAAAAGTTGCCCTGTGTATCATCACCTTTAGGCCATGACTGCCCCTTGTGTGATGTTGCAGTACCAGCGAAGACTTAGCATTTTGTCAAACAGCTTAGACTTTTATTTTATTTTTAACCCCTTTTTGATGTGGTTTCCAATGAGTCCTGCCATAACAGTACATGGTAGAGCCCTAAGCAGATTGTGTTATTGGAGCCTCTGCCCTCGGCCCCTCTGGATCTGACCTGCTGTCACTGCTCTACAGAGGAGCACCAGTCAGCGAATACTAATATAATGTAGTTTATTGCGCCAAGGGTTTACAACAAAGACCAGGTTCTCTAGCTGCTGTAATCAGAGGATGAGAGAGAGAGATCAGAAGGCAAAAGAATCACTACGCTTATGTTCATTTTTTTTTTTGTTAATTATTGATTTATCTTTATCCTTCTTATTTACTCATTTAACTAATATTACGCCAGCAATTTATTTTTTATGTTTATTGTATTACTGTTTAATTTGTTTCATTTAATTTACCCCATAATAATAATAATTTAATAATAATTATATTATTATTACCATTATTATATAATATATATAATAATACTTACATAATAATAATAATACATATCTAATAATAATACGTATATATATATATATATATATATATATATATATATATTTAGATTATATATAATATAATTAAATTATATATACTTATATAAAAATAATAATTGCTATTATTATTATTTAATTAAAATCATAATTATTATATAAAATATAATAATACTTAATATTCAGTAAATAAAAGAAAATAGAACGCATTAAATAAAAATAAAATTGAGCGAAATTAGTGCAGAGTAAACTTTAAAACAAAAACACGATGTTATTATTAATGAAACAATAGTAAAATAAAAATTCGAATGAAAATTATTTTGTATTTGTATTTGTAATGTGATTATCTCATATGCAAAGCACAACAACAGAAAGTGTAGCAAAAAAATGCATATTAAAGAACAAAACTAAATATAGGCTATAATGCCTTAATTAATTTTATGAATCTTTAAATTAAACACATTGTAAAGACTGTACACAGTTTTTTTTTTAATGCTACTGAAGCTCACTAAATTGAAAACTGAAATTGAATTTAAAAATTGAGAAAGATGGAGGGAGAGGTGGTGGTTTGTGGTTGCTGGATGTGCTCCATGGGGTTTTCTAACAGGTCGACAATTTGATTCTCCTCTCTCACTTTCGCCTATAATGCAAACCAGAGTTTAATGAGGTCCAGACACCTTCAGAGATTCATTTACAGATACTCTTTTCCTGCAGTCCCTGCCGCAGTCAAATATCCATGCACCGCTTGTCAGTTTACATGTGGTTGTCAGGCCCATCTGGTGATCACCATGTGCTGCTTTTACAGTGAGTTCTGTCGCAAATCTGCGTCAGTGACCTTGGAGCGCAGGCAATGGTCGAAGCTCTCTTTCTCTATCTGTCTCTCTCTTTGAATAAAGAGGATTAGAGCAGTTCTGGACATAAGCTTCCACTTATGTAAATACATGCAAATAAGCCGGTGCTATGAACGGATTGGCCATGATCCAGAACAACTTGTGTTTTTGAAAGGATAATAAAAAGTGCCGAAGACAAGTCGGGCCACTTCGCTGCTCTGTGCGTGGATAAATGTTTCTATGCTCTCAAATCCGTGATTACAGTTTAAGCTGTAGAGCCGTCAACCTGGAGAAGGATTCTGGAATCGGAACAGCTGCAGAGATTCATTAAACAAGCACTGCTCGAGTCCTGAAGGCCATTAGGGCATAAAGTGGCAGGTAGTGACACACATGTACAGTACTGGCTGTTATTTTAACATCAGAAAAAAAATATGTATACAAACACCAATACATAATCTGAGTATATTAATTAAATTGACTGTTGTCATTCTCATCGATTATTTTCTTCTGGATTATTAACAGTCGTTTTTAATGTTTTAAAATATTTTATTTACGATATTTAACCACAGGAAGGGGGTAATTTTTTAAACAGTTCACAGTAATCACAGTTACAGTAATGTGTTAATTGTACATACAGAATCCTTTAATTCATATGATTACGCGTATTTTATGATCTCTCTATTAATTGCTCTACATTGAACACTGTTTATCAGCAGACATGCCAATGAAGCTTCAGTGAGCTTTGAACTCAAAACAGTCTTTCAACCATAGTTAAGTTTAATGAGATATGTTAGTGAAAGAGGTCACAACAAAGTATAAAACAGCTCCAAGGGAAGAGAAAGAACAGACTGAAACTTGTGAGGATGGAGTTTCTAAAGTTAATACCTTTTTACTGGAAATCATTCTTGAAGACTTTTTATCTTACAATTGGATATAAATATATATACAGTGTGTAAAATAAAAAATATAAACAGATATAATTGTGAGATGTAAATTTGGAATTGCAAGAAAAAAAAGTCAAAACTTCATAAGTGATCAGTAATTTTTTTGAAATTGTTTTTGAAATCTCTTATGCTCACAAACACTGCATTTATTTGATCAAAATTAAATGGTAAATTACTAAAACAATAATATTGTGAAATATTATTACAATTTAAAATAACTTTTATAATAACTTATAATAACTTATTTTTTTATGTATCTCAATATACAGTATTATATTTATTCCTGTAATGGCAAAGCTGAATTTTCAGCAGCCAGTATAGTCTTCAAAAAAAAAAAAAAGAGAGAGAGAGAGAGAATTGTACATAAATTCAGAATAGCAAGAAAAACGTCAGAATTGTGAGATAAAAAGTCGCAATTACCCTATTTTGTTTTTGTGGCAGAAACAAGCTTCCATACATTTTTACTCTACATAGTTTATCATGTGTTTCATAAACACAGTATTGGTTTGCAGTGACAAGTAATTTTTCTGTGCACACTGAATGTAAAATCAGTCGGTTAGAACGTATCTGCTTTTTTAACACTGTAAACTATTAGTCCAAACTTCAGTCCACTGTAAACTGCATATATGTTACATTTACTGTAAAAAAAAGGCAGCTGTGGTTTTAACAAAAAGCACTAATGTACATTACTGATAACAAAATGAGAAGAAACAAAGTTATTTCTAAATAATAAAAAGAAATATAATGCCATGTTAAACCATGTACAGTTTTTTTTTTTTACGGTATATAGTACAGTCCACCAATTAACAGGTTTTGAGTGTAGCATTTTTTTCCCGTTACAGTTATGTGGTTACTATATGTGATTTGTTTTGTGTGATTGACATTCTTTCCTCTACATGTCATCGTAGTTTGACTCTATTTGTTCTTGTTCAATGGACTGACTTGTTCCAGAGCTCATGTTTCTTTAAGATTACAGTTTTCACACATCCTCTAGAAATATTGATCCTGGCACCTGAAATGACCTGAAACGCTGCCAATTCCCTCGCGCTCTTCTCTCTCTCCTTCAGACAGGCCTGGTCTATCAGACAGTGTGATGTCAGAGCTTAGCTGTGTCTAAAAGCGTTCTCTTGTTCTAGGTGTTGCACATAACAGGGTAAAACAGGCAGATGACAGACGAGTAAGCTCCATTAGCCACAAAGACAGATGGAGAGATTGAGGCCAGGCTTTCATATAAGGGGCCCCTGGTGAACATGATATGTGTTGGTTGAAGAATCAGAAACCCTTCATTTCTCTCTACCTCATGTCCATGTACACACACTGTTCTCTCTGAAGCGTCTCGCATCTCTTCACAGATCTTGACAGGCATCATCAGAGTTCGGATCTGTTATGGCTGGATGACCTCTAAGTCTTGTTAGTTATGGTACACAGCTGTTAGCCTCTCACACTTTGTGAGTCGGTGGCATGTTCTGCTAAAGTTAGCCGGGGTGTTGAGTGTCCCGGCAGGTAAAGGTTTGGCTGTGAAAATCTGCATGGCCTCCGGAGAGAAGACTCACATGAGCTGGGCCATCACTTTACCGCAGGCTCAAATTTCTCCCCATATCACCTTCATCACTCATTTGTATATTTTATGAAGCCCATACACTTAACTAACTGCACAATTATTATTATTTTTTAAATGTGATATTTTCGTATACTCATACCACCAGTGCCGATCCTGACCTCCCTGGGGCCCTAAGCTAAATTCTGCTAAGGGGCCCTCTACCTGACCCGTGAAGCCGTGAGCTATGTAAACCATTTGCCATTGCCACAGTCACACCTGACACTTCAGTTCTCCCAATACAATCCTCCCTCCTTTAAACCAAACAGTCAAAGAATAAGTACAATAATATAGAACAGAATGATATTTATTGAATAGAGTATTTTCTATAGAATATTAAGATAACAAGTGAATATTGTGTTGCAGATATCAATAATCCCTGTGAGTGATGACATCATTGAAATCAAGAATTAACTTTTGTACAAGTGAACATGTAATTCCTGATATCAGAAATAGACATTGGTAGATAAAAATGTAACTAAGGGGCCCTACTAGTAAAAAATAATCAAGAATTCACATTGCAAATAGTAAAAAAAAAAAATGAATTCTTGATATAAAAAATGCATAAACTGTGAATGAATAAAAGCTAAAATGGCTTGCCATATGTTAAAGGTTTGTTTTATTATGCATGTTGAAGCAATTCTTGATTTATGGTTATTATTTACTGAGGGATGTGCATCCATATTGACCAGTATGTCCAGCTAATCAACATTTTAAATTCAATATAGCCTATAAATCAATAGTCAATCAATGTCAAATTGTCAATACATTGCTTTCCATCTTGCATAAGCAGTTGTTTAGAGTTTTTAACTACACATTGACTGAGACTAGATAATCAGTGTCTTGTTTTAAAAGTATGTATAATGTGTAATTTGATGAGGAGTGTCATCATTCAGGCCCAAATATTGTAGGCTACAGTATGTCTGGTCTCTCTCCACATATATTTCTGCTTGAAAAATGCGCGTTTCATTTCGTGCACGCGCATATGAACGTATGATAACACACGCGACGCGGTTATCTTTTCCGAGCCGTTGCACTTTAAAAAACACAATAGAAATGCACATAAACTTAACTTTACTTTGCTGACATCAAACTTGGAGAGGAGAGAACACAAGTTTACCTGATTGTTGTTTCCGCAATTCACTCATGTTTTTCCCCCCTCTTTTTGTGACCAGAAGGATAGTTTCGCTTCATTTTGTCATTGATGTTGTAAACATTAATTGACGCGCTATGACACGAGGGGGAGGCGGGGCCTTGAGTAATTTGCGGGGCCCTACGCAGCTTGCGTAGTGAGCGTATAGGGCGGATCGGCTCTGCATACCACCGTTCAAAAGTTTGTGGTCAGTAAGATTTTTTTTAAAGAATCTCTTAAGCTCAGCAAAGCTGCATTTATTTATTCAAGAAATAACCTAATTTGTAAGTTATATTGTGAAATAGTATTACAAATTGAAATAACCGTTTTACAATATATTTTCAAATGTAATTTATTCCTGTGATGGCAAATCTGAATTTTCAGCATTTTCAGTCTTCAGTTAGCCTGGCAAGCCAGACCTACATCAAGATGTTAGGTCTGGGAACTCACAATTGGGATACCTCAATCCGAGGGGCGGGATAAACGGTTGTCTTTCAATATCCATCGGCACGCAATAGGATAGCGCTACAACCAACCAGAGCAACGAACGGCTGTGGCTGAGTGAGTCCCATGCGTTTTTCCACCAGTGAACCAGCTAGTTGGTATATTAAACTTTTGCCGTATCCGGTCGTCAAAACTCTGAACACATCTTCCTTTTTTAGGAATGACTTAAGTGACGTTCTCTTAACTCCAAGTCATCCAGAGTTGCGGGCAAAGCCGATTCGAAAGACCGCTGTTCGCCAGCAGCATCTTCTTTGTTTTCAAGCAGAGGGAAATCAAATCACCTATGGAAATCACGCGGAACCGTCATAACTCTGCCGTCATTATGTTAAGCCCGCCCACCAACTCTACACGATCTGATTGGCCGGACCAGTTTTTGGTTTTTCCAGCTCAAAAGTCTATGGAGAGTTGCTAGACCACACTTTGCTGCAAAATCATTTTTGCTGCCGCTAGGGTGCGTCTAGATTTCTAGGCTAGTCTTCAGTGTCAACATGATCCTTCCGAATTCATTATATGCTGCTTTAGTGCTCAACAACATTTATTACTATTATCAATGTTGATAACTGCTTAATATTTTTATCTGGATCCTTTGATCTTGTAGAGTTCAAAGAGTTTTGTCTAATGTTTAGGGTTATATAAAGACCTGTGACACAAGGAAGCAACTGGCAGAACACCTCTTCCACGTTTCCGCCATTAATTCAGCCTTAATGATCAGCCCGAATAAATGATACAGCTCAGACACATGCAGACAAAACACTATAAACCTCTCTATGACAATCTAATGCCAATTCCTGTTATTCAATCTGGCAGCTGCAGGGTTTGCACAAAAGTCACATTAATTACAAGAGCCCAAATTATTTCATAGAGGGATGTGGGATGTTTCGGATATTGCTGTGACTCTCCTCTGTTCTAATGAGACTCTGGAGTCTGGAACCAGAGAGCCACATCTTCCTTGATCTTAGTTTCCCTCCCTTATTAACTCACTCCCATATGATAGGATGTGTGTGTGGTAGAGAGTGTATCTTTAAAAAATGTGTCTGATTTATCATGCATGGCAGAAGTGTGGCAGGAATTATTCAAGAGACTTACGAGGACCCCTGGTTAAGTGTGTGAGTGTGTTATCGTGCGAGTCCTTTGTCTTTTAAAGGGGCCACGCCTGTAAAATTAGCATGAAAGGAGATTTAGTCTCTTGCACACTATTTTATTAAGTATTATAGAAGAGACATTATTAGTGCACCATCCAGCCAGTAATAAAAGCCGGCAGCGTTGGCCCGGGTTCTGAAAGGTGGGGTGAGCGTTCTCATAAGCTCTCTGCAGGCAGGAGAGCAGACGGACCAGGCCATAACACAAGTAATTATGCAAACTCTAGTGTTAAAGGTTCACAGTGAACACACAGGAAGAATAGGGGAGAGAAAGAAAGGCACAAAAAGAGTGAGCGGGGCAGAATCACACCTAGTTTACACAGCATGCTAATTAACAGCTAGGGAGTGATATGCAGTGCATGTGGAGAGGAGGGTTGGGTTTATTGAGTCCTTGCAGTCTTAAAAGGTTTAATATAACTCGACTCTGCGAGGTGCGAGGTTGTTGAGGTTCTGGCTTTTTGCACATCTGTTCTTTGCACACTTCCTGCTTCGCAAATGCTGAGGCGTGGCGTGTGAAAAGAAGCAGGGGGGAATTTGGATCAGGCTGCTGTTATGCTGTTGGTAATGTACTGGTGGGAGCAGATGAAAGGATGGATTACGGAGGACAGATTTATAGATGATTATTTACTTAAACACAGAGGCTGATCTGCCGCAGCCATCGTGGTATTAACATGCCACACATTCTGCTCTAAAATTCTGAGACTGCTAGTGACAATGCTTCTATTTTGCAGTTTGTTATTTTGCATTTAATTGGAGTAATTAAAACGTGTATAAGATTATATGTATTAGATGATTTGAGTGATAACATGATCACTCAAATGACATCAAAAAGATAAATCATTGAAAATTGATAAAAATTGAAAATAATAATTTAAAATAAATATTTTTTGGCAGCAAATCAGCATATTAGAATGATTTCTGATGATCACGTGACACTGAAACTGGAGTAATGATGCTGAAAATTCAGCTTTGCATCACAGGAATAAATTGCATTTTAAATACAGCCTTGGCGAGAATAAAAGACTTATTTCAAAAACATTGAAACAATCGTAATTATTGCCACCTTTTGACCTGTAGTTTATGTGTATGCATTTTTTTTTTCATTTCAGCATAGCAATTACATCATATATATATATATATATATATATTATGTAGCATAATCATTTTTGTGACAAGTATATTTATTATTGAAAATTAACTTGAATATCAAAATGTATTAGTATTCAACTTGTGCTTTAGTGGGAGCAAGAAATTTTTGCACTAGAGTTTACATGATGAATGTCACAAATTTGATATGTGACTTAGAAGTAGTGCAGGATCTTCAATATACTGTATCATATTCAGTTGACATTTTTTTGTTTTACATTTTTTTAAATCCTAAAACTTTTTGTTTAGCTTTAAATTCGATTTTGAATCTCAGATTTTCAGCGTGGTCTTAGACTGTTAATTCCCTTGTACTGTATACTGTATGTGCTAATTTGAGTAAGAGAAAGATAGAGATGTAAGGAGAAGGATGTGTTTTGTTGTGTATTTGTGTGTAAGTATGTGTGGATAATCTCATGTGCTCATTCTGACCTTTTCCACTCACATTTCCTCTGTAGATGTCATTAGAGTTTTTACTCATTACCATCTATTCACTGCCCCAGATATTCAGAGCACATATTTATGGATTGAATAAAGCCAAATGTGATCTGAATATGTAAATAATATTTAGACCATCGCTAAGAAAAACATAACTACATACACTTCTAAAGCAGTAATATAATCTACTGTATCATCTCATATACGTTTAAAGCCATAAAATATATGGTTGGTAAAAAAAAAGGTCACTTATTCAGGTTCTGTTGAGTTTCATTGTCTTGTTCTGTTTAATTTCTACAGTCATGGTTTTCTGTCACAGTTTTGCCTGTGTTCTAGTTAATTATGAGTTGTCATGGTTTCTGATTAGTGTCTCACCTGTTCCCTGCTCTGTAAATGATCTTTCCTAATGTTTATTTAAATGCTCAGTTTTCTTTAGCTCTTTGTTCCGTGTTAACGTTTATAGTTTGTGTGTAGTGTTATTGCTTTTGTGTTTAATGAAGTCTATTTAATTGTTCATTCTGCGTCACGCGTCGTCTCTTTTCACTCACCTGTGACAGTCCACTTTAGACATTCTACTATAGTAACTTTGCAACTACATGTCAACTAACTCTCATTAATTTGCATATACATGTCAATTATCTCTCAATAGTATTAGACTGTTAGGTTAGGGTTAGTGGAAAGCTGACATGTACTTGCAGAGCAGTAGAACTTCTGTTGGGGGACCATCAAAATAAAGTGTTGGCAGATATTGAGCAGACTGTCTACTAATACTCTAATGACTTCCAACCGTGCTTTATTTAACAGTATATTAGCATCTAAGCTGCCTTAAAATGTAGTGTTGTTTACAACCTTTCAAACACTGAATTTATGAGGCTCATTATACATGCCAAATTGCCAATCAAGTCAACCAGCCAATCAAAAACCTCAAACCGCCTTCAGCAGACCAATTACAATCCAGCAGCTCTCACTACTAATCCAGATGCAGAACTAGAAATCTCATTCAGCAAGATCTTAAGAAATTATACGTACACAAACACACACTGCAAACTTTAAGATTATTGTAAATCTAAGTGCTTTCAAGTGATGTTGATGTGTATGTTGACATAACCACAATGAAATAGTTATGACTGAATTAGATGAATCCACACACGGAAAATGCTTCTTTAGGACCAGAGCGCCCTTTCACTTGGCACTTCAGCTTCAGTGTTTTGTGTGTGTGTGTGTGTGTGTGTGTACGCATCATCATACTTTTCAAATTGTTGAGGCTCTGTGCTAGTCAGTGTTGTGTGTAATAAATTATTACTTAGTAATTAATAAGTAATTAATTACTGTAATTTGATTACTTTTTCATTGAAAAAGTAAAGGAAGGGATTACTCTTTTTCTTTTCTTTAATCACAGTTAGACTACTTCTGATATAATTGCATTAAAGGTGCATTGTGTAATATTTAGGAGGATCTGTTGACAGAAATGCAATATCATATACATAACTATGGTTTGAGTGGTGTATAAAGACCTTACATAATGAATCGTCATGTTTTTATTACCTTAGAATGAGCCATTTCTATCTACATACACCGTGGGTCCCCTTACATTGTAATAGCCATTTTGCGCCGACATGTTTCTACAGGAGCCCTAAACGGACAAACGCGTTTCGTCACTATGTTGTTCTTCATGCAAAGAAGCTAGCTAATGTCAGCGAATAAATCACTGACACAATGATGAACAAGTAACAATAATATTCGCAATAACATATCGTTTTACTGAATAATTAAGTAAACATAATTTCTTAATTTATCTTTGTAAAGAAACCTCATTGCTTAACTGGCTACTCTCTGCTGTCTTAGACGACGACTTTTCCTGTCGGCCACCGTAACTTCTGTTGGTCGCAATTCGCAATTTGCTAGAGGCCGCTAAAAATTACACAGTGCACCTTTAAATACCATATAGACTATAGATTTTATATTAAACAATAGTGTCTCAGTTATGTTTTGTTTGTTTTGTTAATCACAGACTTTTAGTATGTTTTCATTAGTTTCATGTTTCATTTGTTCAGTTTTCCCGCTTCTCATTTGTTTACATTGGTTTCAGCTGTGTTTAATTAGTCTTGTTTGTGCTCCTACTTAAGTTGTACACTCACAATTATTGTCTGTTCGGTCACGTTCACATTTGGTGTGTTTTCTCTACCCTGTATTGGATTATTGCCTGTTTGGATTAAACTTCGTATTGGAATTATCTTCTTCTGAATCTTCATCTGTCTGTCTGCACACATCCTGGTATTGTGACAACTAGTGTGGATCTAAATTGAATGTCTAATGTTAAAATGTATATTTTTAAATGTAACCTTCTCCTTTTAAATATTTTGGTCTGTTCAATAATAATGTATGCAATATTCTTTATTTGAAAGAATTAAAAGAGCAGTTTCATATCTATCCTTGTATTGTTTAACTGCTCAAGGTTGATGGGATTTAGAAAGTTGTAACAAGTAATACAATACTTTTAGAGAGAGTAATAAGTGCAGTAATTACACTGTTGAAGATGTAATTAAATATTTTTTTTGTGTAATTTAACCAACACTGGTGCTATACTTTTTTTCTGCTGACTGATATAGTTTTGAGTCAGAATAGGAAAATTTCCATTCATAAATGCTTAGATATTCTCAGGATTTGCTAATAGTGTGATGTGTGCATAGTGTGCTGTATGCATGTGTGAGAGGGTTCCACTGAAATATCATATTAAATATTATTACATTATAACTATTTAATTTTTTTTCATAAATATACAAAAATATATATATATATTATAAGATAAATATAAAATGTAATTCTTTGCATTAAAATGTTTCACTTTGTGAGTGTTTGTGATGCTCAGGATGTATTTGTCTTATTGAAAATATTACACAAAATACACACTAATGTACATTAGTAAGTATATAAATAATAATTCCACCACAGCAAAATGAACGATTCCTTATCCAATTGTCATGAATGCCTGGAAAAGTAATGGAAAACACACAGGAAATGCATTGATCAAATGGTGTGGGAAGCTAATGGGACCTGGGTTTTTTATTACTGTCACAGAAGCAAAAACTCATTCAGCTTCATGGTCTTGCGCTTTTGGCATCATCTGTGTGTTTTAGTGCTGATGCAGAGCTTATTGAGGAGGAAAAAGTACTGCTTGCTTCTAAACTTGTGCTTGTCAAGGAAAATGGTGCATGAAATCCTCCTGAGGTTGATTAAAGCGAGTTTGTTAATGTATGAGGATTTGAGAGAGAAATCCCTTCAAAACAGATATAGTTAAAACATATTTTACACCACTGTTTGATCTCTCATGTTTAACCTGTGCGAATAATTATTTAATAAAAGATTAATTAATGCTATTTAGTCTAATGTTTCATTAGTCAAATATTGAAAAATAGAAAATTAGTTAATTATGTTTGTCTATCACAGCCATAATTTAGAAGATGTTTGCTTCAGTTATATTCGGTAATGTTTATTTGCATGTTCTTTCCTCTTTTCTTCTCTCACCTTGTGTCCTCTCCACATCACGCCTCATCTCATCTTGTCTTCCCTCTTCTTGTCTTGTCTTGTCTCCTCTCTTCTCATATTGTTTACTCTCTTCTCTATTCTCATCTCATCTTCTTATGTCTTGTCTGATTTCTCTTATCTCGTCTCCTCTTATCTCATTTCCTCTCATCTATTCTCATCTCATTGCCTATCCTTTCGTCCCGTTTCCTCTCATCTTGTCTCATCTCCTCTTTTCATTGTCTGTTTGTTTCATCTCCTCTCTTCTCATTTCATCTCTTATTGTCTCCTTTCTTCTCATCTCCCTTAATCCAATATTCCTCTAATCTTGTTTACCCTCCTCTCATTTCCTCTAGTCTCATTTCCTCTCATCTTTCCGTCTCCTCTTGTCTAATTTTCTCTCATTTTTGTGTTTTCTCTCATCTAATCTCATTTCCTCTTTTCTTGTCTGCCCTTCACTCATCTCCTCTTCTCTCACCTCATCTTATTTTCTTTCATCTTGTCTCCTCTCCTCGTCTTATTTCCTCTTATCTTACCTCCTCTCCTCTTGTCTCCTCTCATGGTCTCATTTCTTTACATCTGATCTCGCCTCTTCTCCTCTCATCTCATCTGGCCCCCTCTCGATTCCTATCACCTTATCTTGTTTCCTCTCCTTGTCTCATTTCCTCTCATCTTGTCTCATTTCCTGCATCTCCTCTTATCTAGTCTGCCCTCCTCTAACCTCATCTCATCTCCTCTTGTCTCATTTCCTCTCATCTCCTCTTCTCTTATCTCCTGTCATCTTGTCTCATTTCTTTTCATCTCGCCTCTTCTCTTCTTGTCTCATTTCCTCTTATCTCATCTGCCCTCCTCTCAACTTATCTCGTTTCCTCTCATCTCCTTGTCTCATTTCCTCTCATCTTGTCTCATTTCCTCCCTCTCCTCTCATCTTGTCTGCCCTCCTCTTTGACTCCTCTCCTCTAACCTCATCTCGTCTCCTCTTGTCTAATTTTGTCTCATCTTGTCTCGTCTCCTCTTGTCTCATTTCATCTAATCTCGCCTCTTCTCCTCTTGTCTCCTCGCATCTCGTGTCTTTTCCTCTCATCTCGCCTCCTCTCCTCTTGTGTCATTTCCTCCCATCTCATCGGCACTCTTCTCGACTACTCTTACCTCAACTTGTTTCCTTTCATCTCCCCTCGTCTCATTTCCTCTCCTCTTGTCTCATTTCCTCTCATCTCCTGTCCTCTCCTGTGTGCAGTGAAAGTTGGAATGATCTCCCATTGGGATGCTCCTTTCTGTTCTTAATAATTCATAACTGCATGCAGAGTATTTTTTCTTCACCAGAAACAGACACTGAGCTGCTCTTGCATAAATGATTCAGCGTGTGTGCACCTAGCCCCACACAGTCTCTCATTAACTTTTAAAACTACCCTGAGTCCCATGTTGTTGTTTTTTGGTTCTTGAAAAACCTCCATTTTAGGTTTTGTTCTTGAACCACGGCATTCAAGCTCAGCACCTTCAGCACTAACACGGTTTTCACGGCCCATTTTGATGCTTCAGTGGAGTCATAAACCTTTAGTGCATTTTTTTTGGCCAAGAAAGTCTGCCCTAAATGCTCAGGGTGAATAAGTACCTGCACCAGCACAGCACTGTAGTGTACTGTATGTTTTATCATGTGATCTTCATGCAACTGGATCGCACAAAATGGATATTTACCAGGTGTAAACGACTAATGTGAATTTCCCATTGGAAAGTTTTAATGCTAAAGTATGACAATCAGAAACAGAAGGGAAAATGTGAGAGAAAGATAGATGTAAGCGAGAGAAAGCTAGATGCTCCTAAGACATTTGATCATTAGTGCCGGAGAATTCCTCTAGGAGACATTTTGACTTGGGCCAAGACACAGACAGAGTTCAAAGTAGCACTTGGTCAATCCTATTTGAATCCATGGGACTCATTTTCGAACAGAGTGTGGATTTAAAGTGGATTAGAGGCTGTTTGGGGCACGCTGAGGGGTTTTCTGAGTAAACCTGATATCGGTGGTCTCTCTCCACCTCTCCCCTCAGTCTCCACACGCTGATTGTTTTTCAAAGACTTTCACGCTGTGCTATTTGCATTTCAGATATATTTCTTAAATTCCCGAACGTGTCCCGGAACCAATCCTGCTTTGGTTCAAAGTGTTGGGGGGACTTTTCTCTCCCTGTAAATCCTGAAAGATGAATATAAAGGCTGCAGATGCACTGTGGTGCTTCACTTTGATCTTGTTTTATACTTTTTTATCCTGCACAAAGTCTTCATTTGTGTAAAACTCCTCACACTGGGTTTGAGAATATCAGCGCTTAGCTGGGCTGCATCAGTGAAGCTGCTCCATCACACACGCACACACACACACACACACACACACACACACACACACACACACACACACACACACACACACACACACACACACACACACACACACACACACACACACACACACACACACACACACACAAATACAGTGACAGAGAGAGTCAGGGGATAGTTTGAAAACTGCAAACTACTTTGTGTGTGTGTGTGGTCCTGGTAAACCCTTATGGGGCCTCAGTGATCCTCTAGGGGGGCCGCGAGATAACTTAAAATTAATTTAAACTAGTGCAAAATGCCCGTGCAAAATAACTTTTTTGTGTGTGTTTTTAGCAATTGTTGGTTTGGTGTGTTTGAGTGCTCATTGTTACAATTACACAGCAAAAGTTCAGTGACATTTTTATTTGTGCATGGTAGAAAGCATACTACTGACATAATGATCAATTGGAGGATATATTTAGAGTGGATACAGATACATGCCCGTGAAAGATAGTGATAATGTTAAGCATGACACAGTAATATATTTACATGGCCGTGAAAGATAGCGATAATGTTAAGCGCACCAGAATTAAATAATATATTAAGCAGAAAAATGAAAGTTTGAAGAATACAGATCCTATTTATTTTGCATTCGCATGAAGCTGCAGCTTAAAAATGCATGAATTACACTTACGAATAAGAGTTAAATGCTGCAAATTTTTTTTTCTTACACTTGAAGGCCGATTTACACCTTTACAAATCTTCTCTTGCACATGCAAATTTAATTTACGCTTGCAATCTTATGTACGCTTTCACAAATCTTACCCTGTGCATGCGATTCTTTATGTCATAATTTTACCTTCATAGATTTGCTGTCACACGATCGGTAAAAGGATTACTATACTCGTTAAGCTCGTTAAAGCCTGCTATATACTGTTGAATAGGCAGGGCAACTACTTACCATAGCATATTAAACATCACATAGTTAACATAGCACATTAAACATCACATAGTTAACATATACATGCTAACTTCAGCGCGCATGACAGATAACGTTAATAGCATTTACTACAAATGATGGCCGTGAAAGAGACTGCGAACGCATTAAATATAATATTAAGAAGTAAACATCACATAGTTAACATACATGCTAACTTCAGCGCGCATGACAGATAACGTTAATAGCATTTACTACAAATGATGGCCGTGAAAGAGACTGCGAACGCATTAAATATAATATTAAGAAGTAAACAGCGTAGCTGACTGACAGATTAACAAATGAATAAGCGCGACGATTCAGGGAGCAAATCTGCTTTCTTCGTCCCTGGTCCTGCGCTGTGCTCACTCAGTGTGCAGTGTGAGAGGGGGAGTGGCCAGCGGCTAGAGCGGTAAAAACATATATATTTAGCGATATCTTTTGCATTTCTAATCCAAACAACGTCAAACTCGGCACTGCACTTACTCGTGCCCGTAGCAAGACACCTGTCAAGTTTGAGATCCATCGGACTAACGGTTCGAGAGATATGCGATTAACAGACAGACAGACACACACACAGACACACACACACACAGACAGACAGACGTTCCTGTAATTTATAGATAGATATATTAATATAATTAATTTATTTTATCTTTAATATGTTCAATTAAAAAATGAACAAAGCACCAGCTTTCTCGTACTATACTGTGATTGTTTTGGTGCAGCCCAAGCCGTTTGCCATCGCGCTGTGTGAAATAAAGACTGAACAGCGGTTTAGAACACAGGATACGCAAAATACATCTCTCAGTTCGATAAAGAAATCTGGTGTCGCTAATAAAGTTTTGATGGATGACGAATGTAATGAAGGTAAAGACGATTCCAGTGACATACAGGAGTCGTACATTAGGCATGCACGAGTCTGTTATTATTGATGCGCAAACAAACGTGTGTGTGAGCTCTCGGCTTAGGCTACTGATGGCTATAACATTGTATTCCTGCATGAACAAAGTTCAATATATATTTGCGTAGGTGTCCAAATTAATGTAGCCTACTGTCAGTGTTTTATAACGGATGCTCGCCGAAGAAGCATGTTTTGGAGACGTTTGTGAGGATCAGTGGTCAGTTTATGTACACATGGGCATCAGACGCTCAAAACATAGATATGATTGGTTGTTCTGACAGAGGAACTGTTCACTGATGACATCGACCCACCTTCAGATTGCTGAGTTTTCACACATTCAGAATGTTTCTAAGTTTCATTTGTATTTTGGTGTGTTTAATAACTCTGAAAGGACCCGTATAGTATGCAGTCCTTGGCTCCCTGTAGTCTTGTTTAAAGTCGGCATGAAATCAAATTTGACAAATCTTCTTTTTATATGTAATAATATTGTAGTGTTTACTGTTTATTATAAATGATTTATCTGTGCACTTCATTATTTTTTAAAATTCATGTACCCTTATAATCTTTAATCAAATACATTACCCTTCCCTCCCCCCTCAAAACGACCTCTCTTCTCTTTCGGTCACATGCCATGGCGAAAGGGTGCGGCCAGAGCCGATGAGGGTGCGGCTATCGGTGCACCGCCTCTCAGAGAACCTGCTCATCTTGGTGCGCGGGAGGCTCGTATAAATATGGGCTGATTCCTGCCTGAAAATTTAGCTGCTCGTCCTCGTTCTCGTCACCGGGCTCCTCAATAAAAAATCCTTCATGGGAGGGTAACGGTGGGGAGTCTGATGGAGAGAAATCCTCCACAACTGAATGTAAACTGGCATTCAAATCTGCCTCCATTTTGTTTGCAACGCCCAACCTCCAACGATCCAATCAATTCCCAAAGGACGAAATCAAGCCCCGCCCTACATTTTTTTCTAATTTCAGAAGCCGTTTCACTCGGATATACGTCACAACGAGGAAAAAAATACAATCTCAACTTCCGTTTCATGCCGACTTTAAAGGGGTAGTATAATGGCCTTTTCACAAGATGTATAATAAATATCTGATGTCCTCAGAGTGTGTGTGTGTGTGTGTGTTTTAGCTCAAAATACCCTACAGATATTTTTATATAGCATGTTAAAGTTGTCACTTTTTGAGGGTTAGCAAAAATGCACCGTATTGTGTCTGGCCCTTTAAATGCAAACGAGCTGCTGCTCCCGACACAGAGGGCGTGGAAGAGCTCGTGTGTGTTAGCAGCTCCGATTACCTCACGCAGACACACTAAAATGACAGAAACTGTTCTGCCTTTTATGTTTAAACGGAGTCAGACAAAGATGGAGAGACTCAAGAAAAAGTGACAGCACGTCGAATGCAACAGGACGTCTCTGAATGGTTAGTTGATGAATTTATGTTGCTGATGTGGAGTTAACTATCTTAAATTAGCATATTCTGTCATGATATTCTATAAATCACTCATATAGGAACTGTTGTGAGATGCACACAGAGTGACTTTCTATTGCATGTGAAAAGACGGATGCTACAGTTTGAGCTGACTCACAAATGTGCTCCTCTACAACAACTCTTCCTCTTCTCAACATGGACTGAGGGCGGGGTTTATGTAAATTTTAGGGTTGGTGAAGTCACTAACCTTTGGAGAATGTCAAGTCCATACCAGCCGTTTGTTGTAGTCCTTAAAAAATGATTTCTTTGAATAAAATATCTCCTTTTGCTTTGAACTTTGAGCGTTGTAACTTTGCAGATGTTGTCTACTTAGCCCTATCGCCTAACGATTACAGCCCCATTGATTCCCTGTGCCAATGCATTGATGAAGTCAACAGTTGGATTTGCCAAAACTTTCTTCAATTAAACAAAGACAAAACTGAAGTCATTGCGTTTGGAAACAAAGATGAAGTTCTCAAGGTGAACGCATACCTTGACGCTAGGGGTCAAACAACTAAAAATCAAGTCAGGAATCTGGAGTCAGACCTTAGTTTCAGTAGTCATGTCAAAGCAACAACTAAATCAGCATACTATCATCTATAAAATATTCCAAGAATTATTAATTAGATGCTTTGTTTCCAATCAAGACTTAGAGAAACTTGTGCTTTCATCACCAGCAGGGTGGATTATTGTAATGGACTCCTCACTGGCCTTCCTAAAAAGACCATAAGACAGTTGCAGCTCATACAGAACGCTGCTGCCAGGATTCTGAGCAGAACCAGAAAATATGAACACATCACACCAGTCCTCAGGTCTTTACACTGGCTCCCAGTTACATTTAGGATTGACTTTAAAGTATTATTACTGGTATATAAATCATTCAATGGGCTAGGACCTCAATACATTGCAGATATGCTCACTGAAAATAAACCCAACAGATCACTCAGATCATTAGGATCACATCAGCTAGAAATACCAAGGGTTCACTCTAAGCATGGCGAGTCTGCAGTTTTCTATTATGCCAGCCGCAGCTGGAACCAGCTTCCAGAAGAGATCAGATGTGCTCCTACAGTAGTCACATTCAAATCCAGATTCAAAACACATCTGTTTAGCTATGCATTTACTGAATGAGCACTGTGCCACTGTGTGTCCGATTGTTTGCACTGTATTTTATTTTTTATTCTAAACTGTTTTAATTATTCTTTTTTTATTATTATTATTTTAATTTCTTCTATATAATGCACTTTGAATTACCATTGTGTATGAAATGTGCTATGTAAATTAACTTGCCTTGCCTTGCCTTATGCTCAAACAGCAACATTACACACTAACTAAAGTTAGAAAAGTGAAATACTCAACCACCCCTTTAAGTTACCGTAAAACTGAGCAGAGAAAGTAATTTTAAGTTGTAAAGAATGAATTACATTTTTGCTAAGTATGTTTGCAAAAAAGAACACTGAAGGTTTAAATCTATCTTGAATATATTTTGTTTAAAAAATAATAACATGGAGAGGTATTGATTTGTAGTATTGATTCGGAGAGGAGGGGGGCCTTGGAGTAAAAAAGGTTGAGAACCACTGGGTTAGGGGATAGAATATACAGTTTTTACAGTATAAAAATCATGTCTAAGGTAAAACCCCATAAAACATGAAAAATCAACGTGTGTGTGTGTGTGTGTGTGTGTGTGTATACACATACTTTTGAGGATGTGTGGCTTCTCCTGTGTTTTGCAGTAAGAAACATGAGAATTGCATATTGTATGTCTACACTTTTCATGGCTGTGTCATGACAGTTAAACAGGAATCTCATTGCTCATGGTGAGTGGGCAGAACTGCATATGTCACATAGCTGTACAGTATTGGTGGGTTTTCTGCTGCCTTGTTATACTAAACCATGTGACTTTTCTTCTGTGGAACACAAGTATAATATAAATAGTACTTATTAATATTTTTTTTATTTGCATTTATTTTCATATTTTGGTTTTAATTTTTTTTAGTTTATTTTAATTTATTTTTTAGTTTTAGTTTATAAATTTTGTTATGTGATTTTTTTTTGTATTTGGTTTAAATATTCCATTATAACTTGTAGGCATTAACTTGTAAGTATTGCCTTGGCAACTAACTGAAATAAATTGTTCATCTAATAGTGTTATGATTTCAACCTGTGTTCCCGTCTTGTGTGTTCCTGGACTTCTATTTTATTTCCTGTCTTGCTCCATGTTTTGCAGTTCTTTGTAGGTTTAATGTTGATTAGTCTCCCCAGGTGTTTCTTATTAGCCACGCCCCATTGTTATCTTGTTAAGCTTGTCTGCCTGTGTGTATATATAGCCCTTTGTTTCACTTGTTCTCTGTCAGTTGCTGAATGGACATTCCCTGGTTTAGTGTGTTTCCTCCTGTTCTCATCAGTTTCTTTGTATTCGGATTTTAATAAATCTAACCCTGCACGTGGATCATCTTCCCAGCCTGCTTCTTTGCTTGTCTCAAATGTTACAAATATATTTTGTTTTATTTATTTTCAATTACCGATTTTTTTAAATAGTTTTAGTTAACAATAATACCACTGGTACAAAGACCCGTTTATGTGAGAATTATGTGTAAGATATTTTCTGTTCTGTAATAAATAATCTGTAAATTGTCAAATATTTATATTTTATTATATTTAGTTATTTTTCTCTATATTTTTCCATCCTCTTGCATCCCTCGTGTGTTCCCGGACCCCAGTTTGAAAACCTCTGAAGAAATAATGAAATGAATTCACCAGTAGCCTACTTGAATAGTATGGCTGTTCTTTCCCATCTTAAACCAGCTTGTACCAGCCTGAAAATTCAGAGTTCTCCACATTTTTGTCTTTCTCAACCAGCTAAAAGTTGTTATTTCTGCATTGATGTTCATGGAATCATAGCGTAGTTTCCGTGTTTGTTGTTGTGTTTGTTTTAAGGATAATGACTAACATTGTAGAGTCCTAATGAGTATTTCTTGAAACATGACTTCATTAGGACGTCTTCCATTCTGTTATCCAGGAGCTTCTCTCTTTCTCCGGCTCTGCCCTCCAGTCTGGTGTTTGTGTCCTGGCTGCAGTTTTCTCATTTTTAATTGGTTGTCATTTCTGGTGCCAGTGTCTGATTGAGATCAGGTGTGTGTGGGTGGGATTAAATGGCTGATGTTAAGCATCATATTTATTTGCTGGCCAGGTCTGACCACCTGTTCGGCCCACAGGCACAGAAAGCGAGTCACCCTTTCTAGCTCAGATCTTCATCAGATGCCCGTCACTTGACAGAATCTGCCACATGACAGAGAACGGATGCCAACTCATGGTCATTATTTTCACCAGCACTGTCTCTGCCAGCCTCAACACCTATCAGACGAATAAAAATATCCCTGTGTAAAAAATACATCCTCCACCCCCTCTCTTACGACGTCTGTCTTTCTCATTCTAGTAAGTTGGTTCAGTCGAAGGCTGATATCCACCAGTGTGCCGGACATGATTTTTGGCCATTTGAGTAAACTGATACACACTAACTGATCTTATCTACCCACAACCGAGACATTGTGTTTTTGTGTAGGGGTTATACAGATAAAGACCCAGGAGTCTCATAAAAGCTTCGTCCTTCTAGGAGAAAACTCAACAGATTCTTCTACTATTTTGAGACATGGTCTCTCCTGAATCCCTAATCAGATTTCAAGATTATGGATGGATTCTGCTAAGCGAGTTTGGGTCAGTTGACTTGCCCTATCTGGATCAGTATTGTGTTTTATCTTCTATCTTATGTTCATTGATCAAGTACATGTGTTTTTATGTATCACAAATGTTTGTGATGTAATGTTAAATTACGCTGATTTAAATGCCACCAAAGGAGCAGTGTCTAGATGATGAAATTGCGAGAATGACTTTGATAGTCTTCATAAACAATTGTATTTATTTTTTTACAATTTTAAAGGTACATATTTTCATATAATCATTTATATTTATATGTATATTAATATATTATATATATATAGACTACTATAAATATATACTATGTTTCTGAAACACTATACTATAAATATATTCATATTATAAAGGAAAAAGATTTTGTTTTCCAAAATGACACTGTGTTTTATAAACATTATACTAAACTTAAACCAAATTATAAATATTATTCAGAAAAATATTTACTTATTAAAATACATTTAAATAAATATATAAATATAATTTATAAATTATTCCAATCAGTATTTATAAAAGGAAGATAAAATAAATTGAATGTTATAATTTTTAGTTAATGCCTTAAATTAACGTTAACTTTGATAGCCCTAAAATGCATGTTGTAAAGGCTTTTTTTCCCCCTTTCAAATTTATTCGTAGACTCACTACCACTCCCTTGTGGCCTGTACTCCAGTTTGAAAATTTGATTTAGCATTTTTATGGTTTTGTGGACGGTGAAAATATTGACAGGTCAGGGAATAATCTGAACTACTAAATATTTAACCAGGCAGGTCACTTCAAAACAGATTTTTATTTACCAGCATGACCTGAGATGTCAGTATTGATTACTGCACATTAGGGCCATTGTTCATTGATTTTAAAGACTGCTGATAGGTAAAAAAAAAAAAATATTATTATGAGTGCTGATACATTAATATATTTAGACATTCTTATGCAGCTTTGCGTTCAGATGCAGATTGTTCCTTTAGGGGGAGAGAGATGGAGAAAGAGAGAGAGAAAGAGAAAAAAAGGGAAAGTAGAGGGAGAACAGTAGAACTACAAACACATTAATTTTATAGTGCACAAAGCAGCACAGCTACCAGCCTGCAGCATTTGTTACAGGACTGGAAAACCTGTCTGAATAGAAGCAGGAAGGGAAGATGAAAGGGGCTTTAGGTGATGGCTGAATATTCTTTGATGCCTTTTGGTCTGTCGGTCATAATGAGGTCTACAATGCAAAAGTTGTATGCAGGAAATGTGTGTGTGTTTATTATTTATTTTATTTATAGATTTTTAGCTAGTGTTTGAACCTAAAATGTTACACGGAATGATGTTAGCTCTCTGACATGGCATGATTGTTTCAGTCTTGGACAAGACCATTAGGGCATGATTTAAAACACTGCATGAGAAAGAGACACAGGGAAAAAGAAACAGCAAGCGCAAGAGAGAGAGGTTTGATGTGGACATATACTGTATTTGGGTAGAAAATGAAACAGAAATGTCTGCGTGTGATGATGTCACCATCTGCAAAAATTCCATTGGGACTAATTAAATGAATGGAACAGACACGCCCCCCCCCCCCCGCCACCCTCTCTCCCTCTTCAATGTTTATGATGCGGCTGGTGTACTTTGAAACACTAACTGGGTTAAAAAAAAACCTGCAAGTATAGGCTAGTTACACTTCAGAAACACTCCTTCTCCCTCACACCTTAAATGGGTGCCATCTTGCCTCTGAAATGCAACTCTCCAGCTCAAAATACAACTTTATAGCTCTAAAATACTGTAGCTCTATCTCTGTAAAACAACCCTACATCACCCTCCATCAAACAACCTTTAACATTCAAATAATGCACTTTTATCTCTGAAATACTGCCACTCTGTTTCTGAAATATCATCCTATACCTCTGATATTCTGTCCTATACCTCTAAAAATTATGCTGCTCTGTTTCTGAAATAGCTTCCTATACTGTACATCTGAAATGCTGTCGCTCCTTCTCTGAAATACCATCTAAATACTGCTTCGGGAATATTTTCTCTGAAATTCTGCTGCTCTGTCTCTGAAATATCTTCCTATATGTGAAATACTGCTCCTCTATCATACAATGTAGTATTACTCTACAATACTGTACAGTACTTCTATCTTTGAAATCAGCTCTGTGCAACTCTATCCCAAACCCTTTTACCCTCAAATACTGCTTTGCAATTTCTGAAATATTGCCCCATTACCTCAGAATTACTGAGGTTTTAACTCTAAAATATCATCTATACAGTTTAGTTTATTTGCGATGGCAAAGGAAGATTGTCATACTTTTGAATGCAGGAAAGAAGTGAGTGAGATGTTTTTGCTACATCAATTGATAAAAAAAAAAGTTCCCTTTCATGTCGGTCACTCCAACGTTCGTCGGAGGGATCCGACAGAAATGGGATCGTCGTAGAGAGACCAATCAACTTCGAGAGAAACTAAACGAGCCAATGCACATTGGTATGCGATAATTGTGCCAGCTGCTTCTATCAAGCAGTGACCTTGTCGCGGCAACCCAGCGCTTCGTGCAGCGCTCTAGATGCGTGGTCGAGACTCGAGTACCTCACACGAGGTGGAGTCCCTTTGCCTATTCCCCGAAATAGTTCCTCTTCTGGTGGCCACCAGAAAAGGGCTACTTTGGCTAATAGCACTGGTGATCTGAGGATTACAGTGAGCGTTCCCCGACGAGACCACCTCCTCGGGCCCCTCACTCCTCTAGCGCATCGCAAGCATGTTGAGACTGTGTTCGTGGGTGGTTCATGTTCTCTCAGAAGAACATGGGCACGTCGGAGCGTTGTTCGTCTTGCCTTTCTCGTAAGGGCATGAGTGCTCAGCGCACCGTGTCCCGTCGAGTTTGACGGCCACGTTTACGGTCTCTCATGCCTGGCAGCTTACGGATGGGATTGCTTGTCCTTCTCATGGGCGACCTAGCGTTTCATTCGGGGCTCCAGCTGAGAACAGATGTCGTCCACTGCATCGGATAGAGGGCTGATATACTTTGGAAATGATGATGCTGAGCTTCCCATTAGAGTGGTGTGTGCTCATGCTGAGTCAGATTCAGACTTGACAGCCATGCTTTCCTGGGCTGCTCTGGGGGAGATCGCGTAAATCTGTGAGATTGCGATCTGGCGTAAATCACCTTGGCCGCCTCCGTGCGGTTTTCCCTCGATGTGCGTGAACAACTTTGGCAGTATGGAAGCATATTGGCACCAATATGGCAAGCCAAATATGCCTAAATCTGCAGAAAAAGTTTTTTCTCTCTCACTACCCTCGGTGGTGGGGTGGCAAGGCTACGCGCAGGCCGCCTCTACCCTGCATGCTATATCCACCCTGAAACTATGGAAGACAAAAACACTCATAATACAGGAGGGTAGTTCTGAGCCGGAGTTGAGGTGTTGGCCCTCGGCCAGACGATGTCCACCCTGGTGGTCCAGAAGTGCCCACAGGCTAAAACTTGCAGAGGTGTGAGATATCGTCAAGTGTGCCTTCTCGATGCTCTCATCTCACAAGGTGGCCTTTTCGGCGAAACTGTCGAGGACTGGGCCCAGCAGTTCTCTGCAGTTCAGAAGCAGGCTGAGGCAATCAAAAGCTTGCCCCTTTGTGCTTCAAGAGCACTTGTGGGCTGCCCCTCAGTCTGCTCGTCGCCAAGGGCGTCGTTCCCCTGAAAAGAAAAAAGAAAAAGGGGGACTCCACCACAGCCAGCTTTACTGTGACGTTGAGCCTTGCAGGGAAATGACGCCGTTCGTCTCAGCCACCGTGCGGTCAGTGAAAAATCACCTCTGAGACAGGCAACCTGGAGTGGGATGAAGCTGCTCTTTACCCGGAGGAGGACCGGGTGCAGAATTTAACTTTTTTTTTTAAATGCAAGCGTCGACCTGCAAGCGTTTTCGGTCAATGATAAGAATTCTAGAATTCTAGAAAACCGATCCTAGAATTCGGATCGGCTGACTCTCACGTTGTCCTGAGACCCCTTTTCTCTGTCCCGTCCGCTCCTTGCGGTTATACGTGGACAGAACGCAAAGCTTTAGGACCTCAGACCAGCTCTTCATCTGTTACGGAGGCCAGCAGAAAGGAAAGGCTGTCTCCAAGCAGAGGTTAGCCCACTGGATAGTGGATGATATTGTCTTGGCGTATCAATCCCAAGACGTGCCTTGCCCGTTCGGGTTACGAGCACACTCAACTAGAAGTGTTGCTTCCTCCTGGGCGTTGGCTCAAGGCGCCTCGCTGACAGATATATGTAGAGCTGCGGGCTGGGCGACACCCAACACGTTCGCTAGATTCTATAGCCTTCGTGTAGAGCTGGTATCCTCCCGTATACTCGCCCCAAGTGGCCAGTAGCGCGGGGAACCCGCTCAAGTGTCGGCTTGCTACGCCATTCTCGCCTGGTCGGCCAGATACGTGCGTCTATTTGCTCCAGTGTGTTCCCCGGAGACGGCTAACCCTGTTGAGTTCCTCCATCACCCCTACAGCAGTAATACGTTGCGGAGCGTCTAACGCCAGGCCTAACACTCGTATGCATTTAGGAACCCGTGCTAGGCTGGGTGTCCAAATGTAGCGGTCCCTGCGGCGACCCCATAAGTGTAAATTTCACGGTACGGCTATCCTGTCGGCTAGCCAGTGTCTTCCATCTCTGCCGGTGCGCTTCCCCCCTAGGATTAGGCTGGATCACCCCAGAGACTTCCATGTGTTGCACTACCCTGCTTGGCTAGTCCATATGTGTATTCTCCACGTTACCTCCCTCCGGGGAGGTCGTGGCTTCCGCAGCGTTCTCCTTCCCCTAGAAAGGGCACACTTTCCCAGTGTTATCCAATGTTCTTACTGAGTGGATCTTGCGGAACATCAGTGGCCAGGACTCCCCGCATAAGCTTCTGCCCCTAATAAAGGGAGAGAAGTGAGGCTTATGCAGGGCACTGGAAGGGCCAACAACATGGCGTGTTGATAGGGATCCAATTTTTGTCGGATCCCTCCGACAAACGTTGGAGTGACCGACATGAAAGGGAACGTCTCGGTTACGTATGGTATCCAACGTTCCCTGAAAGACGTTCGTCCCGTCACCATGTTGTTGTACCATCACTGCAGACAGCCGTGTCCCTGGCTCGGCTCCTCAGTGAAAACCAAAGATACGTTGCACCTGCTGCTCATTAAATACCCGCACTGCGTGATAGAAGCAGCTGGCGGAATTATAGCATGGCAATGTGCATTGGCTCGTTTAGTTTCTCTCGAAGTAGATTGGTCTCTCTGCGAAGATCCCATTTCTGTCGGATCCCTCCGACGAACGTCTCCGCTCCCTCTTTCAGGGAACGTGGGTTACCATACGTAACCGAGACGTTTCCCAATGCACAATTTCAACCATAATCATTCTCTCCCTCTCTCTCTTTCCAGCATACATTTGGCCTGAAAAATAATGGTATATTTGCTGCAATTGTAGGCCTAAATAATGGTAAATAATAAAAATAAATAATGGGTGGAAAAAACAATATTAACTCTTGCCTCGCCATTGACGGAGATTTTCATCATTTATGAGACAACGCTTCCCCGCCATTGATGGAAATTTCCATTATATGGTGGGGGGCGCTATAAGGCATCTTCTGAAAGGGTAATGAATATCTTATATCGATATCTTATGTAAGCATACGCATATGTAAAATAATGCTATCATCAACATTAAACAGCATATAAATCAAAACTGCCTAATGTTACTGAATGAAATGTCGACCCAGGACGAGCTGTAGGACTGTGCAAGCTTTCCGCAATTAATGGACTCGATCTACTTCATCTGTGTTTTGATCATCACCGTACTAAATCCGATCTGAATGTAGTCTTGGACAAAAACACAATTTTCTCAGCTTTTTGCAAAAAAAAATTGCTTTTTTTAAATTAAACTTCGTTTAAGGGGTTGTTTACACGACACCGTTTTCAACTAAAAACGAAAAACTTTGTATGCGTTTTGGCCATTCGTTTACACGTCAACAGCGTTTTGGGTGCCTGAAAACGCAAACTTTTTAAAACGGGTTTCAAAGTGCAAGTTTTGACGATGACGTCATGCACATGTGTATTACGTGCTCAGTCATCGCCATCTAATGGCCTGGCAGCAGAATACAGGGTTTTTAATCGTTTTCGTGGATCCGTGTGAATGGGGATAGTTTTGACAATGGTGTCGTCTGTACGCGGAAAACTTAAAGGAAAAACGTCTCTGGTTTAAGCATATTGTTGTCGTGTAAACGTACCCTCGGACTCTTCGCTTTTTTCTGACATTGAAAATGAATTGCAAAAAAGAGCTAGAAATTAAAGTCTTGCTGGAGATTTGCTAGTGATTAAGCTTGACTGGTATTAATGCAAAGACATGTTGATGACACTAGCCAGTGGGTGTTTGGCAGTGTTAACTGAGAGCTCCTAAAGAACTAATGAACACACAGCAGAAGTTTAGCCATCAAAGAAGAGCAACCAGAGCAAAGAGACACACACACACACACACACACCAACAACTCACACTTACACACACACAATGCCCTTCTGCTGTGTGTTCAGTCTGTTGAGATTCCAAAAAGGCCAATGTTAATAAGTATAATAAAGCTTGTAAAGAAGCTCAGTGGATATTATTTTAAATATGTTACTGATTAGAATTCTAATGGAATGAGAATTGACTATAAATTTACTTTCACTTAAATTTGTTAAAATACTCACAGTATATCCCAACTTAATGTGCAGTATAAGTAAACCCAGGGACTATCTGTTTGTACAGCAATGTGGGGCAGGGAGTGTTTGGAAAAGGTTTGGTGTTTGCACTAATGGTGCATAAACTACACCGCAGATTTCTGGGTATGATGTGAGAATATAAGTGCCAGTCTGTATCTTTTTGTGTGTTGGTGTCTGTCCACCTGCACACTGTAAAACTCCCTCCCGACAGGGTGTTTCCTCCCCACCCCTTAGCTTTTAACAGGAGAGATTTCTAGTGAGCTCTGCTGGTTGAAAGATAATTAGTACGCTAAATCTGCATAATCTGACACATTCCCACAGCGACTCATAGACTTCCCTGAGCCAGGAAAACCATTTCTAAATCACCTCTTCATGTTGTTTATCTCTCTCCTTCTTCCCCACACACTTTTCTCTGTCTAACGTTTCTGTTTTTCCCCACACAAAATCTATCTCTTTCAATCTGCTGAATAGCTATTTGTGTCTGGAGTTTCATTAGTTTATGTGTGTATTGTGTACCATAAATACTAAGAAGCAAATTCATTATTAAACACATTGATACTAATCAGCAGCAACTCACAGACCTCCATTACAAAACTGCAGAGGGAATACTGGGGAAGAGTTCGCTAAGAATGAACTCTGCCCAGTAATAATGTCATTTATTTCCGCATGCTATTTGTGTGTTGTGTTAGCACCCAATACACTAAAGGAATTATGCAAATCAGGTAATGGCGCAAACATGCTCAAAATTAGTGCTGAACGCCATTTGCACAGGACAATTCCCCATCTTGCAGGCCGATTCTGCATGATTTGAGATTGTGGAGGCTGCAGAAACTACTGTACTACATCGCTCCATTACTGCTGTCCAAATACCTGAATCAGCTCTTTAAAATGCAGATTCTCATCAATGCCATGTTTTTGGATTTGTGCCCGGCTATAATGCTTTTCTCCATCATTTGATCATCATTGGATGAATTACTGTTGCCATGATCAATAGAAAATGTACACAAATTTCTCTTTGTAATACAATTCTGTTAAAGGTACAATATGCAGGATTTTTGCAGTAAAATATCCAAAAACCACTAGGCCAATGTTATATATTTTGTTTAGTTGATTACTTACAATATCCCAAATGTTTCCAACTTTTTGTAAATAGTGAGAAAATTGCGATTTTAACCAAGGAAACGGGGCGTGTGAGCAGGGGTGAGGAGTCGCCAGTCAATGGCGTCATATCCGCGTTACCCCCGGTATCCGCCAGGTTTGACCTCGTACTGCAATAGTAACCATGGCGACAGACGTTGACAACTGGGTTATGCCTAGAAGGACGCTCACGCTGCTGTTGTTTTGTTCAAACATTTTGGACCATGGCAAGCAGACTTTGAGACAAAAAGAGGACTAAAACGAAGATCAACATCTTTCGAGATGCCAAGAGCTCCACGTCCGCGACTAACTTCAACTTGACAGAGACGCAAGTGTTGCATGTTACTTTATTAGACAGGTGAGCAAATGTACATAAAACTAATCAATGTTATTTAGTTCAACATGATGAAATGTTAGAATATGATCTGTATGTTATTCTAATGTTGATCTAGCTTACTTGGTCTCATACAGCCAACAAAACAACCTGACTAACAACATTCAACACACTCAAATGCAGTTTAGTGTGATAGTGTAACTGTTAGAGCAAGTGAAACAGCGCTGCGTTACCTCAAGTTTAACTTAATTCGTTAAATAAACTGTGTGGGAGTATTAATCCAGCACTTGCGTGTAGTTCGGTAGAATGAAATGTCCTAGCCTATTCTTTTATATCCGCGGGACTCGCGTTGCGTGTGGCGCTGGTAACGTTATACGTCTAGCAATCGCGCCCTGCATCATACCACAGTCATGTTAAAAACATCAATGTATTCACTCATCCTTAAAAGATCCATCAGCTTGACGACAAGATCCATAATTACACTTAATGCGGAATATACGTCATCAATATACGCCTTTGTTATTGTAAGAGGTAGCGACCCCTGGTGGCGAAAAAATCCTGCATATTGTACCTTTAACCGTCCGTTTTCCACAGAAGACTTAATGATGAAAGTGTGCTCTCACTGGCTGACTGATACTATTACATGCTCTCACATGATGTCTTCTGACTAAAGCTTACAGTAATAGCATAAGGGCACACAACTGCACACATGCATACATAGAGTTTGTTTGTATCTTTTGCATTTTCAGATTTCAATTCTCTCCAAATGAAATGCTTAAATCTGTCTGTAGGATTAAAAGAGTATCAGGATCAGGAGAAAGCTGAATAGTGCTTTATATTTTGCAGTTTCCATCGGAACCAATGGTCTATGTAGTTTTGTGATATAATTTCATTAAACCCAACACAAATATTCCTCAGAAGTGTAAATTATTTTCGGTTAGAGTGTGAAATGTGAGGGGGTTAGAGGGGATCCGACTCTGATAATTAAAGCATAAATAAATCCCCAATCGACGTCATATACTTAAAAGCACACTTAATTCTACACATAACATTTTAACAGCTCTGGAAACAGACACACACACACACACGTTGTGTTTTCATGTTTTAGACTTTTCATAGAGATAATGATTGTATACTGTACAAACTGTATATTCTACCCTAACCCTACCCATCACAGAAAACTTTCAGTATTTTTATATTTTCAAAAAACATCACTTAGTGTGATTTATAAGTTGTTTTCCTCATGGGGACCATAAAATGTCCCCACAAGGACAAGGATTTTGGATATTTCCATCTTTATGGGAACAGTTTGTCCCCATAATGTAAGGTTTACCAGGCCACACACATACACATATTTTTTATGTCCATATATATATATATATATATATATATATATATGGAGCTTTTTGGTGCTTATATACAGTCCCCTCCACAATAATTGGAACCCCTGTTTAAGATGTGGTCGAGGACTTCTAAAAATTCTCCTTTTTTTAAACAACATAGAACCCAAATGCAAAAAAAGAGAAACATCCAACCTTTTATTTAAGTACATTACTTTAGTGGTGAAAAAAAAATCACACATTTAGAAAAAAAAACCTTGAAATTATGTGTCCCACAATTATTGGCACCCCTAACAATTCCGCTGAAAAATTTAATTGATTTTTTTAAAATATATTTTTCTGTAGTTGCTAAAGTTGGTCAGGGTATCTAGGAACTTTTAATTAGTAATTCATGACTTCCTGTTTCCCTGATGTATAAATATGACATGACACAGAGGCCTAATTCTCTTTCCCATTTGTCAACATGGCAAAGACAAGAGAACATACACCATTCAAATAAGGCAGGTGTGTGTCGACCTTCATAAGTCAGGCAGTGGCTACAAGAAAATAGCCACTCGCCTTACCTTGCCCGTATCTCCAGTCAGAGGAATCATTAAGAAGTTTAAAACAACTGGAACAGTGACAAACAAGGCTGGAAGAGGTCCCAAGTTTATCTTGCCACAACGCACTGTGAGGAGGATGGTAAGAGAAGTAAAAAAAAACTCCTAAGCTCACTGTCACAGAATTGCATCAAAGAGTGGCATCTTGGGGTCACAAAGTCTCCAAAACAACCATCAGACGCTCTCTACATGCCAACAAGCTGTTTGGGAGGCATGCAAGGAAAAAGCCTTTTCTCACTAACACTCACAAACGTAAACGTCTGGAGTTTGCTAAGCGGCACTGGGACTTCAACTGGGATCGTGTGCTTTGGTCAGATGAGACTAAGATTGAGCTTTTTGGCAACAAACACTCTAAGTGGATCTGGCGTAAAACAAAAGATGAGTATGCCGAAAAGCACCTCATGCCCACCGTGAAGTATGGTGGAGGATCTGTGATGCTGTGGGCCTGTTTCTCTTCCAAAGGCCCTGGGAACCTTGTTAGGGTGCATGGCATTATGAACGCTTTGAACTACCAGGACATTTTAAATAAAAACCTGATGGCCTCTGCCAGAAAGCTGAAGATGGGTCGTCATTGGATCTTTCAGCAGGATAATGATCCAAAACATGTGGCAAAATCTACACAAAAATGGTTCAGCTGTCACAAACTCAAGGTCCACCCATGGCCATCTCAGTCCCCAGACCTCAACCCAATCGAAAACCTGTGGGGCGAGCTAAAGAGGAGAGTGCATAAGAGAGGACCCAGGACACTGGATGATCTAGAAAGATTGTGCAAAGAAGAATGGTCAAAGATCCCTCTCTCTGTGTTCTCCAATCTTGTGAAATGTTAGAAGGAGATTAAGTGCTGTCTTGTTGGCAAAAGGGGGTTGTACAAAGTATTAACATCAGGGGTACCAATAATTGTGGGACACATGATTTCAAGGGTTTTGTTTTTTCTAAATGTGTGATTTTTTTTTGGGGGGGGGATTTTTTTTACCACCAAAGTAATGTACTTAAATAAAAGGTTGGATTTTTCTCTTTTTTTGCATTTGGGTTCAATGTTCAAGGTTCAATTTTTAGAAGTCCTCGACCACATCTTAAACAGGGGTGCCAATAATTGAGAAGGGCACTATATATATATATGGACATGAAAGTTCACAAGACTATCAACATCAGCCACTATCTGCCAGAACACCCAGACCCAGCCTGAAAGCTTACTCTCTCTGTAAGTAATTGTATATTTCAGTGTTTTGGTGCACTCAGCACTGTATCAGAACACATTCAGCGTGAGCATGATGACATTTAGATACGCTAGAGAAGAGAATGAGATCCCCTCTAGAAACATGCCGTCTAATAGCCTTTCTGATCAGTGTAACGCTCCTGTGCTGATATGGTTTGTGTGTGTGTGTGTGTGTTTCAGAATGCAGGAGCGGGCGGTACAGAGGGTGTGCGCGTGGTTCTTGCTGGTGTTTTTGACCCTTCTGTCTCTCTGGGGTCACCTGTCTGACGCCTCTTCTCATCGCAGTCACATCGGTAAGTCAAGGTCAAAGTTCATTCAGTCAAGCATGTTGTTATTGTTTTACTTTCATTTAAACCTACAGCGTTGATCATTTTAATGAGCCATCTCATTTAAAAAACAGCTGATGTGGATTGCATGAAGTCAGATTTGGGGCGATATTACCATAAATATTTTCCGTCTGTTTTTATTTTAAGGATCTTAAGTTTTTGTTTGGTGCTTATATTTGTCTGAACCAGAAATTTGAACAACCCAAAGACAGAAAGCAGTGTGTTTTAGACAGCTCGGTGGTAGGTGGATGCTTAGATCAGCTTAAAATAGTCTAGAGGATGTTCTCTATTTATGAGAAGCACTGATGGACTGCAGGACACTGACGTCTTTGGGATCATGTAGAGGCCACTGCAGAATGTTCTAGTTGAAAGTGCTGCTGAAATGATTAGAGTTTATTTGTCCTAAGCACTTGTTTCTCTTATAATTATTGAAGATGACATTGATTCTGATTTATATAATTGGCAGACGCTAATAAAGCTTCTGTTTTGTGGCAAGTTACTCTACCGATCAAAAGGGTCTGTACGATTTTTTAAATGCTTATGAAAGAAGTCTCTTATGCTCACCAAGGCAGCATTTATTTAATCAAAATACAGTAAAAACTAAAAAGTAAAATTGTGAAATATTATTACAACTTAAAGTAAGTTTTCTTTCTATTTTTATATATTTTAAAATAACATTTTTCAAAGATTTTGTAATTACTCCAGCCTTCAGTGTTGCATGATCCTTCTAATATCATTCTTATTTTCTGATATGCTACCCAACTGTAATTATCAATATTGAAAACAGTTCTGCTATACTCCATATTTTTGTGGAAACTGAAAAAAAAGTTAAATACAAATTTTTATAGATATTATAGATATAGAAAAATAATATTTTGTAACAATGTCTTTTGATCAACTAAACGAGTCCTTGCTGAATAAAAGTATTCATTTCTTTAAAAAACAATTCCCAAACTTTCCCCCTAACTATCTTAAATCAGTAGTAAATCAAATGTAAGTTTTGTTATTTGTTCATTTTGATAACCATGTTGCAACATACCTGAATTTATAGACAAACTTCTGATTCAACACAGTGAAATTCACACTTTTTTTTTTTCAATAGTGTATTTGTCCGTTAAAGCAAAATGGTAGTTTAGTTTCTAAGAAGTGTTTCTAAGAAATTATTTTGACGAGGTTGGTAGACCTATCTTTTCCTGACTTGTGCAATAATTTTAGGCCACTTGCCTGAAACTATTAATATGAGTTGTTTAAAAAAAAGAACAGTCTGATAATGCATTGAGTCTCTGCACTGCTTGTTTCTTTTCTTTTGTGGTGAGCAGATTTCATTTCTTGACAACATGACTCACTCACTGTGCGAACTTCTCTCATCTCGCAGCAGAATGGAGGTTCAGACTATTTTTTGGGAGAGGGTGTAAGGGACCACGAAAAGAAATATTAAAACAAAGGGAATGATTTGTGAATACATTGCATTTATTGTCACTTTAAATATATATATAATTAATTATACAGCATACTACTAGAATGTACTGTATGATGTAGGTCCCTATAATACATAGTGTCACAAATAGTTTCTCTGTTTACAGTATAGGAGTGTGTACTGCCCATTTGTGAATATGAAATCTGCATGCTTTTTTTTTTTTGGCCACCATCTTCCCTACAAAGTATTTCTTTTTTAGATTGGATAAGTAGTCCAGAAGTTGAACGTGTGAGCCAATCAGAGGAGGGAAATAGTTCAGACAATCAGTTAATTACACACTACTGCTAACAGGTCAGAGCAAGGTGACTGAACACACACACACACACTAAACCACTGGGAGGGAAAAAACTAATAACTCTAAACTCTTCTTCCCTTCGAGCAGCAGAGGCTTCAGGGACAATGAGCTAAATGAGAGTGAAGTATTTGTTTCACACACACATACACAGGGAATATAGCCAGAAAGTTTGCTGCTACTGTAGGTCATTCTTTATGAGGCTCATCCTCTCAATAAAATTAATATCCCTGGAGAGAGAGAGAGAGAGAGAGTAAAGGAGGGAGAAGGGCTGCAGAGATCCATTGAAGGGCATAAAGAAGAGAAAGAGACAGAAGTGTGGAAAGAGAGACCGAGACAGATGAGTGTGTCATGAGATGAAACGCAGGAAGAGACACAGCTCTTGTGGACGACTGCAGTCCTGAGCTCTCATGCCCTCTGAGTGTGTGTGTGTGTGTGTGTGTGTGTGTGTGTGTGTGTGTGTGTGTGTGTGTCCTGTGCCCTTCTGCCCTGTAAAACATGAGTCTCTCTGACATCTCCTAAACCTGCCCACCTTAAGCAAGACTCTGAGACCAGTGACATCAAAACTATGAAGATGAACAATTGATTTCAGTTGGGATGGTGTGGTGCAAGGACGTTGATGAAAGAGTTTTTTTAATTGTGAAAAAGCTTTATAGCTGAGCAAACTTTGGAGCAAAGTCTGAAAAACTTGGGAATTGGTTCATTGGGAAGATCCGTGGAGATCAAATTGTTTAAAAAGAACCAATGCACTGATTCAAGTCGCTGTGTGTTTAGCATCTTTTTAATAATGAAATAATTAAATGTTGCTTTTTGTGCTATCTATAAATGTTTTTAACTCATTTTATATATTTATTTAATATGTAGCACTGGTCTAAAAAAAACTGTTTCAGTAAATTGGTTCAATGGGAAGATTGATGGAGATTAAACTTGAAAAAGAATTGATTCAAAGATTTGAGTACATTTCTATACTAAATACTTTCATAACTCTAGGAAAAAACTTGACTCATTGATTCAGGTCACTGCATAGCATCTTGAGTTGACAAAATACTTTGTGAAACACTGCTGTTTTTGCTACAAACTATGTTTTTGAATATATATAGTGGGGAATACAAACCAGTTCCCTTTCGAGGGAACTCGCGATGCGTCACTTGGCGCTTTGGGAACGCCCCCAGCGTGAATGCGTCTGAGCATCAATGTCAACTAGTCCAATGGAAAGAATGAGCGTCACGGGCGGGTGACGTCATGACCAGGAAGGCATAAGAGCACATCCGGTGAAACGCGGCATTAGCTTCTGTGTCTCAGCAAGCGATCTGTGTCATTTTGTCTCTGTCTATTTACTGTTGTCTGTTGCGGAAAAGGATGGAAACTAAACAAGTGTACAAACAGTGTGCTTCTCCCTGCCCGCGTTATTTAACGGGTGGGGACACACACGAGCTTTGTGTCATTTGTTTGGGAGTGGAGCATGCGGTCTCAGCCTTCGAGGGGGCTGAGTGCCAGCATTGTGAGATGTTACCGCTTCGCATGCTCCGCTCTCGCCTGTCACTCTTTGATAAAGAGAGTGGGCAGGCTCGCGATCCGCAGGGATCAGGACCCGCGTCTGCTGAGGCAGCGCGGAGAATGCATTCCTGGGGATCGCAAAAGGATCTTTTGGAGGGGTTGGAGACGGGTCCGAGGGCTCTTTCTCCTTCCTTACCCGAGAGATCCAGCGCTCTCCCCCCGGTGTCGGAAGCACGCTCTGCGGTTTCTTCCGCCCGGGGAGAGAGCCCTCCATTACTTCATTGCTCTTCCTCCGAGGAGGTCGATGCGATGAGTTTGGAGAGTGAATGCACACACATGGGGGAAAGAGATTCACAATTTATTTCCCCAGCATATGATGAGCTGGTGGATGTTATGTCGCGGGCTGTAGATAAATTAAAGATTGAATGGCCATCTGATAAGAGGGGCGCTCGTCCTAAGAGTAAATTAGATGAGCGCTTTTTATCTTCTACTGCTTCATCTCCACCACGAGGGCTTCCATTTTTTCCTGATCTTCACAATGAGATTTCTAAATCATGGAATAAGCCATACTCTTCACGTCTTTTCAGCCCTCAAGTCAATATTTATTCAAAAATTAGAGGGCTGAAAGAGTATGGTTATGAGGCGATGCCCCAGGCGGAACCGAATTTAGCTAGCTATCTTTCCCCTGGTCCCGCATCGTCTCTGAAAGCCTCGGCTTTGCCCACTAGACCGCTCAAAGCCACGTCGGTGTTAGTGGGCAAAGCTTATACGGCAGCAGGTCAAGCTGGAGCATGTCTGCATACTATGGCAGTGCTTCAGGCTTATCAAGCTGACCTGCTGGGGGATCTGGATAATAGCGAGGGAGTTAGTCATGACGATATTCGAGAACTTCGTCGGGCTACCGATCTTTCTCTCAGGGCTACTAAAGAGACCGCCAGAGCAATTGGGCGGTCTATGGCAGCTTTGGTAGCTACTGAGAGACATTTATGGTTGAATCTTTCGGAGATTAAAGAAAAAGATTGTGCTTTTTTGTTAGATGCTCCGCTTGAACCTTCTGGTCTCTTTGGTGACGCAGTCCATGCGGTCGTCGAGAGATTTCAGGAATCAAAAAAGCAAGCGGACGCTTTCAAAAAGTTTATCCCTCGCCGTGTCCAGCCCCCTGGGGCTGCTGGGCGTGAGCAGCCCCAGCCATCTAGCTCATCATATCGTGTGCATCAGAAAGAGAGTGTTGCGTCTCGTGCACCTCCACGTGGAAACTGGAGACAGACGCAACCCTCTCAGCCGAAGTCTTCTAAGTTGAAGCCGGATCTGAGGACCGCTCTTCAGGCGAAGAAGACTTCGGCTCAGAGAAAAAAAAGGTCCTGATGTTCATGCATCAGGCCTGTGAGGACAGCCCCGACCGAAATAGAGCGGTGTACACCTCATCATACGGTGCCCGTTCCATTTCGGGGTCCTCACGAGCCCGTTCTGCCAACCCTGCCACCCTCGGTGCTTCAGGGCGCAGCGGTCTCCAGCGAGTCGCTGATGCTATGCTGCGGCACAGCATCGGTTTCGCGCCCTCTGAGGGGGGCTTTAGAGCGGCCAGTTCAGGTAGTTCCTGCCATTATGTTTCAGGCTCCGGAATTGGCTGTCTCGATAACACCAGAGACCAGCCTCGAGAGGCTGGTTCCCTTAGTAAATTTTCTGGCAGCGTGGAAGCTTCTGCCGAATATTTCTCGTTGGGTCCTGCAGATTGTAGAGAAAGGATACAGAATCCAGTTTGGTTCTCGTCCTCCTCGTTACAACGGGGTGCTGCCCACAGTGGTGCATCCCGAGCAGGCTCTGGTAATGGAGCAAGAGGTAAAGGCCCTGTTAGCAAAGGAAGCTATAGAACAGGTGTACTCACCCGACAGAGAGTCGGGTTTTTACAGCCGTTATTTCATTGTTCCAAAAAAGGATGGGGGGTTGCGTCCCATTTTAGATCTTCGTCTGTTGAATCGTTCAGTACAGAAACTCAAGTTCAAGATGCTGACACTCAAACAGATCGTGACTCAAATCAGATCCGAGGACTGGTTTGTCACGATAGATCTGAAGGACGCCTACTTCCATATCTCCATCCTCCCTCAGCACAGGAAGTTCCTAAGGTTTTCTTTCGGGGGCAAAGAATACCAATTTCGGGTTCTTCCTTTCGGTCTAGCTTTATCACCCCGCACGTTCACGAAATGCGTGGATGCAGCTCTAGCCCCTCTCAGGCTTCAGGGCATACGTATTCTGAACTACATCGACGACTGGCTGATTCTGGCGGAATCAGAGCAGTTGGCGGTTCGGCACCGAGGTGTCGTTCTCGCTCATATGCAGATGTTGGGGTTGAGGCTCAATGCCAAGAAGAGTGTTCTTTCTCCAGTACAGAGAACCACTTTCCTTGGTGTGGTATGGGATTCAGTGACGATGCGGGCCACTCTATCGCCCGTTCGTGTAGCTGCTATCCTGACAGCCACCAAAGAGCTAAAGCTAGGCCAGTCACGCACTGTGAAACAGTTCGAGAGACTGTTGGGTCTCTTGGCGGCAGCGTCCAACGTGATACCTTTTGGCCTGCTGTACATGAGACCTTTACAGTGGTGGCTAAGGACCAGAGGGTTCTCCCCGAGGGGAAACCCACTTCGTATGATCAAGGTCACGCGGCGGTGCCTTCGTGCCTTAATTATATGAAGGAAACATTGGTTCTTAACCCAGGGTCCGGTATTGGAAGCTCTTTGCCATCGTGTTACGATCTCGACAGATGCTTCCCTCACCGGCTGGGGAGCGGTAATGGAAGGCCACTCGGTTCAGGGTCTGTGTAAAAATCATCATCTTTCGTGGCACATCAATTGCCTGGAGATGATGGCTGTCTTCAATGCGTTGAGACAGTTTCTCCCAGACCTGAGGGGCCATCATGTGCTTGTACGAACAGACAACACATCAGTGGTCTCTTATCTGAACCGTCAGGGGGGTCTGCGGTCGCGTCCGCTTTGCAAACTGGCGCACCAGATCCTCCTGTGGTCTCTGGGGAAGGTACTCTCCCTGAGGGCAGTGTATATTCCTGGGGACCAGAATATGGGGGCAGACATCCTGTCGAGGCAGGAGCTGAGGCCAGGGGACTGGAGATTCCACCCCGAGGCGGTGGAGAAAATTTGGGAGGTTTACGGCCAAGCAGAGGTGGATCTGTTTGCGTCTCAGCATACGACGCACTGTCCACTTTGGTTCTCCCTTACCCACCCAGCCCCCCTGGGGCTGGATGCTATGGTGCAGACGTGGCCGAGGCTACGTCTGTACGCATTTCCCCCTGTTGCTCTGCTCCCAGGAGTTCTGGAGCGAGTCCGCCAGTACGGAATAAGCCTACTGCTTGTAGCACCACGCTGGCCGAGTCGGATCTGGTTTGTGGACCTGATCCATCTCTTAGACGGTCCTCCCTTGGAGATCCCGATCAGGAGAGACCTTCTGTCTCAGGCCGGGGGCACAATATTTCACCCTCGACCAGAGATTTGGAACCTGTGGGTTTGGCCTCTGAGGGGGCCCAACTCATAGAGAGTGGTCTCTCAGCTGAGGCTGCTGAGACCATCCTAAGCTCCAGAGCTCCAGCTACTAGGAAACTTTATGCGCTTAAATGGAGAGTTTTTTCTGTATGGTGTCACCGACATCAGTGGGATCCAGTTAACTGTTCTGTGAACACAGTACTCGAGTTCCTGCAGGAGCGCTTTACGTCAGGTCTATGTCCTTCCACGCTCAAGGTCTACGTGGCAGCCATTGCGGCTTACCACGCCCTGGTGGGGGGTACATCGTTGGGTCGAGACCCCCTGATTACACGTTTCCTTCGTGGCACATTGAGGCTGAGGCCTGCAACTCGCACTAAGGTGCCAGCTTGGGATCTTGCTATAGTACTAGAAGGCCTGTCTAGGGCTCCGTTCGAGCCCTTAGATTCGGTTTCAGAGAAATTTCTTACCCTCAAGACTATCTTTCTGCTAGCTATTTCTTCCCTTAAGAGAGTTGGAGACCTTCAGGCCCTTTCGGTTTCCCCCACCTGCCTTGAGTTTGCACCGGGGATGGTCAAGGCATTCTTATATCCAAAACAGGGATACGTCCCTAAGGTGCCGACCTTGATTCCGAGGCCTATTGTGCTGCAGGCTTTCTGTCCTCCTCCTTTTACATCTGCGGACCAGGAAAGGCTGAACCTCTTGTGTCCAGTGCGAGCACTGGATACTTATGTTCATCGGACATCTTCTATGAGGAAGTCCGACCAGTTATTTATTTGCTTTGGATCACCTAAGAAGGGTCTTCCGGCTTCTAAACAGACGGTTAGTAAGTGGATAGTCGAGGCTATTTCACTTGCATACGAGTACTCTGACCATCCGTGTCCCTTGGTGGTCAGAGCTCACTCAACGAGGGGTATGGCGGCCTCTAAAGCCTTGTTATTTGGGGTTTCTCTCCAAGACGTTTGTGATGCGGCAGGCTGGTCCTCACCGCTCACATTCGTCAGGTTTTACAGTTTGGACCTGGATGCTGCCACAGGTTCTCAGGTGCTTAGTGCTTAGTTCCAACAGACTGACACTCAGGTACTTGGAATTCTGGCGTTTTGGGTATTCTCGTTCCCAAAGCGTCAAGTGACGCATCGCGAGTTCCCTCGAAAGGGAACGTCTCATGTTACTACTGTAACCATAGTTCCCTGAGAAAGGGAACGAGACGATGCGTCACCCTGCCATACTTCCTGCATCCCTGTGATCGGCTTGCTTCGACTTTTTGAAGCTAATGCCGCGTTTCACCGGATGTGCTCTTATGCCTTCCTGGTCATGACGTCACCCGCCCGTGACGCTCATTCTTTCCATTGGACTAGTTGACATTGATGCTCAGACGCATTCACGCTGGGGGCGTTCCCAAAGCGTCAAGTGACGCATCGTCTCGTTCCCTTTCTCAGGGAACTATGGTTACAGTAGTAACCTGAGACGTTTTTACAGTTTAGTGTCAATTTATCTGTCAAATTTTTATCTGTCAAAAACATTTGCCCCCTAATTGATAGTCATTCAGAAAGCCTTTTTGAGCCAGATACTAGCCACAAACAAATACTATTCTGATTAAAATGATATAATCTGATAGTTTAAATATGTTTGCCCCCTTACATAGCTTCAGTGTAACTGCTATTTGTCGCTTGTAGCATTGCAAACTTCTTCTCCAATAGCAGCTTTTACTGCCTGATCTCATGAAAGTGCTTATCTATATCACAAATTTTATTTCTCGTGTCATTTATACGGCGAAGTGTTTTTTTTTTGCGTGCATATGATACGCAGTTTTAGCGTACATATGATACGCACTTTATGCCGTGTAATACGTACGCACTCGGCACCCCTATTCCTAGCCAAGGGGTTTACAGTGCGTAGCATATGCACGAAAAAAAACAACAAATATTTTTGGCGTATTAATGGCACGAGAAATCAAATTTGTGGTATAGATAAGCACTTTCATGAGATCTTGTTCATGGCTTTTACTGTAGTTCAACACTCAAAATGAGCTTTGAGTTTTAAAGTTGCTTCCCCAACACTGTTTGTGTGTTTGAGAGTGTGACGGTCACATTGTCATTGACCGATGGCGCTGTCATGTGACAGAACCATATCGTTCAGTTTTTATGATTTCTGTCACTCCTGACCTTGTTTTATCTCCAATCTGCCGGCTCCTTTATATACTCTCTGTCTCTTTCTGTGTGTATTTGACCATCAACAATGAAACCAGATATTTCTGAGTCACATTCCTTGCACTGATCTTTGAGATGTCAGTGAGGCTTTTTCAGTTATTAAGAATTATACTTAGAAAATTGTATAAAGCATATCAACAGAAGAATTTTCACTATAACAACGACAAAGAACATATTGCACTCAGTGTTTGTCAGTATGAAACATTGTTTTTCAGTTTAAGATCATACAAATTAGATTATATACATAACATACTTAAACATTTCTCACACACGCACATTATTTTAAATTCAATAGATGTTGTAATTGCTACTGATGTATCAGATCTCTCTGGTTATTTAACCAGTATGTGAGTTTTTGTGTTTATGTCATATGGCTGAAGGTCTTTCTTTTTGTTCTGTAATAACTCTAAAAGCAGGCCATTTCAGACTGTCTGACAAAAAAAAAGAAAAAAAGATTCACAACTCCTTTTTGCTTGAGTTCTAGCATGAACTCCGTCCATGATTCTCTGCTGTGTGTGAGCTCTTCCTGTGACTGTTCACAATCTGTCCAAGACACCCATATGGCCTGTGAGAGACACAGAAGGAGAATTAAAAATGTGAAACTTTCAAGCGCTGCTCCGTTTTCATCTGTGGGATAAAACATGTAGGTCACGCCACCATCAAACCCTCCCAGAGCTCCCCAGCCTCATTCAGTTTTATTCAACCATCTTTTTTCATCACTTTTGGGCTTTAGTGTCGCTATTTTTGAAATCATGTCACTTCAGTTAGCAAAGCTATTGTATTTAGTTCATTACATATCAGTTTAGTGTTGACAAATGTTATATTTTCTTTATGAATATTTCATCAATCAAGCTGTGTGTCCAGTATTTATTTTACACTATTGTTCAAAATAGCGGTTGGTAAGATTTAAAACAATACAAATAAATTGAAAGAAATCTCTTATGCTCATCAAGGCTGCATTTATTTGATCAACAATACATGCAGTAACAATTGTGAAGTATAGTATTACAATTTAAAATAACTTTTTTTGTTTTAATATGTTTTAAAATGTAATTTATTTCTGTGATGTTAAAGCTGAATTTTCAGCATCATTACTCTAGTCTTCAGTGTCACATGATCCTTCAGAAATCATTGTAATATAATGATTTGATTTTCAAATACATTTCTTATTATTATCAATATAAAAAACAGTGGCTTAAATGTGGCTTAATATTTTTGTGGAAACCATGATACATTTTTTCAGTATTCTCTGATAAATATAACTTTTTTTTTTTTTTAAAAGCATTTATTTGAAATACATTTTTGTAACATAAATGTCTCAGCTCTCACTTTTGATCAATTGAATGCATCCTTGCCGAGTAAAAATATTCATTAAAAAAAAAAAAAGTCTTATACTGACCAAAGTTTTGAACAGTAGTGTATGTCAGCTGTTTAAAATCAGAAATTCCCAAATTAATCACATATTTTAGTTGTTTTGTTTGATGAATCATGTGAACAGGCTACAAAATGGAATCAATTCACAATTCACTCTGAATCATCTAGAAAGCCGACTCACACACTGGATTGCTTGGAGTGGTTTTTCACTCTGTGAAACTGATCTACAATCAATTGAAACCACTTAGAGTAAATAAGCATGTATTAGATCAAATTACATATTTTAAGTATTTTTGGTAACACTATACAATAAGGTTCATTAGTTAACATTAGTTAATGTATTAACTAACATGAACATTAATATGATATAATTGACTTGTAATGCTGCCCGAATCATGCACTGTTCCTTCGTTGGCCAGAGGAGAACTGGCCCCCCGACTGAGTCTGGTTTCTCCCAAGGTTTTTTTCTCCATTCTGTCACCTGATGGAGTTTTGGTTCCTTGCCACTGTTGCCTTGGCTTTTGGCTTGCTTAGTTGGGGACATTTAACATTTAATATTCAATAATATTATTGATCTGCCTTACTTAAGGTGGACGTTGACGCAATTTCTTTTAGAAACAAACTTTGTTATATTGTTATATTGTTTTTGTTATATTGTTTTCATGTTATCACTGTGAAGCGCTTTGATACAATCTGTATTGTAAAAAGCGCTATATAAATAAAGGTGACTTGACTTGACTTGACTTAATAAAAATACAGCTGTTCATTGTTTGTTCATGTTAGTTCACAGTGCATTAACTAATGTTAACAAGATTTTAATAAAGTATTAGTAAATGTTAAAATTAACATTAACAAAGATTAATAAATGCTGAATAAGTGCAGTTCATTATTAGTTCATGCTAACTAATGTTGTTAACTAATGAACCTTATTGTTAAGTGTTAACGTATTTTTTTTATATTTAATATCCCTAAAACTATATCAGATAGCTTAAACTACATAAGGGTGTTGTGCAACTAGCAACTTCCAGCTTTTAGCTTAGCTTAGCTAATTTCCACTGCTTTAAAGTATTTCTATGCACCCCTTTCATTAATTATTAGCATTCACTTTCAATTTCATTTAGATTGCGGCACCCTTTTAAGCAACTGGCTCTAGGCTCCATTAGTGTTTGATTATTCAAAACAACATTATTAAGTCTTTTATTTATAATTTGCTGACTATAATTTTAGCGAGAAAAGAAGTGCCTCTGGTCATTTTTAGCACTCTTACCTCTGATTAGTCAGAAGAGGCTTCCCTGTGTTTGTGTGTGTGTTAAGAATGCACTGGAGTAAGTGATTTAAAATGAGTGTTTATGAGTGTCTTAAACAGGCTGTTTTGAGCTTGATGGGTGTTCATGTATTCCATCAGAGCGTGGTGTTTAATCTCTGAGCAGATGGCAGCGAGCTCACACTCTCCATAAACAAAAACAGCTTCCTATCCATCAGGCGTCCTGATTACCGCAGAATCAAACATGTGTTCAGGCAGAATTCAGCATGAGAAAAGGTGCTGACACATTATTCTTTTAAAATAAAGAAAATGGTGCTGATAAGTGTGATCCTTGTGCTCACATTGTGGAGGTGTTATTTTGAGAGAGCTGTTGAAAGGGAACTTTTATATAACTATGCAAAATATTATCATTCATACCCAACCTGTGAACCTGCTAATAGATTAATGTTTTTAATGTTACTGCCTCTAGTGCAGAAAAACAGTACTGAAAAGCTACCTTTCTGGCATGAAACTCTAGATTTAACTTATTTGGTAGCGATCACATCATTATCTACATAGCACAGCTGATTGGTTGCCGTTGCATCAGCGGCCAATGAGCTGTGGCTCAACATTCAAACAAATACCATGTTGCTGTTAGCAGTATGCAGCGTGCTTTCAGGAACTCTCCTCCTTCCCAGCTCCACCTGTATAGATCTGCTACGGGGGTTAATTCATGTCTGTTACATGTGCAGGAGCAGCAGTATGTCTTACTTGCTCACAGCAATGTCTGTGAATGTATTCGCAGTAGCAAGTCTCAGTACTTGCTCTGTAGCAGCAGCGTAGCAGATTTATTCCGCCAAGACCAAATTATTATTAACATACCAATCTCCCGAGAGTTGTCAAGACAGAACTTCTATTTTCGATAATATGGAAAAACAGATTGACTAGAAATATTCTCTCCTAACTTAAAGGGATAGTTCATCCAGAAATTAACATTCATTTACTTACCCTCACGTTGTTCCAAACTTGTATGGCTTTTTTTCTTCTTCTGTGAAACACAAAAGATGCATGTATGATGAAGTATGTTTCAACTGATTTTGTCTACAATATGAAAATCATGCGTCCAAAACACTCCAAAAAGGCAATGTTATTTTAGTATTATGTTTACACCATTATGGTATTTATTTATATTTGGAATTAGCTTTTTTTTATATATATATATATAGCTATTTTTATATTTTCAGTTTTCATTTTACTTGTAGTTTGTTTTAATAATTTTGTTATTTGCTTTTGTTTTTTATTCCTTTTTGTTTTTTTTTCTATTTCTACTTCTATTTATTTCCATTTTAGTTATTTTAGTACTTTAACTTAAACTTATTTTATTTCAGTTAGTTGTTGAAGCTGCAGTCTGCAGTTTTTCCTCTTTGTCGCCATCTCTGTTTGAAATCTGCAATTGCATTTATTCGCGGAATTATCAACTTTACGTGAGTTGTGCCTCGACATGGCACAGCGCGGATTAATCCAATGTTTTGAGGAGAATGTGCGGCTGTCAGTCGCCGCGCCGGTGTGGATACTGTGATTCGAAATCACAGATTATACTTTTTGGATGTATGACCAATATAAGAATTTTTACCGGAAAATGTCATCTGAACAAGTAAGTAACATCCACTTTTGTTCTGACCATCTAAGGGGAAAAAAAGCATTGCTGCAAATTGCGCTGATTAAATATAACGATCGCTTATCATATCACGTAAAACCGTGCAAATTATACTTTGTTCACAAATTGTTAATGTTAACAACAACAGCATTGCGTGACTACATTTAATGCCCTTCCGATATGTATCCTTGTTTTCGCATGGGCCCGGTTGCAGTCTCTTCTTTTTTTGTAGCCACTCCGAAGTCTAAAGTCTTTTGCATTTTACAGCGGGTGAATCTGTTGTCACTGGTGATTGTCGTTTGAAGCTTTCTGGATCCGCCATCAAATTAATCAGTTTGATTATATCAAGTGCTGTGTGAAAAGCCTATAAATCTCCACCTCCAACATCCTCACACGCAATATAGCCTACTAGCCGAGACTCCTTCTTTATGTGTACAGATGTGACGTTGACGCAAAGACATGCTCGAATTTCACGCAGAAATCCACCAGTACCACTGGAATTAAAAACATTATTACAAGCTTACTGTTTTGAATCGAGCTAAGGCAAGCAGTTAGTTTTGAACACTGGCTGGTTATGTACTTGCTCAAAAAATTATTTTGGATAATTTTTTACCCAAAAAAGCTACGGACTGCAGCTTTAAGGCAACATTTTCATTCGAGTTTAATCTTAAATAACAAGTTTTCTTATAATATTTATATTTTATTTGTTATATATTAATATGTGTTATTTCAATTCATGATTTTTTTTTATAGTTTTAGTTTTAGTTAACAATAACAACACTGCAAAATTAACCGATACGACTCATCTAGTATATTATTTTGCATCAAATATGGAAACATGAACCATGATTTTTGGTCATGTGATGTGCGAGAACCAATGATGTTTGACTTTGAGGTTCAAATTGCATATTTATTGTAGTTTGCCTATGCGTGCTTTGATCAGTGTTTTGATTTGATTTGAAAGTATATAAAAGTGTAATTATTCTGACACAATCACATACAAAGTGATCTTATACATCAGAAGTATATCATAAAACAGACACCATATATTGACACTAAACCCATAGACCTTTCAAAAGATGTATAATTTGTTAACATTATTCATATTTGTAGACAGTAGTCTATATAGTAAATGTAAACAAAGGTAAACAAATCCCAAGGGCGAACCACTGGAACGACAGGAGGGAGACCAAATTATGACAGAATTGTCAAATAAAAGCAAAGCAGATTCTATTGCACATACCAGTCTGTGAAGGGCTTTTTTGAAGATCTTTGGTCAACTGACTAGAGCAGTGTAGTAATAGAAGAGATGGTGAGAGAGAGTGGCATCTCCTGGGACATTTCCATCATATTCTCACTAGGTGGTCTCATCAGGGCTCTGTATAAAAGTGCTGACCCCTTCCACTGGACCTGAGGGAGATCGGTCACACCACAAATATGTATTTGAAGATGCAGATGGAGCCAGCACTCTGGGACAGCATGCTGTCCTCTGACATTTGATGAGACTCTGGATGACAAGACGGAAATGAGGAAGAGATGATTGCGAAAGGAAAGAAAGAAACAGAAGCATGGGATGACAGGAAAGGGGAAAGGTTCCGTTCCTCTCAAATTGGAGCGAAAGAATAACATCTTCAGCTTCAACGGGATTGGACAGCTGTCAAAATGCCAGTTTTTTTTTCTCTTTACCCCTCCTTTTGTCTCTCTCGAGGGTCTGAAGTGTATTGGAGAAAATTTGTTTGAGAGTTGGCTGTTTGCACTGGGAGTTTGACTGAGGTGTGTAAATGTAGGTCGGGCTGAAAAGGAAGGAACACTGACCTCTGGATTATTGGAAGAGGCCTGACCAGAGCAGACAGGATGTGTGATACTCATGTCTGGCCATGTTCTCTTCTCGTTTATCCCCACAGGCATCTGTCTGACATTTCAGAATATTTTAGAAAGCCAAAGCCTATATGCATTCTGTTAACAGGACAAGAAAAACACAAACATATGTAAGGTTGCATGGCATATAATATAGTAAAACTACAGTGGAATCAAAACTTCAACAGTATTATATCAGCATTTTGTTTCAGGCACTGTGACATGAAACAAAAATGTATGCAATGACACGTGAGATTCATTAAATGTTTGTTTTATATATTATTTACTTGATTTGGCATTATTAATGTTTAATTATGTGTTTAATCTATTATTGTTAGTAATACTAATTTGTCCAGTTGGTGATGTGAAATTATAATTTAGTTTTGTGAAAATGTAAGTACACCCCATGATTTCCCTTTTTTCAACTGGCACTGACTTTAAAATATTTTATTCTTCAATAGACATACAGCAATTGAATTTCTTATAAAAAATGTATCCATTAACAGAGAAATGGCAATTGTTGTCCTAACGTGTTCGGGAATATATATCTACTTTTTATGGGGTGTACTTTCCTTTTCCACATTTAATGCACATTTTCTGCTATATGTCATCAAAATAAAGTTTACTAATTGTAAATAAATTATAATGAATTATTATATATTACATCTCAGTGAAGTGGATTTTCGAAAATGGCGGGGATGCAGTTCTATGCATCAGTTGTTGACTGAATGGAGGCAGATGCAAATGTGAGCTTGCAGTCGATTGTAAGAAAGGGGCGTAGAAAAGTAGGCTAAATCATTGGAGAAGTCCTGCATACATCACAGAGAGAAGTCTGTTTATTTAGATTAGGTTAAAAAAATGAAACCTACTTGGATTAATTATTTACAATAAGATCAAAAACTTATTTTTTTTCATTTAAAGACAACTTTAAAGGGATACTTCAGGATTTAGCATTAAGCTTTGTATTAGTAGAAAACCTGTAGTATTTTCGAATTACCATGCTTTCCACCCTCATATCCCCCTGAGACGAGAGATTTATGTATTTTTTTGTCTGGAAAAAATCGTCATTTTGCGTCATCGGAGGATTTTTTGGCCAGAGGCTAAAGAGTCAGTAGTAGGGGCTTTTCCGCATGTTTTCAACCCGCCCATAGAGGGTTGGATCCATAGACAGTAAAAGAAATGGACACAGCGACCCCATAGATTTCAACGGAGAAAGTTGAAGCCCATAAAAGCACTCACTTCCTGATAGCCAAGCGCACTGCGCAGGCTCAAACTGAGCTTGACGACGTAGATGTCACGTGAGCAACCGTTCTGACCTTCTAATCTAGTAGCTGTGCCGAGACAAATCTGAATCGAAATTTGAAACAAATCTGTTGTTGAAAAAATTTTGTCCCGTTGCTTTTATGAACTCTCTATCTATGGGCTTCTCTTTTGACTTTATGCCTCCATGTCCACCCGATTGCCTCATAGACAGTAAATTATTGCCTACGAGCTTCTACTTCTGTCTATACGGTAATTTCTCTACTGTGCGACAGAGCGTCCCGTGATTATGACGCAATCGCTAGCCTAATTTTACAAAAACGGCTTCTACGGGACCAAAACGTAATGGAGCCTTTTATCCATTGTCCCGTTTCTTAAGAAATAAATAATGGACAAATTGAGTCTTTGGACGCCTCAGATGTAAAGTTATTCGCTGTCAAAGTGACGCCAAAATGAATGGGAGTCAATGGGATGCTAACAGTAGGTGATAGCCAGCTACAATGGCGGCCCCCAGAGGAAGCTTCAGTTTCTGCCGGATGGATTACAAGGGGGTAATCCACCAGCCGGAAACTTAAGTCTCCCCGGGGGCCGCCATTGGCTAACAAGCCTTCACCTGCTGTTAGCATCCCATTGACTCCCATTCATTTTTGCGTCACTTTGACAGCGAATAACTTTACATATGAGGCGTTTAAAGACTCCATTTGTCCATTGTTTATTTCTAAAGAAACACGACAATGTATAAAAGGCTCCATTACCTTGTATCTTACGTTATGGCCCCGTAGAAGCCGTTTTTGTAAAAATAGGCTAACGATTGCGTCATAACACGCGACTCTCTGTCGCGCAGTAGATAAATTACCGTATAGACAGAAGTAGAAGCTCGCGCGCAATCGGGGGGACGTGGAGGCATAAAGTCAAGGGAGAAGCCCATAGAGAGTCATAAAGTTGCTCCTGCTGCTAGCTCATGGACAGCTAATACTCACGAACTCCGGCTCTGCAAGATTCGGAAGGGAATGATTCAGATTCCTCTTGGCACAGCTACTAGAAGACGTACAAGTTGCTCACGTCACATCTACGTCATCAAGCTCAGTTTGAGCCTGCGCAGTACGCTTGGCAATCAGGAAGTGAGTGCTTCTAATTGACTTCACTTTTCTCCGTTGAAGTCTATGGGGTCGCTGTGTCCATTTCTTTTACTGTCTATGGAATGTACACATATGGCGCTTTTCCACTGCATGGAACGGTACGGTTCGGTTCGGTACGGCACGCTTTGGCGCTTTTCCACTGCATGGTACAGTACGGCTCGGTTCGGTACGGCTCACTTATGGCGCATTTCCACTGCATGGTACGGTACGGTACGGCTCGCTTCGGCTCGCTTTAAATGGTACCTGCTCTGTTGAGGTTCCAAGCGTACCGTACCGATACTAAATGTGACGTGAAAACACTACAGATCACTGATTGGTCAGACAGACAGAATCGTCACTATCAGCGTCATTGTATTTGCGACACGAGACACTAAACCCACTAGATTTAAATAGCCAGTAGACAACAGCCACCGCTGTAGCACCTGTTTTAAAACTACTTGCTTGACTTGCTTGAAGAAAAAAGAAAGAAAGAAAACTTCCATAAAAAAAGAAATGGCTGAATCGTGGTCAGTGGACGAAGTGCAGACGTTCGTCTCGTTGGTTGCCGAGGAGCGGATAGTCCGACTATAATCCCACCCACTTTGAAGCGGTTCTACCTGCAGTGGAAAAGCAAACCGAGCTAAAGCGAGCCGAGCCGTGCCGTGCCGAGCCAAGTCGTACCAGCAGTGGAAAAGCGAAGCGAGCCGAACCGTGTCGCGCCGAGCCGAACCGTACTGAGCCGTACCGAGCCGTACCAGCAGTGGAAAAGCGCCAATAGTGTCAGCCATCTTTTTTTGGAAGCTAAGCAGGCTCTTGTTCTGTGGCGAAAGCTGAGTAGTAGGGGTTACCATCCTCTTTTTCCCAGACATGTCCGGCCGTCTATATCCGGGATTCAGCTTTTGCTTTCTGCAGTCACCATTCATTGTTTACATGCACACCTTTTGTTTCAATCTAACTGAATTCATTCCGATTGGTGAATCTGAATGTAGTGTTTACATGAACGCTAAACAAGTGATCGGTTGATGTGCGTTTTAACATTGCTAAGAAAATTCCCGCTACTCTGTGAGAGATACGAGACCGGTGCGTCTCACAGGTGTCACTCATCGGTAATCACGCCACCGGCCTCGCACCGTTCTCCCGCGGCCCTCAGTCTCGTCCTGCTCGCCACAGTAAACATAATGAATGGCGACTGTAGAACGCAAAAGCCGAATCCCGGACATTTTGGGCGATCTCGAAACACATTTTCGGGCAGACTCATTACGGAGACTCACTAGTCGCCTAGACTTGTTGTTTAACTACTGCACTCCGTTACCGGTAGGCGTGGCCTCCTAGGGCAGCGAAGCAAGTGCATTCTGGGAGTTGTTGTCTTTCATCCACATAAGCCAAAAATACATTTTCTGGCTTTTCTCAGTCTAGAAAGCTCCAAATTCAAAAATAATTTCACATTTCTTCTACATAAATGACCCATTTTAAATACACATTCATCTTTCCAGAGGTGAAGTATCCCTTTAAGATTTAGTATCAGTAATGAGGTTTCAGAGGTTGGCATCATAGCGAAGCAAAAAAAAAAATCCCATTGTCCACTGTCTCTTCTCTCAGTCAATGAAAATCTCAATGTGGGATTTAAGTGTTTATATTTTATAGCCTTACCATGTCTCACACTCTCAATAAGTCTCACGTCTTCAGTGTGTCTGTCTTTGATGGATGGAGCTTTTTACCTTCATTCAATAGTCTGTAATTAACGTCAATGCTGCTGATGCCCTAATAGAGACTGAGAGCGGGGAGGAAAACGGGTTAGAGAAAAGTGCTTGCTGGGCAGATTGTGCGCTCGGCCGTCATTTTACATGAACCTCTCCATTTCACAGTTATCAGGAAGGGATGATCTCCTGTCTCCTGCTACGGTGGGGGCTTAAATAATCTAACACCACACTGTCCCAAAGAGAGCGTATGCTGGAGGACAGCATGTTTTAACAGATTGGCAGATTAGAGGGCAGTAGAGCAGATCTCTCCACCTGCAATGCCACACGCAGACCTCTTGCTGCCAGATGCACAGGAAGGAGACAAGACACAAACCAGATCAGAAGTGAGAATAAATATCCCCAACATGGCAGTTGATCTGAAATGTGTGAGATAAATCTGCTTAAGCTGGGTTTATATTTGCTAGTCCTTAAATATTAGAACTTTAAACATAACACAAATGCTACTAAAATACTAATCCGCTTTTTTTGCCCTAATCCGACTTTAATATTACATACTCTTTCTGGGCAGAGAGAGAGAGAGAGTGCAATTCGCAATTGTGTGTGTGTGTGTGTGTGTTGTGTGTGTGTGTGTGTGTGTGTGTGTGTGTGTGTGTGTGTGTGTGAGAGAGAGAGAGAGAGAGAGAGAGAGAGAGAGAGAGAGAGAGAGAGAGAGAGAGAGAGAGAGAGAGAGAGAGAGAGAGAGAGAGAGAGAGAGAGAGAGAGAGAGAGAGAGAGAGAGAGAGAGAGAGAGAGAAAGACAGAGCCAAAAGAGACTTTTTTTTTGCCATATTTTGATATTTAATGATGCTTCGATATATATCTGCACAGGAAGTGATGTCATTAACAGCACATTCTCGCCATCTGTCAGAGATATATTTGTGACACATTCTGGGAACAGGATGTCTAAACGCTTACTTTCTGTGCAAGAGAGGTCACTATTGCTCCCAGCCGTACAGCTTTTCAAAAGTGATGCATAATCACACATGACAGAAATCTGCTTAGGGAAAACAGTAAACAACAACAACTGTTCAGGCTGGTTCAATTGCCTGATGTCGCCTGACAGATTCAAGCTTTAGTCTTATGGAATTTTTGCCTTTACCGCACACTGTTATTGTCTCACCTGTGTGTGTTTTCAGGTATGTCTCTGTCAATGACACACAGATGACACATTAGCTCTGTTCCTAAACCAAGTGAGCTGCCTTGCTGTCTGCTGCCTAAGCGGGGGCTTTATAAGACATCAGCCTAAAGGATTTGGATCAGTCTGGTTTATAATATGTATCATATGGTATATAACAAACTGTCTATAGAGCTCCTTGCAGGAAGCGCACAGGAAAATTGACTCATAACTTAGCATGCTGCTAAGCTAACAACATTGGTAAGGTGGTGCAGATGGAATATTATTTACTTTTTTTTTTTTTTTCACATTTCCTGAGCTGATTTTGTGGGAAATTTAGCGCACAAAGATTGATTTAATTACATTGAACTATTTGTGAGTATGTCTTAGTTCGCTGTGCTGTATTAAACCAGGACTGTTTTTCCCAAAAGTATCATACCATTGCCATCTTTGCGATCAGCTGTGGCTCATGATGCTTTTGGGATACGCCCCGAACAATTCTTATCAGAAGACAAAAAAACACAATATGGATCCGTTAGATTTCCAATGTTACCACAAGTAAACATATTTTAACCATGTGTAAACAAAAATATAATCGAATAATTTGCAATTAATGCATATTGAATGTTAAAATGCCTTTCAAATATAATGTTAAGGGAGTATTATTACCCATTTTACTCTTAGTAATAATTTAAAAGTACAGTTTAGAGGTATCAGTATCAGTATTGATATCGACGATCCTGGCCTGTATCAGTATCGTATCGAAAACAAAATCAGTGGGCCATTTTTGGAATAAATTAATTATTGTGATGGCACTTGTCTGCCTGTTGTGTTTTTCTTTAACCTACATATATTTTAAGAAATGGTTATGGGTAGGTTTATTGGTAGGAATGGGATTAGCGGCTCAAAATATCTTTTTAAAGTTATATTGTTACTAAAATTGTAATTTTCCTACACATTTATGTCCATTGTGTTTTATATACTTTTTATATCCTCTATAAATTGGCTATGTTTGGGTTTGGAGATGGGTATGATATAAAAGATTTGTAAATAATTATCTTTAGCTATAAATATGTAATAATGTTTACATTTGAATGTTGTCAATATGTCCATATTGTACATTTAAGCATCTTTCCAAACGTACAAAAATGTACGTTTTGTACCTGTAAATGTTACGTGTTAATACCTACATATTAACAATGAGACCAGGCTGGTAATTTCTGACAGTGAATGCAGTATACAGTGTTATTTTACTATTATTTATACACTGTTATATAAATAAATTCTAAAATGCTGTCTAGGTAGCCAGCTCACTAAGTGTTGAAACAGAGCTATTATATCTGTGGAACTCATTAGGGAAAGCAGGATTCATAAGAACCATCCCGCTTTAATCGGGTTTATACATGCTCCAATAGACACTACAACAAAGGAGCAATGGGCTTGTTCTTTAATAGAGAAACAATCTCTTAATGACTGAAGAGAAAGCGAGAGAGAGAGTGATAGGGAGAGAGAGAAAGAGAGAGAGTGCACTGGTGCAGGTGTAATTCCATTATCCCTCTCAGTAGTGTAACTGCTCCAGGTGTCTTCAGTGCTCGAGAGCAGCAGGGCGTTTCCTCTCATCAAGGCTACATAATCATCTGCGCTAATGAATATAATAACTGCACAAGTGCAGACTGTGATTGGACGATAGCCTGAGATCAGCCCCTCCCACAGATTAAAAGCCTCTTAAAGTGACTCATCCTTTCTTGGTTAATGGGCCATCCAGAAGTGGCTGTCGTGATAGCCAGGATACACACATACACACACAATGCACTTTCCACAAGAAAAATAAACATGAATACGGTACACTTTGATCTATTTGATGCATTTTATTTTTTTTCTATGAGAAATACAAAGTTCTGCCATGAAACTCTAGATGGCACAGTTGATAGGTCCTTAACTCAATCTACTTGCAATTACATCATTATGTAGGGCACAGCTGATTGGTTCCTGCTGTATCAGTAGCCAATGAGCTCGCTGCTCAACCTTCAAATTCTGGTAAGCATTTTCTGTAGCAGTTGCAACGCGCTTTCAGAAACCCTCCACCTTCCCCAGCTCCACCTGTATAGATCTGATACGGGTAATTCATGTATGCTATATTGTACAGCAGCAGCATGCTTTACTTGGTCACAGCTGCGTGGCGTGTGTGTATTGGCAGTAGCAAGTCCTGTACTTGCTCTGCAGCAGCAGATATATTCCACCAAGACCAAACATATCAACATAGTCATATCCATTACCATGCCAAACTACCACTACAGAACTATTAGATAAACTGTAACTTTAATAAGTTATTGTTTTTATATTGTTTTTGTTTTTTACAGTGTTATCTGTATTTAAAAGTCTCAGACTTTGTACAATTTTTGCAAAAACTTTCATTTCGCAGCTCACTACCTCAGAAAAACAAAACGATAAAAGAGATAAAACCACTCTGGTTCTCCATGTGGAGAGAGCTATGGCTGTTACAGTAGAGCATGGCATTGTATGGAGAACACTAGAGAGCAGGTTAAAAGGGTTTTTAATGGGACACCCATATTCCCAATCCATCTAGCCTTTGTTTTTAATACATGCCTCCACTGATGCAGACTGCAATAAAGCGCACGGCTGGTGAAACTTGCTCTGGCAGACACATATACACACACATATAACTGAACAAACCAAATCAAAACTACATCATTAAAAGAGCAGCATCCACCTGATAATGATGATGATTGTGGTCATTTTTCATCTGTGTATTCTTTATACAGTATCTCTTAAGATTTATACAGTGGATTTCTGACTCGATCTCTCGATCAGTCTTTTTCTTATATACTCTCTCTGTGTGTGTGTGTGATGGTAAACTATCTGTGAATTGTGATGTGTGTGGTGATCTGGTGAACCCAGATGTGGGGTGGAGCTCAATTTGTCCTCTGAAATAGAGCCTGATTGAAATGGCCATAAAATGACACAGGCTTTAATAGCCATGTCATGAAACTCCCCCTCACAAAGCGGGAGGAAAAATCCACTTGTAAAAGTGAAATATGTCTCTGGGGATGTTTATATGGTTGAATCTCCAGAGGAGATCAGATGTCATCAGACTCACTTTTCAGTCCATCTCGACCAATCAAAGCAAATATTAGACAACAGATACATCAACAGATTATATTATATTATATTATATTATATTATATTATATTATATTATATTATATTATATTATATTATATTATATTATATTATATTATATTATATTATATTATATTAATCAAAACCAGCATAAGACCACAAAAAAATCCCGCTCGTTCACACACACTGTCAAGTCTGTATAACATGTCTGAATAATGTATAGGATTGGATGTACAGAATATGCTAGTGCCATTTGGGGAGATATTTTTAGTTACAGTACTTTATGAATGACGTACGTTTGTGTGATCGCTATGCTCAACATACATTTTACAACACAGATGTTAGCAGTAAGCTGGTTACATAGGTTACCAGTCCACAATGATCGTGTATGAAAGTTAACAGGTGGGTACATTTATAGTACCAATAACTGAATACAAAATAGAATATACATTCACCGTCAGCAAAGATGTCCGAAAGAGCCTGTACGGAATAATCTTAAAATGAGTTTAAAATGACTTCAAAGCAACACTTGTTGTGATGAACAATTTTTTTTAGCACATCATTTATTCCTTTTGAGATGGAGGAGCGTGTACCTTTCAATGTATTTTGTTGAACACTATTCTGTGTTGAAATTACATTTGAAACTTTTTTGGAAATACAATTGCAGGCTCTTTTGTTTAGCTAGGATTGAATGTGTCCTAAAATGCAAAAATACAACTTCATATATTATTATTATTATCTTTTTTTCATAATTTGACAAAGTTACAGCTTTTGGAAATTATGCACAATAAAAATATTCTGTTCATATATGATATTTACCCTGATTTTTCTTTGTTTTCTTTACGAATCACATGTCTCACATTTCATGCTCTTCAGGGACATTACTGTGTCCTTGGTAAGCAAGTACTGTACATTAACATTTTTCAATTTAATGTGGCCTTCATATAACAAAAATGCAGTTCAATATATTAGGTCTAATAAAAATCGCCTCCTGGGACATTTCTTGGACTTCTTGACATTTTTGCTCTCTGCCTTAGTGCAGTGTAAGTGTATTGCTGAAAAATATTTTCAATTTAAATGTTTTCAAACCTACTGACAAAGCGAGATTCTCATAAAACCCATTACCTTCAGCAATGCGTCTCTTTATGCATCTGGTCTTATGAAAAGTCAAACAGGTTAATAGTATATGAGAACATGTGTCTGTGTTCACTGCATTGTTTTATAATACCTGCCAGCAATCTGCTAACAGTGTATTACAGTGCAGTGCACAAACAATTCAGTGCGCACCTACTATACACACACACACACACACACAAGCACAGTGAATACAGTGATATATTAAAGCCATCCAAAAGATCGATAACGAAATGAAAGCTTTAGACCTGCTAGTATAACACAGTAAGTTCAACAATAGCGTTGTGCTTTTCTCACTACATTCCTCTATTGGTAGAATATCTCTTTTATATCCCTCTGTCTCTCTATCTGTAGGATACTTCTATGTGTGATTAAATTTGATATAGAGAGTTAGAGTCAGTCCTATTCTATTCCTGAAGATCCTCCTTCCTCCAGAGTTTAGATTCAGCCATGCACTATAGCACGTGATTTTCAAATGAACCCCAAAGACCGTGATTAATGCTTCAGGTTTGTTTGATTAGAGAAGAAACCCAAGCTACATTTAGATTCCTGTACCAACCCTGACACATTTTATTATGAAGTTAAAAACTTCACTTGCTGTTGTATATTTCATGTTGTCTCTGCTGGTTTTGTGTGAACCTCCTTTTAAAGCATCTGTGCCCATGTTTGTAAAATGATTTAGCTCAACTTTGTGCATGTGTATATGAATATGTTTGTGCATTTGAGGGCTCTTCTTCTAAAGAGTCGATTTTAAAGCTACGCCACAGGGGATGCGCCTTCAGAGACATAATGACTGTCAGTTTCCCCACAGACATTTAAACGAGAAACTGTTTGATATATCCGCGTGGATTGCATAATTATACAGATAAACTGGTTCTTGAAGGCTGCATGTTTTTGGTTGGCATATCAGAAACTTCCCCATCATCATCATAATGACTAACAGAAATTACAGTAATGTATAGTGATATGTTAGTCATAATTTAATTAAGAATGCCTTTTAAATTCTAATTCCCAAATTTGAGTTGAATTTTCATCAAGGTTGCATTTAAAATCGCTAAAATCTCTGTAAGTGTAGTAATTTTTCATTATTCATAAACATGTTACCATATACATAATACAAAGGGCATTTCCAGAAACATTATATGATATAAATAATAAATGTCTGAAATGCCAACTATGAAAATGTGTTCATATTTTCATTTTAGGGCCCATGATAGAAGAAAACTTCATTTCCCAGAATGCCACTTCACCAAAAGTCTTTAAAATTAAGCAAATAATCAACATATAACCAATAGGTTAAAATTTTGCCAGTATTTATTTTCGAAATTTACGTGAAAACAATTTGGTGGAAATAGAGACAATTAATGTTGACATATTATGTTTTGTAAAAAAAAAATGTGAGCGCCGATAGACAGAGTTTCTGGAAACTAAGTGAGCTGTCTAAGTAAAGCCGCCAAACACCATGAAGATATCATTAACATACTGAGCAATTAACAGCATCTCTTGTGGCTAGTAAGGTGCAGAATACAAATCTTTTTCTTTCCATCCTGATGATTTCTGATGCATCAAGCCTGTCTCCCTGCCGTCTTGTGGTCCCACGATACAGGAAAGCCATCGCCCTCTCATTCCGATTACACAAATATTTGCATTTGGCATTTACAGCTGATTTCGGCTGCACTCCCTCTGAGCTATGCAATGTTTCCCACACGAATTGAAGGTTTTCTTTCTGTAATGACTGAGTAATAAAATTCACCCTTCTGAGAGGATCCAACACTCACAATATTTACATCTTGACATTTCAATCAGCGGAGTTTGATAAGTTGGTATTAAAAGAGGCAGAGGGGAGACCTCACAGAATCCGCCACTGAAAGAGAAAATATCTCACTACAAAATAGATTCAAAACTGAACGTGAAAAAAAAAAAAAACATTAAAACAATAAATATAATATTATTACATACATATTTATTTATAGTATTAAATAAAATATTTAAAAATGTACTATTGAATAATATATTACATATTAATTTGTTAATAAAATTAAAATTAAATATATGTCTATTCATAAATAATTAAATGATAGACGCAGGACAGATAGAAATGGAGAAAAAAAACGCGACCAGAGAGATGGAGAAGAAGGAGATAGTGGGAGGTGAGAAAGTAAGAAATGAAGAGAAAGAAAGACACAAAGAAACATAACTCCCCTAGGACAAACACAAGCTCTCAGACCCCTGACCCAAACTCCTCTCAGACGCTGTATGTCAGTGCGTGTGTGTGTGTGTGTGTGTGTGTGTGTGTGTGAGAGAGAGAACAACACCCTCCTTCAAACCTTCAGGGGCCATATTGTGGAATCCCATCATGTTGGGAACACAGAAATGAAATGCCCTGTCACTGCAGATAGTGAGATGCATGATGAGAAAGAATATGGTTGAAAGAGCCGTTTCTCAGCTGAGAAGTCGATCTCTCGGGATGTTTGACATTTTCACATTTTGTGCACACACACACACACAGCACAGGCTGTTGACCAGCAGCGTCAGCCCCCGTTTTGACCCAGTCAGGATGGATTAATCTGATGTGAGGTAATGTGTGCAGAGATTGAATTGATTGGCTGTTTCACCCTGTGCTGCCCATCCACTGAAGGACAGAGCCATTCCTTAAAGCAACATAAAGCATGCTCTGTTCTGAAGGATATTCCATTCCAGCACTTTCATGTTTCAACTAAAGGTCATTCCATTCTAACACTTATGTAACATTTGATCATGTTGGTTGGTTCATCTTAGTCCTACAACACAGTGGTTCCATTGCTTAGCCTGTTCCTCGTGCTCTACTGTCGGTTAAGGTCTTTTCACACCAAGTCTGATGCAATTAAAGGGGTCATATAATGCCATTTTTGTACAAGCTAATATGATTCTTTAGGGTCTAAATTAAAAGTTTGTAATATACTTTAATTAAAAATTCTCATTAGTATTGTAAGAAAACAATTATTTTACCTGGTCAAAAACAGCTCTGTTTTCAGCACGCCGTTTCAGTGCATATGCCTTTAATGATAATGTGCTTTGCTCACCCCGCCCCTCTGTTCTGTGCGTACACCGTTTGTAACACAATAACACAATAACCATAACGCGTTGTTCAGTATAAACGTGGAATTATGAATTATATTGAGAACGTCATACATAGAAAACATGCCGTAATGTACCCTGACTGAGTGTAAACCTTAGACGCATTCATTGTGAAGCGTGCAGCTAGCGATTTGCAAAGATTAATATATTAATATAAAGTTTAATAAAACGTTTTACTCACTTCCGTTCTTCTGGTGGTTCAGCAGGAACACGAATATCTGGTACCGATCCTTTTTAGCAATGCTTCTTAGCAAATCCAGCTTTATACTGACCCTCGTTTATAAAGCAGTCTGGTGTGTGAAATGATTCGCGCAAACATGAAAGCATTGACGTTGCTCGTGTGGAATATTCCCTTCGAAAACAAACTCAGCCACTGCGTCTTCAGCGGTTCGGATTTAGGAACATTAAAATGACTGTGTTCGTTATTACACCCAAGAACAGAACACCACAATCGCTTAGACGCCATTCTGCTCATAGACAGTGCTCCAGCATATCAACAATGACCGCGCCTGTCCGCGCAGACTATGATTGACAGCTACCTCATGTGCGAGGGCGGGTCTGTGTTGAAACGCTCCCGTCAATCAACAATCGTGGGAGGGGCGTCCGTTTTATTGACGTCACAAAAACGAACGGCTCGATTTGAGGCAGGGGAAAACATATAAGGAGATTAAAACAAAACCACTGGATGGATTTTTATCATTATATGATGTTTGTGTACAGGCACTGCCAACACACATTTCAGTACAATCAACTTGTAAAAGTGCATGTACCATTATATGACCCCTTTAAATTACACAAAAGTATAACTTTCTTTCACAACAAGTCCAATTCAGAATGTATGTACAATTAAAAAATATATATTTTACTTAATCAGTATTTTTTACTTGTTTTCTAGAAAAAAAATATATTAACATCCTCAAAACAAGATACAAAACTGCATAAGATAGTAAGACTTGTTTTATGCAATATATCTTAAAGTAAGTTTATCTATTTTGTACTTCTTCTTTTTTCTTTTTTTTAAGTAAATACAAAAAAAATTATTTGCCTTTGGCTAAAGAAACCTTTTCAATGGGGTACGAACAATAAACTTACTTTAAAGATATATAGTTTTGAAACTAATTCTAAGTCTTATTATAACCAATTTTGCTAATCTTGTTTTAAGGATGTTTACAAAGCTTTACTGCACTAAAATGAGAAGAAGAAAAAAAATCCCCAGTGTAATTCTCTTACTACCCCAGGTTTCACAGACATGGCTTAAGTCTAGTCCCAGACTAAAATGCATGTTTTAAATGAAAGCAACTTGCCCTGACAAATCTTAAAAAATGTCAGTGCCATTGTCATGTCTCAAGATGCCAACACGCAACACGTTAAGGCATGTTTATAAAAGCTACTTAAATGCCCTAATTGAACTAAGGCTTAATCTAAGCCCTGTCTGTGAAACCGGACCCTCATGGTTTGCTTAAAATGTCATTAAATATTTGGACTTGTTGTGAATAGGTCTTTACTTGTTCACTAATTTGCGTCTCTCTGCACTTGTCTGTCCTGTATCTCTATTATTAGTTATAGAGGAAGTGCAGCAGCAGAACTATGATGTCATGTTATCCATATCCAAAACCTACATTCGGTATAAACTGACTGGAACAAACAGCTTGCTTTTTTTCTTAGAAACTAAAGCCAAAAACTAAGGCACAACTTGCTTTCATGGCCAATAAATCAGGAACAAGCAAGTGAGATTTGGAATAGAGGGCCCAGCACAGATTTAGAGGTTTTATTTTGGGCGCTATTAAAAAAAGCACCCCAAAGCTGCAGTATCGATCTGTGTGCAAGTCCGCATAACTGTCCCTGTACTAAAACTCCCTCCACAAACAGGGATCAGAAGCTTTATACTACCTGACAGTTAGAAGAGTATCCCCCTGTAAACATGATGGCTGATGCTAAGACCCGCTCCAAACATGAAGCGGCATGTTCAGTAGCTCCGGCTAAATTTCATCTGAAGCCTCTGGTGTTTTTTTAGGGTGAAACCCACTAAGCTGTACTGATCCACAATAAACTGTTTTGAATGCTCCAGACAAGGTGGGTGGATTGAAAAGACCAGGAGCGATCTTTGAAAAAAATGAATTCAGACATTTGTTTTTTACTCATTATCACTATTTTGCTTCTTTCTCTAATAGAACTCTGTGTTTTTCTGCTTTGCAATTTCAGCGTTAACGTTTCAAAGGCACGTCTACAAATTTCAAACACTCGGAAAGAGAAAAACACTTTTCATTGATGTGATATTGAGATAGTGAGATGGTGAAGATCTCTGTTAGAATTTCAATCATTTTGATGGCCTAACAAGTAGCCGTCGGGCACCCAGAGCAGTTCTGTTATTAATTTTTTGGTTATGTCTTCTTTTCATCTCTGTGACCCTCAGAGCTTTAATTAAAGTTCACAAAAAATACCGGGAAGCTTGTGTATGTTTCCTGCATAAGAAAAACAGACCTAGATTATTTGAGTAGGCTAAAGTAGTGCTATAAAAATTATTGCTATCATTTTAACTTTTCACTTTAGTACAATTAAATATATATATACAGTGCCCTCCACAATTATTGGCACCCCTGTTTAAGATGTGGTCAAGGACTTCTAAAAATTCTCCTTTTTTTAAAAACAACATATAACCCAAATGCAAAAAAAGAGAAAAATCCAACCTTTTAAGTACATTACTTTGGTGTTAAAAAAAAATAATCACACATTTAGAAAAGAAAAAAAACTTGAAATCATGTGTCCCACAATTATTGGCACCCCTAACGATTACGCTGAAAAATTTAATTGATTTTTTTTTAAATATATTTTTCTGTAGTTGCTAAAGTTGGTCAGGGTATCTAGGAACTTTTAATTAGTAATTCATGACTTCCTGTTTCCCTGGGGTATAAATATGACGTGACACAGAGGCCTAATTCTCTTACCCATTTGTCAACATGGCAAAGACAAGAGAACACACCATTCAAGTAAGGCAGGTGTGTGTCGACCTTCATAAGTCAGGCAATGGCTACAAGAAAATAGCCACTCGCCTTAACTTGCCCGTATCTACAGTCAGAGGTATCATTAAGAAGTTTAAAACAACTGGAACAGTGACAAACAAGGCTGGAAGAGGTCCCAAGTTTATCTTGCCACAACGCACTGTGAGGAGGATGGTAAGAGAAGTAAAAAAAAGTCCTAAGCTCACTGTCACAGAATTGCATCAAAGAGTGGCATCTTGGGGTCACAAAGTCTCCAAAACAACCATCAGACTCTCTACATGCCAACAAGCTGTTTGGGAGGCATGCAAGGAAAAAGCCTTTTCTCACTAACACTCACAAACGTAAACGTCTGGAGTTTGCTAAGCGGCACTGGGACTTCAACTGGGATCGTGTGCTTTGGTCAGATGAGACTAAGATTGAGCTTTTTGGCAACAAACACTCTAAGTGGATCTGGCGTAAAACAAAAGATGAGTATGCCGAAAAGCACCTCATGCCCACCGTGAAGTATGGTGGAGGATCTGTGATGCTGTGGGCCTGTTTCTCTTCCAAAGGCCCTGGGAACCTTGTTAGGGTGCATGGCATTATGAACGCTTTGAACTACCAGGACATTTTAAATAAAAACCTGATGGCCTCTGCCAGAAAGCTGAAGATGGGTCGTCATTGGATCTTTCAGCAGGATAATGATCCAAAACATGTGGCAAAATCTACACAAAAATGGTTCACCAGTCACAAACTCAAGGTCCTCCCATGGCCATCTCAGTCCCCAGACCTCAACCCAATCGAAAACCTGTGGGGCGAGCTGAAGAGGAGAGTGCATAAGAGAGGACCCAGGACACTGGATGATCTAGAAAGATTGTGCAAAGAAGAATGGTCAAAGATCCCTCTCTCTGTGTTCTCCAATCTTGTGAAATGTTATAGGAGGAGATTAAGTGCTGTCTTGTTGGCAAAAGGGGGTTGTACAAATTATTAACATCAGGGGTGCCAATAATTGTGGGACACATGATTTCAAGGTTTTTTTTTTCTAAATGTGTGATTTTTTTTTTTTTACCACCAAAGTAATGTACTTAAATAAAAGGTTGGATTTTTCTCTTTTTTTGCATTTGGGTTATATGTTGTTTTAAAAAAAAGGAGAATTTTTAGAAGTCCTCGACCACATCTTAAACAGGGGTGCCAATAATTGTGGAGGGCACTGTATATAAAAAAAAAAAAAAACTCAACACATAATGCGTGCAATTAATCATGCCCCCTGACCTGTATGTAAATTCCATTAAAAAAATGTTCTTACAACAACCATTTAAGTTAAAAATTTTAACTCACAAGGGATTTTGGTAACACTTTACAATAAGGTTTCATTAGTTAACATTAGTAAACTTCTATAGTTAACATGAACTAAGAATGAACAATTATTTTATTAATCTTATTTAATGTTAATTGCAACATTTAATAATACATCATTAAAATCACATGTTGTGTTTGTTAACATTAGTTAGTGAACTGTGAACATGAACAAATGAACAGCTGGATTTTTATTAACTAACATTAATTGAGATTAATAAATACTGTAAAAAAATGTATTGCTCATTGTTAGTTCATGTTAGTTAATACATTAACTAATGTTAACAAAGTGTTACTGAGATTATCTCATGGCGCTGAGATACTAAAAAACATTGAGAGAAGATGATGAAACATCCATTAAATTATTTTTTAAATGTTATTAATGTCACTAAATTGAAATTAAATATAATACAAATATATACAAATTTAATTGAAATAAAATGTGTTTCACATAATTAATTTGATTTAAAAGTAAAATATCAAATTAATTACATGACAAATTAAAATTGAAATATATTTAAATCATTTATATTGACGACTCAACTATCGCTAAAACATAGCTGTACCTAGCATAATAGCATATGTCTATATGTGGTGAAATGACTGACTGCAGGTGTGCCTGTTTAAATGAGATGCTGACTGCAATGTCATTCAGAGACAAATATTCTTATGAAATGTGTGTGTGTTCTTTGTTGCAGTGCACGTGAAGGCTGGCACATGTGAGGTGATTGCAGCCCACCGCTGCTGTAACAGAAATAAGATTGAGGAGCGATCACAGACGGTTAAGTGTTCCTGCTTCCCGGGACAAGTTGCTGGAACAACAAGGGCTGCACCCTCCTGTGTGGATGGTAAAACAGATCTTCAGATCATTTCAATTCTATTCAGGCAAATGGCACTGGGTTTTAATAATAGCCTAATTCACAAATAGCGTTTGTGCTTAAAATGAACGATAACGACTAAATTTAAATACTCATTGACAGAGCTACTTCAGTGCATTCAGTGTCTAGATGAACTGGAATGTTGGTGCAACTAGCAAATTCACCCCTATATGTATGATGATAAAGATGCAATTGTGCCCTGCATCATTCACTCTTTCTCCCCCGTCTCTTTTCCTCTCATTCTCCGTCTTTCGGTCTCTTTGTCTTCCTCAGCAGCTGTCTGGCTGTTTCATTTAATATTGTGTCAACACTGTCCACTTGACAGAGAAATCGATCGTTATCTTATTTTGCCTGACTGTAAGCTCAGGAAAAAATAGCTCAAGTGTCTCTACACACAGCGCTCTGCGTGAGAGGAAATGTCAAATAAGCCAAGTTTCACCCCATCTCATGCTTCATTCTTACTCTCTGAATCATCTCAAATAACTCCTCATCTGTTTGCCATTTTCTTGCTCCTGAGCTGATCCATGATCCTCTGTGTTTAAAGGGGTCATATCCTATTTTCCTTTTTTCATTTTATGTCTTTCCCTGGAGTCCACTTAGCTTAAGTCAAGGTACAAAAACAGTCTTAATTTATGGGGCTTGAATTTTAATGGAATTAATTACATTAATTATAATTAATTACTAGACGGACGTCTTTGGTTGTTGTGTCACATATTGCATTATAATTGGCACGTTTTTAAGATGACGTGCCAAACAGTTCAACTTTCAAAAATGCATGAAATGAATGAATGAATGAATACTCATTCTGTACTGCCTGCTCTCTGTAAGTGTGACTTTTGTAGTAGTTTTGTACAGTACTTGTCAGGGAGCATGATTAAATTCATTAATGTTTTTTAATTAAGTGTTCTAAATTAACATGTTAAATCGACAGCACTAGTAATTTCGTTTTGCAGGTCAATTTTCCACCCTTTCTCCAACCCTACGAAATTAACAGGCTGCTTTTGCTATGACCTCTAATGCCCTCTTTTATGATTGGCTAACCTTTGTGCATATGCAATAAGGCAGTTACTTTGCAACGCCTGCACTACATTGTGACAAATTCACAAAACAATCCACACTGAGTTGGTTTGGGACCTATACATTTGTAATGTTGAGTTTCTTCAAAATGATGCAGAGGTGTAGGTGCTACACCCAGTCAGGAAGGAACAGCACAACCTTTTGCCTGATTTTTTTTCCCCATTCCCCTATATTCACTGGAAGTGACTGTGTCTGTACTGTATGTACTAACCTAAGTGGTCTTGTCCATGTTCCCTGTGATGTTTGTGTGTGTGTGTAGCATCTATAGTAGCTCAGAAGTGGTGGTGTCAGATGCAGCCGTGTGTGGATGGTGAGGAGTGTAAAGTCCTGCCCGACCTCACGGGCTGGAGCTGCAGCACAGGCAACAAGGTGAAGACCACCAAGGTTAGTATACACACCCACCCACACTCACACACACATACTGTACATGATACACGTACACTTCAAAACATGAGGACTGTCCTTTTGGCCTGAGGATGCAGTGACTTTGAAAGCTGTCAGGGTCATTTAAACTCCCATTTCTGAATGAATAAACAGAAAACACACAAGAGATTAATTTTATTAGATACAATTTTTGGCATTAGCATATTGCTGATCTAATACTGCAACACTCCAGGATAAAATACATATCACACACAAATATTAGAATCAGAAGCACGTGCCCCCTCAGGTTTTTGAGCCAAATGGATTTGTATGCAGCTTCCAGAAGACAAAAAATATATATTTTTACATTTGATAATTAAGACTTTGAAACGTACGATCACACCGGTGTGATTAGAAATGTTCAATGCGTCACGTCATCAACTGCTAAATTCAAATTGCGTTCGCGCTTTGGCTGGCGCTGAGCCAGAGACAGCGCTCATCATATATCACAACTGTTCAGTGTTTTTAACCATATAATGTTTATTTTATGTTTCTGTCTGACATTTAAATACGCATAAATACTTGCAAAAAAACATTCATAGTTTGTAAAGAAGACAGTACACTGATGTCTATGGATGAGGCATTAATCCTTCGAAATAGCCTAATTTGACAACGTGTTTTGTTGATTTTTATTGATACTTATCGGCCGAACACAGCGTAGTACGCTTGGCTATGGAGGACGTTAGGTTTGCAGGACTTCAAAGAACAGTCTCTGGTTCACAAAAAGCTCTTTACAACACCGAGATGAGGTGCAGTTTGCCCTGCGGTGTCAGTGCTTAAAGGTGCTCTATGTAACTTTTCTACTAAAATGAATCCTTTTTTTATTGCCTGTGTGTGAAGGGGTTGTAATCACACATTAAAATGATCCACTTGTCGAGTTTTGCTATTACCTCTGAAGGCCAGTATTCCTATTTCTATGTGAAGTCTCCGGGTCGGATTTACCGCGAAATCCAACGGATGTGACGTGCATGTGCGCTCCCGAGCCTCTCTCCTTATATACAGTCTATTGTAGACGGTCAGGGAGTTACGTCCGGTTAAAGGCGCAAGTTTTTTGGCTTATATCTTAGTCAGTCAATCTTTGATCAATATTCCCAAGACTCTAATCGTTGATTAGTGCTGGACGGGGCCTTTCGAACGAGCCGACCCCCGAGGTCCAACTCGCCCGGCTCCCCGAGTTATAGCCGTTCGAAATCGGGGGTCCCAGCGAACGGCGATCCGGTAGGGGGCATCCCCGAGGCCCGCCACTCTAGCGTTCGGGCAAGGGTTCCCCTGGGACCTCCTCCCCCGAATTTGAGCTCTCTGGGTCTTTGCGTTCCAGAGATACGAGCGATTTTCTTCTGAGATCGTGACGTCACCGGCGTCCGCAATTTTGCAGCGCGCCCGATGGTTTTCTGCTAATATCTCCGCGAAAACACCACCAAAAACTATGGAACTTATATGGTTCTTTTCAGCTCGACTAGATGGTCCCAACGAGCTCGGTGCTCGCCGAATCCGTCAAGTATTCGCCGAGATATTTGCATAATAGACAGTATTGTCTATGAGTTCGAGTTTGAGCCCGAGCGCTCTTGTAAAATTTGGTTGCAATCTGAAACATCACCACTAGAGGCCGCTAAAAGTTACGTAGAGCACCTTTAATGCTTTAATTGAATTAATTTCTATAAGCTACAGAATACGAGAAAGGTCGATGCAGGACTTATAGTCCTAATATTCCTAATAATTTGGAATAGCGCCAGTAAATGCGTTAATAATGTATTATTACTCCCTCCAAGTGCATACCCCCTCAAAATACTAAGTGCATGACGACCCTGATTAGAACTCATAATTGACATTATCTCACTTTGTTCATCATCTATATTTTTTTGCATTGATTGCCCTCTCTGTGAAAGATTCAAGCAATGCTGCCTTATAATGTGGCTAAAAGAAGGTGTTTGTCAGTATTTAAAATATTGTCTAGGTAGGCAACTCACTATTTGGAACAAAGCCTCTGTCTTTCTTTCTCTCAGTGACCTAATTCTTCTTGTTGTGAACACGCTCTGTACCATACCTTAGGAGTTCATGTGGAGAGAGCCTGAAGTTTGTTGGAACTGACATCAAACACAGTAGAGCCTGATTTAGGGGGGAAAAAAGAAGAACAAAACAGAGAAAGAGAGACAACCCCTTTTTTATCCTGCCAATAAAGCTTCTTGAATCTTGACAAAGAGAGACAGAGACAAAGAAAGAGAGAGACAAGCCAAGCAACAAACACACAAGCACTTATGTTATGAGTGACAGATGTGAAGTGACTGACTCAGACTCTTCTCAACAGAAAAAGTCAAAGGCAGAACAAAGCAGTAAATAAAATGAAGTGACCAGAAGACATGATGTCAAGATTTATTGTGATCTTTATAGTCACTGGAGAGCAGGGTAAAACGAACTCTTGCCAAGCGGAAAATTCGAGGAAAAATGTTTTAAAACGTTTTTACCTTAGGAATACCAATATATATTTATATATTGAGAAATAAATAAATATATATATATATATATATATATATATATATATATATTCATGGCCAGAAATTATGGTAGTCATTACATTTATTTATGGTAGATTTTGTCACTTCACCTGAAATTGGTGTGACAGAAAGTCATTTTGGACTCTACTGGAGAGGAAGTATCTGGGACTGGCACCCAAATTAAGCACGCACAACTACAATTATTATTATAATTATTATATTAAATGCTAGAAGAGGCCTATGTATTTTTCATACTCTGCAGTTAGAAATACTGAAAACCTCTCCAATTAAAAGTTTCAACAGAAATAAATTCTCTAGACTTCCTTGGTCTTTTCATTTTTTTCAACGTTGTGAACAACACATGGAGACGTTTTCATACATTGCCTTAAAAAATAGTCATGGTGATTTCATTATTTTTTTTTTCATGGCAAAAAATAAAACAGGGGAGGAAAACAGAATTGAAGGAGAGAGTCTGGTTTGATCAATGACTGATAAGCTATGTGTGCCGCCAAACCTCTAATAAAACACACACACACACACACACACACACACACACACACACACACACACACACACACACACACACACACAACACTGATCCATATTTCATCACAGTGAATTCATGTGAGCCTACATGTGTGTGATGAACTGTACTTGAATGTGTGTGATGTTTCTTTAGATGAAGTGAAATCTGTACTTTATAAATGAAAATCCAAAACGAACAGAAGTGTATGTGCGTATGTGTTCTTGTTCTTGTACTACTTTGGACCATCCACACACATCTCACACACACACATTCTGCCTCTTTCTCTATGGGTAGATGTTGGTCCCAGAATGTAGACAATATCTGGATCAAAGCTTATTGTTAGTAGTTCTTGATAACAATAATCTGTGCAAAAAAAAACAAAAAAAATCATAAAGACTTTTGTCTCTTTTGGCTTAGGTGCGCAAGCAAGCACCTACAGTTCTGACAAACACCCAGAACACCCTAACTGCATAGCAACAAGCTGAAAACCACCCAAATTCAATTTATATTATAATTTGTATGTCTTTTTTATAGAAAAAACAACAACTTTATTTACTTTATAAATCATTTTATAAAGATTTGAGGGCATTCCCAGAGGTTTTATCAGGTCTTTTAAAAGTAGTTACATAAACCCACACAACCGCATTAATTCTCATTACAGATGCAACTGTGTTCAAAATGAGACCTACAGCACTGAACCTTCAGCACTTTAACTCTCTCCGAAATGCTTTAAAGGGAACTCAATTCTCTGTTTGTACTCAGAATTGGACCACCTACTGGTCAAAACTTTTAACCATGATTAATAAGTGAACTTATGCACACCTGATACATAAAGCTAAAAGAAAGAATCAAGGGATAGAAGCGCAGGTCTGTCAAAAATAAGAGAGGAGAAAAAAAGAGTTGCTTTGATCAATTATGGATGTTTAAAATGATTGATCGGCATGGTAACTGTTCGATGCCAGCACACCTCTTGCAATATAAAACTTGCCAAATCTGAAAGAGACACCGGGACAGAAAGAGGAAGAGTGAGAGGGTGGATCAAGTATCGGGCATTGTGCCATGGCACTCTCTTCAGTCGTCCCTCTGTGCCAACTTGGAAGGCAAGGTGCCAGGCTCTAAATGAATGAGTTTGCTTGGGCGCCAACTGTTTCACCCACTGCTCCAGCGGACCATGCCCATCAGCAGCCAGGACAACAAGTCAGCGCAGATAAATGTCAAGCATTAATGAAATCTGTACTAATAGAGATGGAGAATCAGACAACTTGTTCCTCTGTACAAAATAGGGCAGTAGTTCATAAGGATTCATTTTTGGGGGTTATTGGAGTCAGATGTGCTGGTAAACAAAGGTGCAGGTGTGTCTAATGGGAAAACACCAAAGTGTCAAACCTAAATTCTTTCTCGTTCTCTATTTCAGGTGACCCGATAGTTCTACGCTCCACGGAACCATCGGACCCAACTTACTGGGACAAAAGTGCTGAAAGTGAAGACTAATAGACACCATTGAGCTTCAGCTAACAGGATCGATCAGTATTAGTCGTACGACGATTATTTCGGAATAGACTGATCTCCAGAAATATATCCACCATAAACATTAGGACCATCCTAAAAAGTTAATGTGTCCTCCTCAATGGACCCCCTGGCCTTCCGGACGCTTGATCTTCTGGGTGTGGATCTATAGCTGCTGGAATGTATTGGCTGGGGGGTCTCGATGTACGTATGCAGTTGTTTCTTTTTTGTTTTTGTTTTATACAAAAGATGTTTGGATCATCTACACCAGTGCGACCCAATGGAGTTTAAGCTCTTCAGCAACATGTTCTCCTTCCTTGCCCTTCAGTTCTTCCCAAAGTTCCATGATCATTCCTGCGCTACCTAATCAGAAGGTCCAATCATTCCTTGCGGAATCTTTGAAACAGCATTTAAACATGTAAAATCGATCTGGACCTCTAACGGACTGTATATTGTTTGTTTCTAAATTAAAGCTTTTCAGCCCCACAGTCTGAAATAACAGAATAGATGTACCAGTATATTCTAGAACATGTAAAAGTGTAAAAGATCAAAGTGTTATTCTCAAAACAAGCAGAATAAAGTTTATTAAGGTTATAAGGTTATCACTTTTATTATCAATGTTTTTATCCAGCCTCGTAACTGCTATTGAGTACATGTGTCAGTATTATATTCAATAATTAAACATGTCGAAAAGAATTTTTCTCCATACTCTGATTTCAGAGGCTGCAAGCTAGTGAAACCTAATGGCTTATTGTGCCACAAATAACATGATTTATTTATTTACTTTTCCTCCACTGTACTGATACATGGGAAAATAACATAATCAGCATTATATACAGTATATGTATCATGTTTTCTGACCTTTACGCCTGAAGACAAAACCGCAGTCACTCCAAATGCACACCCTCATGTTTCAAAAGGAACTGAAATAATTCTTTGCAGTGTAAACATTATGCTCTCTCTGTCTTTGCCTTTCTGACAACAAATTGCATTTTGTATTTGTCTAATCGAACGCTTGAATCTGTTCAATGCACAGGCAATTTAGTTTCGAGGAAATCCTGAGAGTGTTTGTGCGCATGTCATCAAGAGATTAGAGAAATTAGCCCAAAATAAAATTCATAAATACCAACCACAATGGCAGCATAGAGAGAGGCATAAAGATAGATATTTGAAAGTGAAATGATGCATAGGCCGTGTATGGAGATGCATGCTGATATCGTAATACATGATATCATGAAACACACACCCACAGGCGCACGTACACTGAAGCTCACCGCAGCAGAAAGACTGTGAGTTTTAAAATTCAACAGGAACATTGTGGAATAATAATAGGCGCAGCTCACTTCTAAAGCATCTGGGATGGTTGGGCTACCTTGAATCAGTAGGAATCTGGCAAAATACAAACAGGTGAACAAAGCTGAGCGCATATTGTCAGACGCACTGTCTATCTCTCACTCGCACACACCAGGAAATGACACGTCACCCTGGGATGTAGGTGTTGAGACTTGGTGCCGCTTATGCAAATACAACTTGCAGATTTAATGAAGTCTGACGGCAGAGGGAAAAGGCCAGGAGAGATACCATACACACTCTGACAGCACTGACAAAAATAAAATATGAGCTATATGAATAAATAAGAAAGAAAGAAGACAAGAGGGAAAGGGGGGAGAATCGTCACACAGTTGTTGCTTGACTGTGTGTGTGCATGAAGCACATTGCATTTGTGTATGAAAGTGCGTACATAATACCCAAATACTCGCATGTATAAATGTGCTGAGATGTGACTACTGTATGATGGGTGTGCATAACAATTTTGTAGGCTAATGATGTAGGTGAAATATATGTTTACATTTGCAAAATAGTATACAATAATAGTATAGAGGTGTTCCAAGAGTACCCAATTTTTACTGACTCTGCAGGTTACATAGTTACGCCAGTAGCTGGAGACAAGCTGCTGCCTTTAAGAACAAGTCATTGAGTCATTCAGTCAACCGATTTGTTCTCGGACAAAACAAGCAACTGTCATTATCAGTGAGTCTTTGTATCATTCACTAAACCGATTCGTCCAAAAACACTGGGTCAGAACTAAACTCTGCTATTGTGTGTTGTTAGATAATTCAGTTTTGACTTCGTTTGGAACTATTTTCATGGAACTTGAAATACTGTCTAAAACGTTGTGTAACATTAACCTATTGTGTATTGGACTGTTATACTGTAAGCAATATCACACTCAAAGTTATTTTGTTGTTCTGAATTCAGCAGGGCTTTGATTATCTAAAGCCGAATCACATCCACGGTGATATTCAGAACTGCATTCTTGCTTTTTGAGATATAGCTCAATTAATATGCTTTTTTAATATTATAAATTACTTTATAAATTATCAATTACTATTAATATAAACGTTGTACTTTTAAAATGCAAATATTATTGAATAAATTAGCATATAATTATATACTTTATCTACCCAATAAAGTGGGTAGATAATCAAAAACATCTGTAGATTATAGCATTATCACCATCACACACACATAGCTACAAAAAGAGGCAGATGAATGCATACTTGATGAATGCATACTTGTGAAAGAGGCAGATGAATGCATACTAATCATGATTTATCTGGCTGTATCATGTAAGTGTGTCTCCCACTATTCTGAAGTTTAACATCGATGCCCTACATAACTGTTCGCTGATAAAAACGCATCATTCCTCATTATTTTCATATCAGCCAGGCAGATGAACAATAATGGAGGAAAGTTTAGATAGAGATTGAAAATGTTGTCTTTTGCACCAAAACACTGGTTGGGGCTTTAATGCTGTTCGGCTAAATTGTGATGCATTAATAGCAATTTCCCAGCACACAAGTACACACACACACCAAATGATATGTATGTGTGTGAGGAAGGGAGGGAGAGAGAGAGAGGTTTTGTCACATACAGTATCCTGATGCCTATAGCAATGTCTGAAAGGACATTCATTTTTCAAGAGTAGCAGAAATGGAAGGTTTCAGCCCAAAATCGGAAAGTGACGATAAATGTTTGTGACCTGCAGTTGGCTCTTAACATTCTCACAGAAGAGTCTTCCCTCCAGAGACCCGAGAGGGTTGTGGTGTTCAGAACAACAGAGACAAGCCAATAGGTGAATTGGGTGTATGCCACTGACAACAAGGATAAAAGAAACATCAAGTAATCCTGAGGAGAAATCTTTCTGTCTGCTCGTGGGTACAAGCCCCTGTAGCATAATAATGCGAGAGGACACCAAGATCTTTTTGAGGAGGGAAACGCTGCAAAGCTAAATCTAGTAGATCTTAATAATTCAGCTGGCATCATGGTAACATTTATCTGACCCCTCTGTCATTCTACTGTTCCATATTCCACAAGACACAAACATCCCCATCAAACTAACATGTTTGTGAACATTAATTATTCATTAATAGTAGTACTAAATCTGGTACTGAGGTGGACTGAAAAAAATGTTGTTCGTTTTTTTTCTTTGGGGTCATACTCTGGTGAAAACAATAATGTGCCTTATGTGGGCTGGTTGCTTCAGGTTTTGCCTACATTGTGGGGACGGAATGGCTCCACAAGGATAGTAAAACCTGAAATAACCTACATGATGAGGGCCAAACAACAATCCTCACAAGGAAATTGTTGTAACAAACATACTAAATAATGTCTTAATGCAGAAAGGTTATGTGAGGGTTACATTTAAGGTGAGGGGATAGAAAATATCATTAGCTCAGCATTAGAAATCATTGGAAAGTCGTATTATAGAAAAAAACAACATTTGTTAACATTTGTTAATCGTGAACTATGAGCAACAACACTTTTAAAGTATTTATCAATCAGGTTAATGTTAATTTACAGTGTTCATTGTTAATTCATGTTGGTTCAGAATACATAATAAATAATGTTAATTTATACAGTTTGATGTTCAAATGTATATGTTGCACATACTGTGTAAATAGTACATTTGAATACATAGTGAGACAATTTTTTACTTACATTTCTGCTGCACTGCAGGACTGTTATGGCCTTTGGCCAAAATATCTTTGAAATATTTGCTATATATGTTGTAAACAGCATGGCACAGTAAATATATTTTTCAAATTGAACATATGTTTATTTTAACGATAAAGACACTACCAAAGCAAAAGATATTACAAAATACATTTCCAATCTTAAAATACATTTTGTGTAAATGCAAAATGTGTGTTTTGTTAATAAACATTTTGGTTAAAAATATAATAAGAAAAAATTACTTTAAAATTAAATTACTACAACATATTGAAAATACATCAAATATATGTATTGTGCTAATATTTGATTATATTTTATTATTCATAATACATGCTATTTCATCTTATTTTTCTGCTCACATTATTATTTACAATTTTTCATCAATTTACTCATTTTAATCATGACTGGCGATTTTTTTTATTTTTTTTTAAATAAATTTAGGGTGAAAAAGTCAATGAAAAGAAGCTTAGACTCTTTAAAAAGTCACATTTGGTCTAAATTTGGTCATGTGCTCAATTAAATTACATGAACTATATATATATATATATTGTGAGGGAAATCCATGCTGAGAATGTTGTTGATTCAGTGACAGACATAAAATATTAACAGCAGCACAAGAGGCTTAAAATGGCAAGTCTAAAATAAACAGCCTCTATCTGAGTCACATCTACGGGTTTATAGGCCAGACTGCTGCTGGCACACATGAAGCTTCCCTTCACTCATCTTTAAGTACCTGAGTCTGTACTCAGATTCCTTGACGTTTGCCGAATATGTGCCACTGGCATGCAGAAAATAGTTCAGTATGTGAGGGTTTGTAGTTCCTGATGCTCTAATCTGGTCCTGTAGGACTCGCCGAGCTAATACGACTCCAGTGGTCACATTCCTTCACATGCTGCCAACAATCTCCTCTGCTGTGATCCAGAGCTGGAGTTTAATCCTGTGGTCTAATCGCCTAATTAATACTGTGGTTTACGCTGGACTTTATGCTATGGTGTTATGTTGCACTTTTAAGTTTTATGATGCATTAAATGGAGTTCAGTGGTGCATCTTGGTCTGCAGTTGATGTAGTTTAGTGCTGTCTTGTGCTCTAGTTTATTCATGCAGACCATTGCTCTATAGTCTAATGCAGTGTAATATTATAGAATAATCTCATTTGCCCAGTGCTTACACATTTACACACCCTATTTAAATTTGTTGTGATTATCATATACCAGGACACTAGTGCTATTTAGCATCACACAGTCCAGTGTGCGTGTGTGTGTGTGAACAGATGGCCCCGTCACAGAGCCATTAGCACTGAAGAGGATCAGTACAGAGCAACAGATGAACTGAATGACTGAAAGAGAGAGAAAAGGGGGAAAACAATGAGAAGATGAGGGAGATACAAAGATTTAACTTTGCAACTTTAAATTTGGTCCAGAGTATATAGACCTTAGTGTGCTGCCAACGTTTTCTGCATTCATCTTTTTACTTACCCAAAAAGCTCATTGTGGTTTATGGCAACCGGCGTCTGCGGACCCCCAGGGGTATCTGTGTAAAATAAAAAAAAATAAAAAAAATGTAAATACATTTTTTAATTAAATGGTTAGTTTGCCCAAAAAAGAAAATTCTGTCATCATTTACTCACTCTCATGTCATTCCAATCCTGTAAGAATTTCATCTTTGGAACACAAACGAAGCTCTTTTTAATGAAATCGGAGAGATTTCTGTCCCTCCAACTGATACTTTGACACTTCGAAAAGTTCACAAATAGATCGTAAAACTAATCCATATGAACTGTGCGGTTTAGTTGAAATATTCTGAAGAGTCACGATAGCTTTATATGATGAACAGATTTAATTTAGGCTTTTATTTACATGAACATTCATCAACGCACACATCAGTTGTGGTAAATGGAAACTCAGGCATGCTTGCTTGACGTGCGAGAACCAATGAGGTTCATTCTCATGTTACGCAGCACATTGAGCTTCTGCAAGAACAAATGAGGTTTGTTCCTGCACGTCAAGCAGGTTCAGTTGAGCTTCTGTTCATGTTTGCTGATCAATGTTTATATGTAAATAAAATCATATTTACAGGGCCGGCCCTGCTTTTTTTTTTTTTTAGATGACTTAAACAAGTGACATAAATTAATGAATGAATGAATATGAATGAATGAATAATTCAAGAAAATTATAATTCCATGATCAATATACCGGCCAACAACTGTTGCTGTGTCTGCCAGCGTTTAAGTCATGCGCATAATCTAGACACCTCGCGCGTGCATCTAGACAATTCGTGCGCAACTGCGCATAGTCACGGTATCAGTTTAAGTTTGAGAAAACAGCCGCAGGGGAACTTAATCTTCTAGGTGTAAGGGCAGCAGTTTGAATAAATAATAAAGATAGCAGTTTGAACTCTTCTCCATTTTATTATACCACACATCAGATCACTAACTCCAAAACCCGCGAGTCATCACTAAAAAAAATAACTCTTTGAATGAACATAAAAAAAATCATGGAAAGGATTTCCACATGATTAACTTGCTTTATTTCAGCATTATGCAATTAACTTACGTTGGGTCAACTTAATTTATTAAGGTTGATTCAACTTATTTACTATGGTTGGGCACAGCTTAATTTAATAGTGTCAGCCCAACTAGTTTGCAATGTTTTAGACCAACTGATGTGAATGATTCAGGTATTCTAATTCATATATCCATTCATCCAATGCAATATAATTTATTTTAGTGTCACACTAATCATATTTTAGACTATAGCCAACTATTTGCTACCAATAGCACTTTTTAGCATCTTAAATGATAAGCTTTACATGTTTCATCAGCCAAGGTGTTTGCTGTGTGTATTGCTGAATCAGTCTTCAGCCTAACCAAATGCTCCACTCTTAATGGTCACCCACTGTAATTTAAATGGTTCTAATAATTTCAATGTAACTGAACATTAAACACAACTACGCACAGTCTATCAGGTCTTCCCCTTTTCTCATTTTCTCAAAAACACATACAATAACACTTAATTTCAACATTTATTCTCTCTTAATTCAGCTATATGCAAAGCATGCTGGGAACTAACAAGCACCGCCCAGTTTTAGTTAATGCAACACAAATCATTCATGTAATCCAACACAAACAGATTAAGTAAACTTAAATTTTACATATATTTAAGCAGATTGAACACAATCAAATTAAGTTTGGACAAAATGTACAGCAATTGTGTTGCTTAAGCTCATTTTAATTAAGCAATTTGAACAAGCAGCAAAAATCATTTTTTTCAGTGCTTAATCTTAATTTTTCAGTGCTTAATTTTTTCATTGCTTAATTAAAGCGATCGTGCCTCTTCAGAAAATTTCGACTAAACCGCTCAATTCATATGGATTAGTTCTACGATCTCTTTATGATAAAAAAAAACTTAAGGATAAACGGTACATTCTCATACATGTACAATATGTAATGTATATGATAATTCCACGTACAGATCATCCTGACAGACGTCACTCGCAGCAGAAGGATTTTGACAAATGGCTTATGTGAGTGTACAAGTGTGTGTGTGCAGAATTAAGCAGTGCTTAAACCACAGCCATTCGGTTCAAATTTAGAACTGCACTGACAAAGGCGATCCAAACACAGTGGAAATTGTGGTGAGAAACCAAGGGGAGGTTTTTATTTGAAATGAAATAACACAAATATCCACGGGACGTAAAGGTCATGCTGTGCAGGGGGCGGTAGGTCCAGAGGTACGGGACCAGGAGGTCATTGTCTCTGCAGGGGTCTGGCTATGTCACGCCTTCCCTGGACCTTGAGGACACCTTGTTTATACACGTGGGAGACCCGTGTCCTGTTAGAGAGACGTGTGGGAGCCTTTATGGCAGTGGTGATGAGGCACTATTGAGTTCAGGTGCGCCTCATCACACACGGGCAGAAGTACACAGAAACAGTCCCCCTCTTAGCCACCTGCTCCTGTGAATCTGCCGAGACCATCATGATGTGAGGGGAGGCAGACCCTTGGATGTATTTATGGTTTTATGCTGCTATTATTATCATTTGTTTGTTTGTTTTGGCTGAAGAGTACAGAAACCAAACCTATGTTGAGACATCTGCGCAACTTAATATTGTCCATCAACAAAAACCTTCAGTTTAGATGCATAGCAGGATTTACCTCAATTTCAGAAAGACTATTTTCAGTCCTCTCTTCACTCTTCCTGTGTGTGCCAGCCCAGTATGAATCCTGTTGTGAGAGCTTGTGACCTGTATTTGGGTGAGAAGAGGGGGAAAAATGAGTCCCATGGTGCCGGTGCTTAATTAGTACGCCAGAACAGTGAGGAAAAAGAAAAAAGAAAAAGAAAAACATGAGAACAGAGGATGGAGACAACAAGACAAATGGCTAGAGAACAGAATGATAAAATGGCAGCAATTATATCAGTTCACTGGCTGTATGGATCCTCAAAACACATTTATACTCCAGTTCTGGATTTTTGTAAAGTATGCACTCTGAGAACACAAGAAAAAGGGAATATTTCAGAGCTGGCCGTGACAGTAACAGCACACCAAGTGACTGGCATCAGAGAGAGAGAGAGATAAGACTAAACTTACTGGAACTCATTCATTTTCAATGAGAATCGGCGATTTGCGGCGACACAAGAGACTGAGACCATTGGCGATGTGATGTGGGTAAGTCCAGCTACAGTATTCAACAAATTTGAGAAGTAGGATTCCTGTCATGCAGTATGTTTTCAATTCATCATGTGTCTTACTAAATATTTAAATCTAATAATACATAATTATATTTGACCTAATAATAATAATATTTAACCCAATTATATAAAAATATTATTTATATATACGTATATATCAATATTTACAGATATACATATATATATATATATAAGAGATATTTATAATAATATTTATAATCAGAAATATTTCTTGAACAGAAAATCAGCAGCAATGATGCTGAAAATGCAGCTTTGCTATATTGGATTTTAAAATATATTAATAATACAAAAGAGTTATTTTAAATTGTAATCATATTTCACAGTATTACTGTTTTTACTGTGTATTCACTGTAAATCTTACAGACCCCAAACTTTTTAATGGTAGTGTAAGCTAAGTCTTAAAAATAAGTTGTTCATGTTGAGGGTTGGTGTCACTGTGAATGATTTCACTGTTCTCTATGATTTATCTCTACCCACATACCACGATTTAATAAAAAATGACGTGTTAAAAACCATGTCAGAAATACTTTGATAATCATTCATCTTGTTCATGATATGACACATTATGCACTGCTGCAATTTATATACAAGCCCTTTCCCATGCAGAATCCCAATTTTTACGGTAGCAGCACGAAAACTGATTCCTTGTCAAAATAAAATGGCATTCGCATCTTATTTTTACCAGCATTTTGAGATGATATTTTCAAAATCTATTGGCAGTAAAGCAGTCCACTAATCCAGCAGCAGTTCAAGCAACTACTAGTGACAAACAGTATAGGGACCTGACATCCGACAACCTACATCAATTAAGCTGTGCTCAGTGTGAAAGGGGAATAAAGTCTGTATACAGTATATCTTTATTAAGATTATTTTTTTAAGGACACCTACTGTGAGGTAAACTATGCAGAGCAGTTCAAGCGTGGTTTAAAAGACCAATCTTTCCTCCACTCTCAACCAAAACACCCCACCGAGCACAAGAGACACTCCAGTGAGAAGAAGATACCGCAGCACAGTAATTTCATTTCTTTTTTATCAGCAGTATAAAATGATGCAGCCTCTAATGGCTTATAGCCCATCAAATTAATGTCTGTCATAAAGCTGCATTCACTGAAGGATTTGGGCTAAAACTGACAGTAACAGCTGCAGTAATTGTACCACGAGTGAACATTGCCCTTCACTCTCCTTAATAAAACCGAAAATTGCTCATTTTTGAAACATCTATTTGAGCATGATTCAGTGAATAGAAACTGGCATAGAGAATTAGTTCTACAATAATTTACTTTGGCAAAAGCATAATAATATCCATGTTGCATTTTTTTAAGGACAACTTTAATAGGGCTATTTAATCATGTCTCTAAAGGTATACGAATTTGGAATAAGCTGAACTTTTTCTGTTTCTTATTGTTTTAACAATATTTTCTAGCTGGCTATGAACTAGTTCATTAGCTTGCTTTCCCTTAGTAAAGTGATTCGTAAAGTTGCGATAAAATGGAATCAGCCACATATTTTCTTTCAAATTTGTTACGTACGGTACGTCTGAGAAAAAGAAATAATGTAGGGCAGGGACTTGGTTCTATCCATCGGTTGTTGATTGGATGTAGGCAGATCCAAATGCATGCTTGCAGTAGGTTGTAAGAAAGGGGCGGGGTTTGAGCGAACTAAATGATTGGAGAAGTCCTGCACACCACCAGAGAAAGAAGTCTGTTGTTTTAAAAAATGAGGTAAAAAGAAAAAAAGTCAAATACACATGATTAAATTGTGCACAATAACACACAGCAAGCAATGTTGCATTTAAAAGACGTCTAATAGCCATCCAAACACAGCCCTGACATCTAAGTTAAAACAAGCCAAAATTTGGGCTGTCAGTGAAAGTTTTATAGACGTCTATCCATAGCCCAAGAATAGATGCACAAGCTACACATAGAACTTTAAACCAAACACCTTGTAATCACTGTTGACTTTGCTTACATGATAGAATATCATACATCTCGGCTATTGCTTGCTGAGCACATATAACATGCATTTAGAAAATAGATGTATGCATTTTCAGGTCATGCCGACTTTAGGTCTGTGTGACCTCATTCTGAAAAGAGCAAAATTTAATCCGAAACAGGTGAAACACCCTTTTTTTTTTTTGCGTGGAGCTTCAAATTGATCTGTTTTAAAGTTAAGAATAACCTATCTATTGTAATCTCCTCAGCTAGCACCAATGATTGTAAATAAATTTCACCTTAAAACCACACCCACAATTGGTTTTATTAAATTAACACTTTCTGAAGTTCACCTGAAATATCACCAAACAAACATTTTTGCAATTATTAGATAAAATAAAAATGAATGTGCCCCAGAAGCACTTAGAATCCTTACTTTTGTGTTTTTAGAAGGCTAGGTTGATTTACAGCTCCACCAACGGATTGCAACAGGAATGATTGTTTTCAAACATGTTTCCAAAACATTGCTCCCTGAATGCCATTGGTCGGACAAACAGGTACCCCATTGGTTGATCCAATGTTGCTAAGGCCTGGTCAGAAATGGTGATTTTGTACAGTGCCATTTAGCCTCAGTGTTATACTTTTCAGGTGAAGTCAGCCCACAAACTGCTACAGTAGCCTACTTATAGTTGTCTCTGTATATTAGGCTGGAATACAAGAAAGTATTTTAACATGCCAAATAATTTAAAAGCAAATCTGAAGCTTTAATGCTTAATTTTGATTACTATGCAGCAAAGAAACACATATTCCACATGGTCTCCAGTTCATTAAAAGGCCTAAATCTTCTATGCGACAGCCGTGGAAAATAACTCAGGCGCTGAGTTTCACTTGACGTTTTGAAAGATTAGATTAATTTATAGGTGCCTCCCCCCAGCATTAATCCACACTTCTATCAGACTCTATCTCTCCTTGTGCTCCTTGTGTGTTTGACGGAAGGTGAAACTATCAGTCAGCGTCCGTGCCGATCAATCGCTTCGATCGAACAGCTGCAGTCGGGCCTATTCATCACCTCAACCTTGTTTTTTTCTTCCATTTCATCCCTCCTTCCCTTCATTGTCCATCTCTCTGCTCCTCTGGGGATAGTTGTGCAGGTGTTTGACCCCTGTTAAACCAGAATAAAAGCTACTTATTATCTCTCTCTCTCTCTCTCTCTCTCTCTCTCAGGATGTGGGTGGAATGGTTGTGAGGATGCGTGTCAGGTGTCACAGGGAAGCTGGCAGACATGCTGGCACAAGTTTCTAATGTTTGTCCTCTATGTGTCCTGAAGGCAACAAAACCTGTTCGGGATGCTGTAACTTGTCATGAGTTTTGCGAGCAGGGCAGGTGTCCTCTTTCAGGGTTGAAGCCATCCATCTCACTTAAGCACGCGCACATGAACGCACACACAAGTGCGCGCACACACACAGGTTCTGCTGATGGTTGTGGTCGGAGTTGGTGAACTGTGCAGAGATTCATCCAGCATAACCCTGCTGATTTCAGAGCTTTTCTGAATTATTGCAGCCACCCCCTCATGCCTGCATGCTTTGAGCATCAGGCGCTCAGGTAATTTTACAGTTGCTTGCAAATTGAGGCCGAGCAGCATCAAACTGCATCATAATTGCATTAACTAGAACTAGAGATTTATTTGCAAGCCACTCTCTCTGGAGCTTAGTAGACTAGTTTTGCTCGCTGAATCAGCTTTGACATTTAACTCATATCTCTAAAACAATGCCCCCCCCCCTAGTCTACTACTAGTCACTTCGCATGACATCATCTTTAGAAACTCCCCAAAAGAAGCTTGCAAATACTCCAAAATGCACTTGAAAATCCACCTGAAAAATTTAAATAATTAATGCTATCTTCAACACATAGCTGTCCCATATGACCAAAGTGTGAAAACCACACTTTTGTTGAAAGTTGAATAGAAAGTTCAAAAGTACAATATTTTTTGGAAACAGGAATTTTTTAAAACGTTATAATAGTCTCTACTGTCACTTTTGATCAATTGAATGTGTTCCCTTAAATAAATCCCTGAAATAAAAAAATATATATATTTAATTATAAATATGAAACCATAAAAAGAATTACTATTCTTTTTGTCTGCTTAATCATTAGAGATTTACAGTAAAAAAAATAGTTTCAACTTAAAAAAAAGTAAGTGTTCGTGCTGCCTTGAAATTTTAAGCTGTCAACTTGAAATGTGAAGCTGTAAGTGACAACTTGGATATTTGAGTTGACTAAACTTAAAATTGTAAGGCAGCACGAACACTTACTTTTTCACTTACTTTGCACCTGAGACTCGTCTCTCTGTAGGCAAGGGCGTGGTTAGCTGGTACCATCTTAGGTCACAGGGCACCACAACTTCCAATAGGAAAATTCAACTGCAGTAGCCACCGTTCAACCTGCGAGGGCAGCACTCAGACGTTTTTACACCATCTATTGTAGAATTAAAACACTACCCAAATGTCAAAAAAATTACTTGAATCAATGAACAGCATTAATAAAGCCCCAGTCTTACAGATCATTAACTTAAAAAAAGTTGTTTTAGGGTTTAGCTACCCTTTAATGATAAGTTCATTTGACATTTGTCATGTTTAAATCAACTCTATGGATGATGTCATAAGTTTCAGGCTGAAAAAGAAAAAAGTAAAGTTAAACTCTTTGACAGAGAAGCATGTCATGTATGTCTATACCCTCTCTGTTGTTCATTGGTCATAACCACGATTGCTGCAAGAGCAATAACTATTAATTTATTAGAGCTATTATGGTTAAATCAGTGAGTATTAATATCAAGGTTGTTTAACTGGAGGGTCAGAGAGTCACAGGTTTTAATAAAATAAAGGAGAAGCGGCTGAATGGTTAACAGCCTTCATAAATACTACAGAAGCAGTGTAGACCTTAGTATTAAATAAATGGTCTACTAACTTCACAGAACTCTCTCTGCTTTATCTCCTCATTTAAATACGAAGCTAAACCCTAAGGGCCCCTCTCTCGCTCACTCTTTAATTTCACTCATCCCTTTTTTTTTTTTTAATCAATTTGATTTTATCTTGGGAAAGTTATTTTAATATGTCTACATATTATTTCTTTCTCAGCAAGACTGTGTAACATCAATTATTCAATGACTACAGAACTGTAAAATAGGTTAACATTCATTATGCGCTCACTTCATCTAAGAAGATTCAATTTAAACAAAAGCAGGGACAGAAATTTAGAAAGTACCCCACCTAGACAGACATGTTCATTTGCGAATGCTAAAACACCTGTTTTCATTGAGACAAGAATGAATGGGGCAGCTCTGGCCACCTGACTTCATTAGGTGCTATACATTATTTTCTGGAACACGTTTAAAAGTTCCCTTAGCCTTTTGGCATTTTTGACAGCTAGGTTAGTGTACCTGCTAATTAGCGTGCTAGCAAAGTTGAGCCATGAAAGCTGAGGTTCATGTTGCCATGGTGCGTGTAATATGTAATGTGAGTTTTGCCACTGGAGTCTCAGGCGGACACGCTCGCTCTGCAAGGGTGGACACAGTGGAGAATCACAGGCAAAGGCCAGGCTAATCACAAATGCTGGCGCATGAAGAAGAAAGCACCAAGGAAATGGAAAAAGAGATGACTATAACTGGAGGGTTAACACATCAACACTGGAGCACCACTGATTTCCCGGCGTGTGATAATTTACAGTGAGCTGTGTCTGGCTGGCTGATATACCGAGTGGAAGCATAATTCTATCCGATCAGGCTGAAAAGCCATGGCTGACAGCTTATTGCTGTTGACCAATAGGAGATGTACATCACTCTCTTACTTTCGCTCGTTTACGCTACTGTTTGAGTTTATGTGTGCTCTATTGTTAGCTTTACCAGCTTTACTGTATACAATCATTCTCCTATTCTCAGTATTCCTCTCATTATCCATAAATGACTTCTCTAATTAAATCAAAACACTTTCCCCCAGTGTTTACATGACGTTTATTTATGCATTTTACACATTTAATATATGTTTAAGCATAACTGGGTGTTTCCTCAACTTTGAGCACTTTTTATGTCCCAGGGGTTGATTTTTATTAAAACAACCGATTTAAAATTGCAGCTTGCAAAATGAAGATCACATTAAATTTGTGGAAGCCTTCACAACTTTTACCCATGCCACCACCAAAATCATAATTTATTTGTACTATTTTTCAAATGCTATTTAAGGCTTGTTTTAATGTTTACCCTTCTCCCATACCAAGACTGTAAACATTAAAAGTCCTTTATAAAAATATGGATTATTACATTTAAAACTATGATTTTTGTTTCAGATTTCATGTTTGTTTGTTTGTTTGTTTGTTTTACAGTTCAGACGTTCAAAACCCCATCTGGATAAAATCTGGATATACAAAAAATCAGATTTTTGCGGGTAGTCTGAACATAGCCGTGGACGAGAGTACACAGCAGCCATAACCCTTTATGGTACAGAATTGTCATATGGCAACAATTCATTTCTACTCATTTCCTTGTTATTCAGAAAACAATACAATATATTGCACTATGGGAATTAAAAGGGCCGGCCTTAAGGTAGCCAATGATGTGCTGTTTTTAAGTCAAATGACATTTAAATGTCCCTCCAAAACTCTCTTTCTGTCACCCTCACACGGAAGACACCAGTTGAAGTGCTCCAGAAATTGCTCTATTAACCTAATTTCTTAGCATCTCTTCTCAAGGGGGATTTTTTCAGCATCTTTGATAAGTAATTTAGATATTTTTATTCACAAATCAACTTTTTCTAACATAGTTTTACTGTAAATTGAGAAAATATCAATGTTTCCATTTATGGCAACGCTGTACCACTACGGAAAAATAGGTATGTTGCCACATGGCAACGCTGTACCACAGTGGAATTGCAGTAGGCCTAATGTGTTTTCCCATTGGGATTTTTTATAGATAGTAGCATCAGCAATATGATTGTAGTATAGTTCACAAATTGAACTATACTACATAAATTGCGAACCTTCTCAGAACCTGTTTGTTTTTCCACTAACTAGAGCCCAGCGAACGACGTCGTTACATCACTGTGTATGTCGCCATACGTCTTAGCTTTCCCAGAAACGCTTGCGCCAACTTCAAGCATAACAATTACAATAACCTCGACCCCAGCCCCCGACGTAAGCATGACGTGTCAAAAGAACGGTTCTAGTCCAGCAAAGAGTTGGTGCCGCTTTGGAACCAATTTTCCTGGCCGAGAACCGGTTCTTTGGCTGTCGAAACACAAAGAACTAATTCGCGAGTACGCACCCGCTCTGAACCGGCTCTCAAAATGTTTTGGTGGAAAAGATTTAATACTGCAATATTGAGATTAGTGCTGAATGCCTGTTAAACACACAATCTATTGATAATCTGAGTAACTGATCTTTGACTAATGGAGTCTTGGTGTTTTCTATCCAGCCACACTCATTCAGTCAGTGACACTGTTGTAAACTCAAATTATTAAGTAATTTTCCAGAAGCATATGCGGATATGAACATCCAAGAATGATGTTTAAACTGCACCAGAGAGACTGCTGCTACAGTATAGAGAAAGTCTCTTTATATTTGATGAACATGGGCTGCTTGTATCGTGGAGTATTTATTTTATGATGTTTTGCCTTGTCTTTTAAATTGTGTTTTGCAGTGTTCAGAGTCAAATGTAGGCCCTAGGCAGAGAGCGAGAGAGAGTGAGGGAATATGAATGGAGTGTTTGTTAGTCAGTACGAGCTCTCTCTCCTCAGAGATCAGACATCATTTGTACGTGGTGCAGCAGTTCATTCATCATTAATTAGCAGAGCCGTGTGAAACAATGTTTCTCTGTATTACTTACCTGAGCAGATGCAAGTGTGTGTGTGTGTATCAATCTAAGCCTAATTTACCCCAACATGTTTTTGTTGTCAGTGTAAGTGTTTAGACAGGCCTCAGTAAGGATTCTGCAGTCCAATTACACATGCTTGGGTGATTTTATGTTTACGCAGAAGTAGTATGTTCGCATTCACACATGCACACACACATAAAGCCAATTCCTAACAAATATGTTTGTGGCTGTTTTGTGGTTGTGGTGAGTTTTTCTGTGCGTGTATCTTGGTCTAAAATTAAAGAGATTGTTCAGTCAAAAATTAAAATTCAGTAGCCATTTACTCACCTTCATGTTGTTTCAAACACATGTAATTTTTCTTTCTTCTGACATAAAGGTATAAATGTAGTCCAAACCACTTGTGTGCAATACTTAAAGTCTTTTGAAGTAATTTGAAGTTGATCAAAATCAAAAGATTTGGAATATAGCACAGTCCGGACAACTTTTATGATACATTGATGAAACACACATTGTTTTATTTTTTATTTATTTTTTTAAATGAGGGTGAGTAAATAAAAACTTGATTTATTTCAACATACCGCAAGGGCCAAATGTAAATTTGCTTTGGCAAGAACGCTAGCTGTTTGTTAGGCATTACTTAAAAGCATTGCAAGAACTTTAGTCAGACCCTTTTCTGATGTACAGTAAATTAAATGATTGCTTCAATTCAAAGACGTACAAAGCTGCTTACAAAAAGATGCATCTTCAAACTACTTTTATTTACAGTTATTTATTAATTTAATTTTACAATTAGTTGTTTTCCTCTATAACGCCATGTGGCGGTACATATGTGGAATATTCTTCACATTAAGCCACAAAAATGAATCATATGTGTCTCCATGTTTTGTGACAGTTGGTGTCTCGCTGTGGACTGTGATGCTATGAGTTCCAGAATAAAGACACAAACAAATAAATAATACCACTGCCATTGGAGCATATATATATACACTCACCGGCCACTTTATTAGGTACCCCATGCTAGTAACGGGTTGGACCCCCTTTTGCCTTCAGAACTGCCTCAATTTTTCGTGGCATAGATTCAACAAGGTGCTGGAAGCATTCCTCAGGGAGTTTGGTCCATATTGACATGATGGCATCACACAGTTGCCGCAGATTTGTCGGCTGCACATCCATGATGCGAATCTCCCGTTCCACCACATCCCAAAGATGCTCTATTGGGTTGAGATCTGGTGACTGTGGAGGCCATTTTAGTACAGTGAACTCATTGTCATGTTCAAGAAACCAATTTGAAATGATTAGAGCTTTGTGACATGGTGGAAGTAGCCATCAGAGGATGGGTACATGGTGGCCATAAAGGGATGGACATGGTCAGAAACAATGCTCAGGTAGGCCGTGGCATTTAAACGATGCCCAATTGGCACTAAGGGGCCTAAAGTGTGCCAAGAAAACATCCCCACACCATTACACCACCACCACCAGCCTGCTCAGTGGTAACAAGGCATGATGGATCCATGTTCTCATTCTGTTTACGCCAAATTCTGACTCTACCATCTGAATGTCTCAACAGAAATCGAGACTCATCAGACCAGGCAACATTTTTCCAGTCTTCAACTGTCCAATTTTGGTGAGCTCTTGCAAATTGTAGCCTCTTTTTCCTATTTGTAGTGGAGATGAGTGGTACCCGGTGGGGTCTTCTGCTGTTGTAGCCCATCTGCCTCAAAGTTCGACGTACTGTGCGTTCAGAGATGCTCTTCTGCCCACCTTGGTTGTAACGGGTGGTTATTTGAGTCACTGTTGCCCTTCTATCAGCTCGAACCAGTCTGGCCATTCTCCTCTGACCTCTGGCATCAACAAGGCATTTCCGCCCACAGAACTGCTGCTCACTGGATGTTTTTTCTTTTTCGGACCATTCTCTGTAAACCCTAGAGATGGTTGTGCGTGAAAATCCCAGTAGATTAGCAGTTTCTGAAATACTCAGACCAGCCCTTCTGGCACCAACAATCATGCCACGTTCAAAGTCACTCAAATCACCTTTCTTCCCCATACTGATGCTCGGTTTGAACTGCAGGAGATTGTCTTGACCATGTCTACATGCCTAAATGCACTGAGTTGCCGCCATGTGATTGGCTGCTTAGAAATTAAGTGTTAACGAGCAGTTGGACAGGTGTACCTAATAAAGTGGCCGGTGAGTGTATATATAGGAAGATAAGTTTTTTTTTTTTATCTTTACAAAGTAAATAATGACAGAATTAAAAACAAATTTAGCAAACTGTCCCTTCAAATCTTTACTTTTTTATCCATTTTATTAAGCTTAGAAGCCATTCAAATTTAAATTTAAATTTAATCCAATTTAAATGTTAAGTGTTCAGTAGTCAGTTGTCCTTGTGAAACAACTTCATCAATCACTAAAAAGAAGTCTTTGTCTTAAAGGTAAATGTTTTTTAATAAATTCTGGAAGTCAAACCTAACTCCAGTGGACTGTAGAAAAATCTTTTTTTAGAGTGTGTGACTGATCAACACACTTGATGATCTGTGATCGGTCTATAAACAACTGTATTTAATAGTCAATAAGCTAAAAAAATGAGCTGCTGAATTCAAAGTTTGAAACAGGGTAAATAAATATAAAGCAGCTTTGTGGCTATACATGCTTTAGTACTGTGTGTGTCTGCGGGGGATCAATGGCAACAGTGTTTGACTGGGACTGTGTGCAGCACTGAGGCTGATTAAACTCAGAAATGAGCAGCTGAGTTTGACCTCTCTTTCAAAGCCATTATTTCACACTGTAGGGCTTGATAACCAATCAATAAACACCATGCACTCTGAGACCTTCAACTGCTGCTTCACACACATACTCAGACATTGTAGGTTTGCTACTTTATAAACTATTTATGTTTTGTAGGAAGGGTGACACTCTAATGATTAGATTTGATGTTGCTGCCCAAACACTTGACTTTTGGTTACATAAACAGAGGAACAGGTGATGTCAGAGGTGGGAGGTTAAGTGAGGACTACAGTATGTCTTTGTTCACATACTTACACCAGCTGGTCAGGGTTTGGCCGGTTCGGCCTGTTCGGCAGTTAAGGATAAGGATAGGATAACGAGGATAGGATAAACTTTATTAACAAAAAAGCTGGTAACAAAAAAGCTGGTAACCCATCTGGCCCAGTAGCCTTGTTAGTGCACAAGTGCCTAAAAAGGTGCTGCACATCACGTGGGTCTACTTCCACCCAGGGGGTGTCTTTAGTATCAGGCACTGATTGTAATATTCTATGACATTCCTCTAAATCATTTTGTGCCTCAGATGTCAAATAAAATTGTTTAGCTCATTTGATCTTTGTAAATTGTCTAATGTTGTAATATGTGTAAATAGTGACCAATTTCATTGTTTCCCAAAGTTTTCTTGTGTTAGAAGTCTAAAAAACGTCTCCGGTTACTATCGTAACCTCGGTTCCCTGAGAGGCGGGAACGAGACATTTCGTATCAACGCTACAGGAACTCCTCCCTTCTCCACTTTTGTTGAAATCTTATGGGCTAACGCCAGCTTGGAACAGCTGGCCAATTGTCGCGAAGTATGCAAATACTGACAGGCTCGCGGGCAGTATAAAATGCACGGCCGCGACAATTGTGTCAGAATCACGACTGAACGCTTGCACAGCTGGTCAAACAGCGAACACAGCGGCTAACGCAATGTCTCGTTCCCGCCTCTCAGGGAACTGAAGTTACGATAGTAACCAGAGACGTTCCCTTTTGAGTGCGGTAACTCTACATTGCGTAGCAATGCTGCGGGAACTGTATTAAATCCCGCCGTGAGAGTAGTGAAGATAAGCTCTGATAAATGGGGTCAAGCTACACCAGCCACGGAAGAGACAGACAGTCAGCCAATATGCGCCCCGTTAGGAGTGCTCGCATCTGATAGGCGGAACTAGACCAATGAGACATCAGCTCCGACCCTATCCAAATTTGCATATCCAAACGCAATGAAAGCGAAGGCTGCACTGATCCAGGGCAGACACAACACAATAAGCACTCAAGCATGAGGGTTAAACACAGTGTCAACGGCGGTAGCGGTGACAGCTGTATTAACACTAGTAGCCATATACACAGAGTTAACAGCATAGCGGTAACAACTGCATAGTTGGTTACAATAAAAACAGCAATACATGAGTAAGAAACTTAACTCACCGAAAGCACTTGCAACGCCACAGACAGTACATCCAGCTTGTAAAATCTGGCGAAGATGTTCTGAGAAGACCAGCCAGCAGCAAGACATAAATCCTGGATAGACATCCCTCTAGACCAGGCCCACGAAGAGGCAACCGCCCTCGTCGAATGAGCTCTGATGTTAAGGGGACAATCTTTCCCCTGGCATTCGTAAGCCAATGCGATAGCGTCCACAATCCAGTGAGAAAGTCTCTGTTTTGAAACAGCACGTCCCTTAGTACATCCACCAAAGCACACAAAAAGCTGGTCTGACTGACGAAAGGCGGCCGAGCGATTCACATACATCCACAAAGCCCTGTCAGGGCAAACAGCGCTCTGAGCGTCACCATCATGCGAAGATGACGGCTCAGCAGATAAAGCGGGCAGGGAAACAACCTGTGCTTTGAACGATGCAGAAAGTGACTACGGCACATAGCCCCGTCTCGGCTGGAAAGTGACGCTGCAGTCGCCGGGTCCGAAAAAGATACAATCATCGTTCACCGAGAACGCGTGTAAGTCTCCAATGCGCTTCGCAGAGGTGAGAGCAAGGAGTAAAGCCTATTTCAGGGAGAGCTCCTTAACCGCAATAGAAGCTAGGGGCTCGAACAGCGGTAGAGAGAGAGCCCACAAAACTAGAGCTAGATCCCACAGTGGCACAGATGGTGGCCGCTCCCCTGAGAAATCTGGTCACCAGAGTGTGCTTACCGATCGATTGCCCGTCAACCGGGGAACGAAACTAAGCAATAGCGGCCACATACACCTTCAGCCTGGATGGCAAACTCCCGCTATACAGTCTGTGCTGTAAGAAGAGCAAAACAGATCACCGGGTCGATATCGATGTCCTGGCACCATTTCGCAAAAACTCCCCATTTTAGAGCGTAAAGGCGCCTAGTGGAAGGCGCACGCGCGCCTTCGCAAGTGTGCCCAGTGTCTCACTCATTTAAGGTCAATGAAGCATCCATACATGAAGGTTCCACAGCTTGGGGCTGGGGTGCCATATCGTGCCGTTCGCCTGAGACAGCAGGTCCTTCCTGAGGGGGATTTGCCAAGGGGGAATCACCATTATCTCTCTCAGGTCCGCAAACCAGGGCTGGTTCGGCCAGTTCGGGGCCACAAGGATCACTGACGCTCGCTCCTCCCTGATTTTGCATAATACCATAGGCAGAATTTTCACCGGAGGGAAGCGTAAAGCCTGGCTTTCGGCCAACACAATGTCAGAGCATATCCCGCCAGCGGGGAGTGAGTTAGCGAGAAGAACATCTGACAGTGCGTGGTCTCGCTTGTGGCAAACAAATCCACGTCCGCCCTCCCGAATCGATCCCAAATAATTCCAGCGATCCGGGGTGAAGCATCCACTCTCCTTGAGGAATCCCGTTCCTCGAAAGTATGTCCGCTCCGCGGTTTAGGAGACCGGGGATATGCGCCACTCTAATGGAGAGAAAGTGTCGATCCGCCCACAACAGGAGACTCACTGCCTGTTTGAAAAGAGCTCTGGAGTGCACGCCGCCCTGGCGATTTATGTACGAAACCACTGACATGTTGTCGGTTCGAATCAGTACATGCTGCTGCTCCAACCTCGACAGAAAAGCTTCCAGGGCTAAGGACACCGCCTTTAATTCCAAACGGAATTAACTCTCTCTGTGTTTCCGACCACAGACCTGAGGCAGGCACGCCCAAGCACACTGCTCCCCAGCCTGAGGTCGACGCATCGGTCGAGACCACGGTGCGTTGCGTCACTATTCCCAAAGGCACTCCTGGGCTGAACATATCTGGGTTGCGCCACGGTCTCAGAGCACTGACGCAGCTGTGAGTGACCGGAATGCACGTGTGACCTGAAGACCGTGCCCTCAGCGGGATTCGAGTTTTCAGCCAAAATTGCAGTGGCCGCATATACAGCAGGCCCAGATGGCACACTGAAGAAGCTGCCACCATCAGCCCCAGAAGCCACTGAAATTCCCTTAGTAAAACAAACCTACCCGGTCTGAAACGGCGCAGAATCGATGAAATTGTCTCTATGCGCTCTTGAGAGAGGTGGGATCGCGTCGCCACAGAGTCGAAACACACGCCCAGATATGTTATAGGGCCCTATTTTAACGATCTAAGGGCATGGTCTAAAGCGCAGGGCGCAAGTTCACTTAGGGCGTGACCGAATCCACTTTTGCTAGTTTAATGACGGGAAAAATGGTTGGCAAAAACAAATATTGCGCCATTGACTTTAGACCAGGCTTTAGACCAGAGGGGCGAGGCGCCAAGGAAGAGAAAGATCTCGACGAGGGCTGGAGCGATCGACGGGGCATCACGTGGCTCATTGCTTTCGCGCACTTCTGTGTCTCGGAGAAACACTCCGTGACTGACTCCACGGCATCACCAAAGAGGCCAGAGGGAGTGACAGGAGCGTTAAGGAGCGTCTTGCAGTCCGCGTGCTTCAGATCAGCTAGGGTTAACCACAGGTGCGTGTTAAGGATGATCATAAAACCCCTGGAGCGCCCGATGGCCTGGGTGGAGCGCTTGGTCGCCATAAGCGCGAGGTCCGTCGCCGTGCGCAGATCCTTTATGACGTCAACATCTGCGACGCCGCCATCCAGGGACTGCAGAAGTTTGGCCTGGAACACCTGCAGTATGGCCATGGAGTGAAGAGCAGATGCTGCTTCGCCCGCAGATGCATAGGCCTTGTCAGCCTGGTGGGCCGTGAATCTGCACGGCTTGGACGGCAGGCTGAGGTCCGTGCTCAGAGAAGAAGAGGATTGTTTGAGGACTGAACATTGTTTAAGTCCACAAACAGCAGGTTCGTATTAATCGCAAAACACCTTGCGTCGCATTTAACCGTGTTAACTTTACAATCCACATTCTAAAATACTAAAAACAATCACTTAAAACAAAAGAAAAAAGCACTTAAACAAACAAACAATCATAGCACGAGCCCGTGATGCTGCAGAGCTGCGCCACATATTTGGTATCCCTTAAAAGCATACTATTATTATGTGGGGAAATTAAAGCATACATACACTTAGGCCTATGTGCACTTATTTAAATTAATAAAATAAAATAAAAATTTAAAAGTGGCTAAAGATTAAGCTTTTATTGTCTTAACCACAAATTATTGGTTAGGAAATGAGCTAAATGCTCTACTTAAAAAGCCATGGTCTTAGAAAAACATCAAGGACAGAATGAAGTTTTTGGCAGAATATGGGAAGTTGTGTGTGGCGTGATGATTCACAATGAAACACGAGTTGCATGGTGATACTCCAGAGCGGTGTCTTGAAAAATCTGCTGAGAAATATAATTAAAATGCATCTCTACCATAGAGAAGCATGGAGGCAGAGGTGTCATTGTGTGGGGAACCTTTTTTTAGCTGCTGGTATTGAAGAGCTACTTCTCTGTGATAACTCATTTAATGCTTTGGAGAACATTACACAATGGCTTGCTTCCCACAAATGAAAAGTTGTTATCTAAAGAGGAATGAGCAAATGTTATTTTTCAACATGAAGACAATGCTCTGGGAGACACTCATGAACTGTTTGAAGCCATTAACATTAAGTGAAAAAACAAAGACTCTTCTTCCTGTAAAAAGCTGTCTGCAAGTTAGGGAAGGCTATTCGGTGCTTCATCTGCAGTATTTCTGTATTTCTGTCAGGACCACTATCGTCAAATACGATTGACAATTAGCATACAGTTTGGATTGGCGGTATGGTTCCGTTCTGGCCGAGAACTCCCTGCGCATCCATGCAGCTAGCATGGATAAGAGAAGGGAGAGCAGCAATAACCCCCCGTAAGGTAAACAGAACAGAGCCAACATGAATGTATTGCAGATATCATTAATTCAAGATTTTAAAATACAACATAATTCAAGAATTTATTCTGATTCAAGGGGAATCAGAATGCCAAATGCTGACTGACGAGAGGAGGAGCTGGGGATGGAGGAGGGTAATTAGCTCCTGAGAAATGCGATAGCTGCTGATAATACTGAAGGAGCTTATGTATACAGTGATAGACGTCATATTCCTATAGGTAGACGTGGATCAGCTGAGACTCAGCTGATGCGAGCTTGACTAACGTGACATGCCAAAACTGACGCTATACGCTTGATTTCTTGACCAGTGATTTATGAATAAAATGGTTAAGACCATTAAAAGACCACTTAATAATTTGACATTTTTGATTTGGCCTTTTTTTTTTTTACAGTACAATTTGAAAGAGAGTATTAAATGAATGTTTCTTCTGTCTATTAAATATGAATATAAATTATGAATATGAACCATTGTTTTTTTGTTTTTTGTTTTGTTTTGTTTTTTTACTTAACTGGCTCAGAACAGGCTTTTCCAAAATATTACTTAGTGAAATGTTATAATATTTTAGGAAGACACAGAGGATGAGTTGTGTGTGTTCAGGTCTCATATGGCTATAATGGAGTGGATTCTTCATACATTTTTTCTTTACCATTTCAGCTGTTCATTACGCTGTTCCCTAATTAACCTTGTTTTGCCTAATTGTAAGGCAGCAAGAATTGTTCACTGGTAATGCAATCCCAAAATACAGCAAAGCTGCAACAGTGGGGGGAAAAAATCCAAGATGTCAGAGGGGGAAAAGGGGAGAAATGTTTCTTATACATAATTGTATATTGTATCAATACATAAATGTTTAAAATGGATGTGAGGCATGATATGCAAGGCAGCAGGATATGTAGGCAGTGAAACAGCTTCTTTCGTTGCGTGTGTTTGTGTTTGCGCTTAAGAGAGTGTTTCATTCATAGTAAAATCCGAAGAAACCTCAGCTCTGTATGGTGTTATTGATCTGATGAAAAGTGTAAGGCTGGACAGAAGTGAAACTGAACCTCAATCAGAAGTGAGTGTGTGGGATTACAGGATCTGTACATCAGAGAGCCGAGAGCTGTAACCAATCAGAGTGCAAGTCAGAGGAGCAAAGCCAGGAGTAAAAGATCATCTGGGGAGCAGGTCCGAGGAGCAGAGAGCAGTTACTGGAGCACAGAGAAGCAACAGAGGTGCAGAGAGCTCATGGCTTCAATAAAGCATGAATGAGACTGAATGCACCGCAATAATTTAATGTTGCCACACGATTCTGCCTTCAGCTGTGGAAGTAAGTCTTGATGTCTCAGTGAGAGCGTAATGATGTTTCAGTGACAGTGTGAGTGTGCACCTAAAAATAGATCTATTGATCGCAGCACAGCTAGTGTGTTACACCCCACGACGAGGCAGGATTTTATTATATGTAGCTACTCAACAACCTTTACTTCAATCATCTCATCTCATCTTGTTGCCATGTCTAAATATGTGTGTTTTTTTAATGTTAAGAATAATAAGAAAGTTAAGAGGTAACAAGCGCTGCAGGTCACAGATGAGTCATAGAATCTGATGAGGTCTAACCAATAAATCAGCCACAACAGGCGCTGTCTGCAGAGCTGGAAGTTTTCTGACTTTCTTACAGAAAGTATATATCAAGAGGCAGATATAATGGCCTGTGAGGTTAAAAATAAAGTTTCTGAAATTTAACATGGCCTGAGGATTTCATGTCCATCACTGGTAGAAACCTTAGGAGACACAAACAAACAAAACCCTGCTAACAACTGATAAACAGTTATACGAGAGAGAGCAAGAGACAAAGAGACAGAGAGATAAATAAATAAAGATAATAAAAGAGATAAATAATAAACTAGATAATAAAGCAAAGATTTTTGAAGTACGTTTTATACGAAAATCCTATTTCAGTTTTGCATGCATAAATAATTCAAGATTATGCATGCAAATACATACATTGATCATAAAATGTTTTGGACCCCTTTTACATCTGTAATTGAAATTGGAAATCAATATGTTAAGGTGTAAACAGACAGACAGAGAGACTTCATTTCTCTCCTTATCCTGAAATAGTTCAAATGGGAATAAGGTTTCAAACTCCATCTCTATTGAAGGTCTTCAGTTCCACAGCATTACTCTCTGTCAAACATCCACAGCTGTAAATGTGTGTGAAGCACTTTATCACTGCTGAAAATTTGATACTGGTCCAATGTTTTAATGCAGAGCATGGAGAAATACATCAATAGCACTGTGAAAAAGTGTTAGATTCCAAAGGGACTGTGTGTGTGTGTGTGTGTGTGTGTGTGTGTGTGTGTGTGTGTGTGTGTGTGTGTGTGTGTGTGTGTGTGTGTGTGTGTGTGTGTGTGTGTGTGTGTCTCTGTGTGTGTGTGTGTCTCTGTGTGTGTGTGTGTGTGTTTTACTTTTAGATATGTGCTCTCTATCTAAGATAAAGCTTGACACAGCAGATTACATACATCACACGACATCTTCAAATCTAATCACACAGAACTATGACTCGCACACACACACACCACGGAGGACTGTGTGACACCGTGTCATTTTCCTACACTATATAGGACTGTTAAAACATAGCTTGAAAAGAGAGGATGGCCTCCTTCCCTTATTCTGTAAAAAAATCTTTGCTGAGCTTGCCTTTTGGAGATTGTGCTTTCTAATCAGTTTGAGTGTGGAAAGAACATGGTACTTCCCTCTGCCGAGATCTAAAGCTCTGATCTACAGCTTTGAGAGAGAAACAGAAGGGCAATTCACTTTCTTTCTCTCTTCCTGTGGGAGTCATCTGCTTTACACTGATGTATTAGGGGGTTCTGGTGTTGTTGCGAAGTGAAGACTCTCTGCGGAGCGTGTATGGGTCTCTGGAGTCTGAGGCTTTGTGATGTGAAGTGGGTCAAACAGGGCTGTTACTGGGAGCAGTCCAGATCTCCGCTGGGGATTCTGCTCCCACGGCTCAAACACAACAGGCCACTGCGGCTAATACTGCAAGCTGCACATCGCTAACACTAACAACACTAAACTAACACTAACTAACACTAAGCTGGACGTACAACACAGAAGCGCTGCGCAGTTACACTACGTGAACTAACTCGAGGCCCACATAGAAGGAAATTAATAGCTGAATAAAGTTTTTTTTTTTTTTTTTTTTTTTTTTTTTTTTGCACAATAAGTATTCTCGTCGCTTGATAAACTTAAGATTGAGCCACTGTTGTCACTTGTGGCGCTTTTCCATTACCAGTACCAGCTCGACTCGACTCGACTCGCTTTGGCTCGCCTCGACTCGGCTCGCTTTTCGCTCCGTTTTCCATTGCAAAAAAAGTACCGCCACAAATAGTACCCGGTCGTCATAGCGACGCCTTTCGTTCCTCGTTGCCCCATCAAGCTCTCGCTGGATCCTCTCTTCGGCAACCAAACAAAGGAATGTCTGCACCTCCTCGTTTGACCACGACGTATTCTTCCGAGTTGCCAAAATAATAGTAGTAAGTTTAGTAACTATCTCTGGCCAAACTATTTAAAAATGGCGGGGTTATTTTGGATACTCCATCTGGCGCGTGCAATGATGACGAAGTGAATATTGACGATTCTCTCTGACCAATCAGCAGTCGGCATTGTTTTCACGTCACATTTTAGTATCGCCTTAGCTCGCCTCAGCTCGCTTAGAACCTCGCCGGAGGTGTTACGAAAAAAGTACCCGAAAGCAGGTAGGCTACAGGTACAACTTTTACACAGTGGAAAACCAAACAAAGGCGAGTCGAGTCGAGTCGAGCCGAGCCGAGGCGAGCTGGTACTGTGTGGTGGAAAAGCGCCATTGGACTATTTTAACTATGTCTTTAACTTTTCTGGGCCGGGAAGTTTCGATCCCTTAAGAAGCCTAGGAGTGATCCAGCTCTCAGAAATCAAAAATATCTTAATTTGTGTTCCGAAGATGAACAAAAGTCTTACGGGGTTGGAACAACATGAGGGTGAGTAATTACTGACAGAATTTTCATTTTGGGGTGAACTATCCCTTTAATAATAGGCTACCGCACACAGCCATACAGTGTTGCACTACATTGCTAACAATAATAATACTGCACGTCATAATACAGTGCTAATTAATTATGGTGCATAGCTAACATTATTTTATTTTATTTTATTTTATTATAATACCACACACAACTATGCATTGCAGATTATACTGTATTGCTAACATTAATAATACCGCACACAACTATACTTATTACACTGCATAGCTAACATTAATACCGCACACAACTATACAGTTGTAACGTACGGACAGAGGCGGTCGGATCCATGTGCAGCACTTTATTTAAACTTAAAACCAAGCAGACATCAACTCAAGCAGACAGTTCAAAAAGGGGCAATGAGGAAACTCGTGGTCAAAACAGGCTTAGGTCGAGGCAGGCAGCACAGGTTCAAACAGTCCAGGTAACAGGCAAAGATCAGGAGTCCAGGGAAACACGGAATACTAAAACAAGGAATAATGCTCAGAGATGCACGCTTACAGTGTAACAAGACTTCGCAAAGGACCAAGGAGAAACACAGGTTTAAATCAGGAGCTCAATCACCAATAATGAAACACAGCTGAACATAATAAAACATAATGAGTCCATGGGGAAAACATAAAACAATGTGAGAGTGCCCTCCAGAGGCTCTCGAGGGCACTACAACTGCTGATCGTCACATAACCCCCCCTCTAAGGAGCGGCTTCCAGACGCTCCTAAGAGCTCCGGGGGGAGGTCAACGGGGGCTGGGATGGAGGGCCAGGCCCGTGGAGAGGCAGGAGGCAAGGCACATGGAGAGGCCTCGGGCCTAGAGACCACAGCGGGGCAAGAGACCACAGGGAAGCACGCGTCGAAGACAACCAGGGTGGAACACACTTGACAGGAGACCAGGGTTGAACACACTTGACAGGAGACCAGGGTTGAACACACTTGACAGGAGACCAGGTTTGAACACACTTGACAGGAGACCAGGGTTGAACACACTTGACAGGAGACCAGGGTTGAACACACTTGGAAGGGGACCAGGACGGAGCAGACTCGGACGGAGACGAGGGCGGAGCAGACTCAGACGAGGGCGGAGCAGACTCGGAGGGAGACGAGGGCGGAGCAGACTCAGACGAGGGCGGAGCAGACTCAGACGAGGTCCATGTCAGCGTCACCTCCATGGCCCTCACAGAGTACCTACTGCCCCCCCCAAAAAAATACTTGGGGAAATTCACAGGTTCAGGAAAGCCCTCCCGGAACTTGAAGGGCGCAGGCAGGGCGAGGCGCAGAGGCGGGGCCGGCAGGGCGAGGCGCAGAGGCGGGGCCGGCAGGGCGAGGCGCAGAGGCGGGGCCGGCAGGGCGAGGCGCAGAGGCGGGGCCGGCAGGGCGAGGCGCAGAGGCGGGACCGGCAGGGCGAGGCGCAGAAGCGGGGCCGGCAGGGCGAGGCGCAGAGGCGGGGCCGGCAGGGCGAGGCATCTGGGAACGCCTTCCGGAGCCTGGCGAGCCAAACGAGTCCTCCTCCTCCTCCTCCTGCGACGGCGCTTCACTGGGCTTGAAACTTTCACTTGGCTGGACTCACTTGACTCACTTGACTCACTTGACTCACTTGACTCACTTGACTCACTTGACTCGGCACTTGACTCGGGACTTGATTCGGGGCTAGATTCACTTGACTCGGGATTCGATTCTTTAGAGTCGGATGGCACGTGCTCAAACTCCAGTTCGGCCGGCGAAACCTCCGCTGTATCTGGATTAGCAAGTTCAACAAAACCAGTGCGGAATACGGGCTCGAGGGGTCCGATACGATGAGTGGGTTTGGCAGGAACGATAAACTTGAAAGCCCCTCTGACGGTCCTCAAGGGAGGATCAAACAGTTTGGCGAGCTGAGGCTTTAGCGGCGTGCGGAATGAGTGAGAGAAATCCGCCGCATACGAACCTCCCCGACGCAGAGACAAGAGCAGTTCCTCGGGATCCTCCTCTTCTGCGGGGAGTTCAAAAGCCTCTCTGAATAGGGCGATAAATACCTCATAAGAAGGGAACGACATCCGACCTGGTTCCCAGAGCGCGCCTGCCCACTCCAGAGCCTTTCCAGTGAGCAGTGAGCAGATGAGGGAAACGCGGTCGTTACCCGAGGTGTAAAACTGGGGATAATGATTCATGTACAAACTGCACTGCTGAAGAAATCCTTCACACGCCACAGGTGAGCCATCAAACTTTTCAGGAAATGACTGACTGGAATAGTTAGATGCAGTACTCACACTGGTTTGCGGTGGAACAGGTGCAGCGGGAGCTCTGGCTAGATTAGCGGCTGTGCTTGAGCTCTGCGGAGATAACGTTAGTATGGAGCTTGCTAGTTCATCGAGGAGAGAGGTTAGTCCCGTCAGCTGTAAGTGATGAGAGGCTAGCATGGAAGCTCGAGTCTTGACCACGGTGGATAGATGCTGAAAGTCTGCTGGATCCTCGTTAGGCGAAGTCTTCTGTAACGTACGGACAGAGGCGGTCGGATCCATGTGCAGCACTTTATTTAAACTTAAAACCAAGCAGACATCAACTCAAGCAGACAGTTCAAAAAGGGGCAATGAGGAAACTCGTGGTCAAAACAGGCTTAGGTCGAGGCAGGCAGCACAGGTTCAAACAGTCCAGGTAACAGGCAAAGATCAGGAGTCCAGGGAAACACGGAATACTAAAACAAGGAATAATGCTCAGAGATGCACGCTTACAGTGTAACAAGACTTCGCAAAGGACCAAGGAGAAACACAGGTTTAAATCAGGAGCTCAATCACCAATAATGAAACACAGCTGAACATAATAAAACATAATGAGTCCATGGGGAAAACATAAAACAATGTGAGAGTGCCCTCCAGAGGCTCTCGAGGGCACTACAACTGCTGATCGTCACAACAGTGCAAATTGGACTGCATACTGTAGCTATCATTAATAATAACGCACACAACTATGCAGTGCTAATTATACTGCATAGCTAACATAAATAATACTGTACCACATACACTTATACAGTGCAGTAATAAAACTACACACAACTATACAGTGCTTGTTACACTGGATAGCATTACTACACACACACAACTATACAGTGTTAATTACACTCCATAGCTAACATTAATAACGCACACAACCATACGGTGCTAATTATGCTGCATAACATTAATACTACCACACACAACTACAGCCTACAGTGCTACACTGCATAGCCAACATTAATACTACACACAACTATACAGTGCAAATTGGACTGTAACTAACAATAATAATACAGCGCACAACTACAGTGCTAATGCATCGTTAACATTAATACTACACACAACTAAACAGTAGTAATTACACTGCAACGCTAACAATAGTAACCTACTACACAGCTAAACAGTTGAAAGAGTTGCCTCAATAATATTACTACCACTACTACTACACAGCTAACATGGATTATACTGCATTGCTAACATTACTACTAATATTACACAGAGCTAATGGCACCAAATAATGTATACCATAGCACTACAAATACAGAGTTAACAGTATGGTTTTACAACACACTGCATATCGCTACAGAACTACTAAACATTACACACAGCATGAGTGTCTATTAGAATGAAAACACTATAGAAACACTCTGCTGCTAATATGCTTTATGAATTACTTTAAGTATAATATTAAAATGGTCTGCTGCAAATACTTATTTCATAAAAGCCAACGTTTCAGCTGGGTGAATTTTCAGTCTTTTATCTTCTGGAATTTTCTGTCTATGGCTTTGATTGTGTTTAATGGAGCTAACTCTCTCTCTCTCTCTCTCTCTCTCTCTATGATGTTCGAGAGCATTTTATGAAACGCTTTTATGGAGGGTTAGCTCCTCATAATGGAGGTGTTTTCCCTGTTCCTCCACGGTCCACGGAGAGTCATTAGTTTACGTAAAGCCTTGCCATGTGCATTTAGGCCGGCTCCCCCTACCGAGTTATCTCTGTCCAATTACAGAGCCACTGAGGGCCAATACAGGCATCAGCAATCTGTAATCCTGCTCACACACATCCTCAGCAGGCAAGAAGAGTAAAGGTGATGCAGGGCAACTATTTGAGCAATGTTGCTGGGCAATCTTGCCGAGCGATTGTTGCTTGGGCACTTTCCCATTGAAAATGGGCAATACATTTCTATCTGGGTAATTTAGATCGGTCGTGGGCCTTGTGTCTCATCTGGTTGCCTGTTGATGGCAACATTGCCCAGCAACATTGCCCAAAAAGTTGCCCTGTGTATCATCACTTTAAGAGTGGACTAGGAATACCGAAACATTTTAACAGGTTAACCAGGTTAACGACCCTTCCAAAACTGATGCTCATAAAGACTAATTAAAAGTTTTAAAGGTCACTGTGAAATTATCACTGTGAAAAATGTTATGGAATATTACAGCTTTTATTACAAATGAATTATCATTATTTATTTATTTTTTAATGCATGTGGCCTTGTAATGTTTAATCAAAATAACTTGCAGTGACCTCCCTCTTGCAGTAACATCTCTTCTCTTCTCTAATGACGTGTTTACTGGTGTGAGGGTGGGACAACCTGTCACTCACATGAGATCACAACAATAGCAAATCACAACAATCCAATGATCCAATTAATTCCCCATGGACAAAATCAAGTCATGCCCTACATTTTTTTCTTGTTCGAGAAGCCGTTTCACTCTGATATATGTCACAGTAGGAAGAAATACTATCCCAAATTACTTAAAAAAAATTATAATAGTCTACTACACTAAAATAGAAGACATTTATTTGCCCTGCTGATGTTATTACATCTATAACTACACAGTTGACCCTTTCCTTACACTTTAACCCACCCTTAAACCTAACCAAACCACCAAACCTGTCCCGTAACTATATCCCACCTCGATAAATGTGTTTTATAATACAACACGAACACAATAAGTAGGTACATTGTACTTATTTGTTTTATGTAATTACAGTTAAAGTAATAAGGTGTGACCAAAATGTTTGTTTCATTGAAGATGACATAAGATTTAATTGAGAATGACAGCCTATTTTCTGCACTATCATACTACTGAATAATATGTGTGCCCTATACATTATGTCATAATTTAAAGTAAAATCAGCATCAGGGCCTTTAAGAGAATGAAGCATTGTATTATATTTACTACAATCTGGTGGCCAGCCTGTTAATACCCATCAAACTTCATTAAACTGCTACTACATCATGAAACACAGCATATATATATTTTTCCTCCCTCTCTCTCTCTCTCTCTCTCTCTCTCTCTCTCTCTCTCTCTCTCTCTCTCTCTCTCTCTCTCTCTCTCTCTCTCTCTCTCTCTCTCTGATAGAGCTGCAGATGAAGGTTCTCTTTCATCATTCTTTCTGAATACATTTAGTTTGAGAAGAGATGATTCTGATTAGCAGCAGATAGAATCAAAGACGAGTTTGACTTCACTTAGTTCTCTGTTATTTCATCTTGACCTGACCCCTCATGCAACATCAGAAGCATGCGAATTTTAACACATTTTAAAGATGTTTCTGTTGGAATGTTATGGAAATGACATTCACGCCATCTTTTCAGAGTCATGACTGCTTACAGTGAGCTGTTTATTTCGTTGAGATGTTCTGTTGTACAATAAACCAGCTGGAGTATCGGCAGAGCAGGTTTAACCTGTAACTATGGAAACAGCGAGAGTGGTGTGTTTGCAAAGGTGTTTGCTTGTATGGGGTCGGTGAGAGTCGGTTCTGTCCTATTGCCATTCTGTCAATACTCTGCTGTCAGCTGGGAGCTGTAAATCCATTCATTAGTTTCACTCTGTGATTTCCTTTCCAAACCTCAGCTACCTACATACACATAGTCAACAATTCAGCTCATACTGAATTCTCCAAAAAGACAAAAGAGAAAAGTTCACTGCAAGAAATATAATTATAATAATAATAATAGATAAATAAAATTAAGTATCAAGTAAAGTAAAATACATCTACTCTGTTCCACACCTGAACCTCTTCAAAACAAACAAACAAACAAACAAACAAACAAAAACTATAATGACTTCTCCAAGAACAAGAAGACAAAAGAGAAGTGCACTGCAAAAATAATATCTGAACCTTCTTAACACAAGTTTAAAAAAAATGGTTTTAGAGATTTCATCTTAAATGATGTTTATTTTATTCTACCTTCATGGAAAATAGTTTGTTGTTGTTTCTTGTTTTAAGTATAAGTATCACTAGGATTCTTCAATACAAGAAAACATATTGGTTACACTTTATTTTAAGGTGTCCTTAATTGTTACATTGTACTTATTCATTGAAGTACTTTATTAACAACATGTACTTACTATAGGGGTTAGTTGCATTATGCATAATTTACTTTTATTACTACAGTAAGAACATGTAACATATAACAAGGACACTGTAAAATAATGTTTCCAAAATATTTTTCAATGAGGTAATAAAACTAAACATAATTATATAGGCTAGTCTTTAAAAAACAAGCAATAATATTTCATGCAGTTTTGCTTATCAATCTAGCTTTAAGAATATGCAGATATTGCATTCGAAATGTTACTGCAAAACAAACAAAACAAAATAGTTTTTTGCATTGTGTAAGGGACCAGATGAAATGTAAAATCTCAAGTCGATTGAGCTGAGGATACCGATGAGCAGAATGGACAGCTGTGAGGTGTTGGGAATGTGTCTGTGTCCATGTTGTTGTTTGTTTGTTTGTTTGTTCATGCATATGTTTGTGCATTGTGATAAGGAGGAACATAGCAGCTGTCAGCATCACTCCCAAAGCAGTGACCATGGACAGCTCCACAACACTTCACAGGAAGTGAGGTGTCAGACACAAAACAGAGGCATGGCTGTCGGCTCATCATCACACTCACATTGCATCAGTCCCTGTGCATCAGAGGCCTCCTGAAACTTCCAGACACTGGTCTTTTGGAGCAAAGACTACATGCATCACATGTTGTATCTCTAGACTAGAGGATTTGGATTGAAATGCTATGTTTGAAATGGAATAGTGTAATGCTTATAGATCACAATATACGTACAGTTCACTTCAGTCGGGTTGATTCAGACATATTAAATATCCTTGTTTTATTTTGATTTGAATAAAACTAGCTGAATATACTTTAAAGTTACTGGGGAGAATAAAAATATATTTTGTAAGGGATCATCTGGGATTTGTGTCTGATTGGTGGGTTTTGCACATTTAGTTCTGTTTTCTCATGTTTGAGTTTGTTTCTCATTGTTTGATTACCAGTTACACCTGTTGTTCATTTCGTGAATTATTTTGTTCTGTGTATTTAGGCCCTGTGTTTTATTCAGTTCATTATCCATTCCCGTCTATGTTGGTATTTCTGTTCTGTTTTGAGTTTGTTTTCATTAAACTTTTACTGCTTGCATTTAAATCCAGACTTTAATTGTATTGTTTCAACCAGCGAGTGACATTTTTACAGTGTATACTATTTGTAATGATAAATATTTTGAAACAGTCCTGCACTGTTGTCACATGATCTCACCATGTTTAATTTCAGAAATGAATAATTTTGCATTGAAGTCCATGTTTCTGTAACAAATGTTTTAACAGTCCAATCAACCAAAAAGGTCAGAAAGAGATCTTGCTTTCAGTTCATTCAACAAAGTTATGGAAAGTAAAGTTTAATGCATTGCATTGAGGGTGACAGCATCCTACACTTTGACTAAGCATTCATTTCATGCATACATATAAACATACAAAACTTAATAAAAATTAATTTATAAATAGTCCAATAAATAAACAATTGTATATAAATAATAAATAAATAATTCAGTATGTGCAAACTCTACACAATATAGAAAAAAGGTGTATGAATAATTTGAGTGCTATTATGAATATATACTACTGAGCTGTTAGGGATCATCATCCATTTTTCCTACATATAAAATCCTCAGCCAATTACAAAGCCTGAGGCACTGATACAAATCTGTCTGTTGCTGTTGAGGTGTCACTGAGAGAAATCCAAGCACATCCAAACAAATACACAGATGTCCCATGCAGATCTGTGATCAAAGAAAGTCCATGGAGCAGGACTGTCATCGCATATGCCCTGGACATTTTTCCACCATAAGGGTCCCATTAGGGACCCGTCTGGTGTATGTGTGTGTGAGCCGCTCTAAATGTGCCTAATTTTCCCTCTTAATTGCCTTGTGTGAAATTCAGTGGGCTTGTACGAGACTCTGATCATGGCTCTTCTCAGGTGCTAGATTAATCTCCCTGAAGTTTCAAAGAAAAGAACTAACACAGCTTACTCTGTCTCCCAATGTCTGAGTGTGTGCGTTCCTTGCTAAATTGAGCCAGCACAGATAGAGAGTATGTGAGCAACAGCACAAGAGTTTTATGAGATGATAATAATAATTAAACATTATTATATCGCAAAACAACAAATGCAATTAACCTCATAAATGCTCATATTGATATACTATGGCACAGTTTGATAAGCAAGTTTAGACGAATGTACTGGACTTGGCTCACAGAACCCTCAGACATAAACTATTGATAAACATAAGGGGTAAGAAGATGAATAAGCTTGATGGAATTTGCTAAGTGGTTGCTTAAGTAATCATATTACAGAGTTCTGTGACTTTTAGGCCATAACTATTAGTTTATATATTGTATCGAATGTGTACTCCTGAAAGTTAAGTCTTTTTCATGGAAAATGAACCAAAAAATATTGATGAATTATTTTGAAAGATGCAAAATATGCATTTTTTGTCCTCTTTACAATGAATGTATCTTTCCCTTTATATACTGCCACCAACAATAAGAAGTAGCAAATCATGGTTTTGCAGGTTACATAAACAAAATTCACAAGGCTTTTGATATGATCTGCCCCAACTTTGTTTTGATAAGAAATACCTCATCACAAGAAAGAAAAAAAGTGACAACATTGACTTGTGGAAAAAAATACTATGGAAGTTAATGGGGTCCATCAACTGACAATCTTCAATATATCTTCTTTTGTGTTCAGTATATAGAACAAAGAAATTCATACAGAAATCAAACAACTTGAGGGTGAGTAAATGATGATAGAATTTTCATTTTTGGGTGAACTATCCCTTTAAAGATTTGTACTATAATAAATTATTAAATGGTAGCCTAATAAAAAAAAACATTAAAATATTTTATATAATGAAAAATACAATAATGGTTATTGTTTAGCATAATGTTTAGTATAATGAGGTCCAATTGTAAGGTGGAATCGAATTAAGTGGAAACTTAATCACAGCAAACAGCAGCAATGACTGTTATTAAAAGGTAAAAGAGCTGTACTCAGTGAACTGAAACACTTCTGAAAAACTTCTGAAAGCAAATCTGCAATTAAGAACTAAAAAGTAATTGCTTCGTTTTAGGAGCCAAATGCTCCCTCCATTAAATGACACCTTCGACTGCAATGTTGCCGTTATGATTATGTATACTTTCCCTCCCTAGAAAAATCTTTGATTTGCTTTGATAAAATAACACTTTATTTGATCTACAACTAATAAACTGTAAGAAACTGTGAGAAGCCATGTTTTGGAGCCGTCTCATACATTTCTATGTGAAATTAAAGTGACATCTGAAAGCAATCCAAGCACACCTCTCTCTCCCCTCAACTAATCTGAGGAAGAATATTGAAAAGGTCATGAAGCTCTGTGGGACTTTATTAGTAAACCATGTCTGAACTTCGGCAGACCTGCTGTCTCATTTTCTCTCTGTGCCGAGCAGACATACTTGGGAGGCACGAGAGCAGCAGAGAAAAAAGAGAGATACAAAATAAAGATTCAACACGTAGACCTATTTTTGATGTATATTTCGGGAGGCTGGGAGAAACATTAGCCTCAATTTTCAACAAAACAACTAAACGAAACCGGTTGACACCAAACACAAATTAATTAATTTCTTCGAGGCAAGGTCTTTTATCTGTGAACAGAAATGCTAAATGAGATTCAGCTCTCGGAGGGAGATCACTGCCTCAGTCAGACCACCAAAAATTAAATTCAGATTCAAGAACAACAACAACACTGGCACAGAACTCCTTGCAGATACTGAAGGAGAAATTACTTGCAGATCAATGGCATCTCCTGAGGAAAAGTTGGCAAATAGCTCTAGATTAAAGGGCTGTGGTGTTTTTATTTGACATTTCGTGGGTATTGCTAATTAATTGCTAATGATTGAATGCACTTCATATTTGGGATTACAGTCACAGCGTGAGTCATTCAGCTTTAACAGTTCTTTTAGACGTCTCCCTCATTATCGAGTGAGGAGAGGCCAAAGGTAATGCTGAGGATCTCCTGTATAATCACAGCAGGTCAGACTTTGTAAGACTTGTCCTGTGAAAGTGGTTAAGTTAAATCCAGGGCTCTCCACTTGCCTCCTTCATCCACACTCTCAGCCTTTCCGTATCTCTCCAACCCCTTTCATGCTCCACGCTTTGGATTATCATATCAATCAGAATGACCTTATTATGAGAGGTAGAAGGATTGAGAAAGGGACACAACCAGAGAGAGAAAGAGAGAGACTGCTAAACCCATTCTGACTCATACCTGTGATCTTTTAATTCTCAAGTACACAGCCCAGCCCCACCACACACACGCATATGCATATACACGTATACATGTTTTGTATGCTTCCTAATGTGTCATAATAAATGGGAAACTTTTACACTTAAAATTAGTTAGCCCCGTGTTACCTTGTTCCGTTTGTCACACTGTGTATATGTTCTATCCTTGGATAATAATTAATCAAGGGAAATTTGGCACTGTGCATTTGCAAACCCTGGGTTAACATTGTTATTTTCATATTTATGGTGGTAATAATATTGATTGGACATGTGCAGCATGCAATAAGAATGCAACCTTAAGTTTTAATAACAGCTTGTTACCGTTTGAATCTGCTCTGGTCCTCAAAAAGTTTGGGGTCAGTAAGTTGTTGTTGTTGTTGTTGTTGTTTTAAAGAAATTGACACTTTTATTCAGCAAATATGCAATTAATAAAAAATGACAGTAAAGATTTTTACATTGTAACAAAAGCTTTGCATTTCAAATAAATGCAGTCTTTTTGATTGAATAAATGCAGCCTTGGTGAGCATAATACATTTCTTATAAAAACTGGCCCCAAATTTTTGAATGGTAGTGTAGTTTAAGCAATCTGCCATGCATGTGGTCTGCAAAACACACAAAAATAAGGTATTTTGATAACAACAGAAGTTTGTCATTCCTTTTCAGCATTTAAAAAGTTTCCAGAGCGTTTCATCATAACCCAGGGTAAAACTTGGTGCTAACCACCTTCTTTCATTTGCATCTGTTTTATTTTAAAATGACTTTAGTGAAACGTTATTGAGAACTCTATTAAATCTCTCAAGCTATAAAAGAGCAACCTCTGAGTGATAAAATGTTCCTCTGGGAAAGGATGTTAACCTAGGGTTAAGTGTAATGTGAAAAGCCCTTAAGTTCACTTCACATTGCATGCTGTTTGTGCTGCGTGGCTGAGTCTGAACTTTAGTGCATTTTACTCTCAATTGGAATAGAGAAAAAAACAATCATTGGCACATAAAAAAAAAAAAAATACCTGCTGACTTCTTGATGCTCTATTTATTTACTGAAATTTTCAACTAGCTTTATCCAGTTGTTTTTCACAAAATATTGCATTCTTTACAGACAGGGCATTCAACCACACATTTTACCTTCAGCAAAACAAACAGCAAAACAGCTTCTGGCTAAACACTTCCTCAGCATTTTTAGATTATCTCAGTGGAGGGAGTTCAGTGTATTCCCATTCAGTCTTCATCATTGGGCAATTATTGCTGGGAGTTGCCCCGGGCAACAAAGCAGCGATTTAAACATTCCCTAAAGCGGGGACACTTTAGCAGGCTCGGATACACACAGCATCAGATGTCAGACTGCTGAGGAGCTTATTTTGTTGAGAATGGGGAACTATGTCCTCTCTCTCCTGCGGATCAGGCCGTATAGCTCCCTCTCTCAGGGGGGCAGGTCAGTGCCTCTCCAGCCGCGGCCCGTGAGCTCTTGTCCTAAAGGCACGCATGTTGGCTGCAAAACAGCACACTCCATGAGGACAAGGACCAGACCAAGCTGAAAATGATGTAGCAAGGGCTACGTGATGCAATGTGCACTCAGCCGCTGTATGACCCTCTTCTCTCACAATAGTTCTCAGCACTTTAGTGCATTTCTGTTAAGACCAAATCACAATCCTCTGAGCCTGATCAGAGTTGTTGTTGTTTTTTGTCTTGGTATTGGGTAAGGGTGTGATTTAGAGCAGTCAGATCTGGTCTGAGATCAGCATTTTAAGGTAATATTCTCTCAAAGCATCCCAAACTCTGAACCTGCTGTAAAGCTCTTATTAGTACAGTTACAGTGAGACAGAGACAGAGGAGGTAGACAGAGAGCAAAGACACTGGAAATGACTGTGCCACCTGGGCAGTTGATGCTGTTTGTTTTTGAAGAATTATTGACCTTCGTGTGTTTGTGTTTTAAAGAAAGTAACCAAGATTGTAAAAATATATTTTTATAAAAGCAGATATAGAAAGAAATAACAGAAAAAAATGCTTGAGGCATTAAAATAATAAAAATGATATACTATAATTATATCTATTTTTAAATAATATAAAAATAATGTATTAATAATATTCATGTTTTTACATATTAGTATTTTTATTAATATTTTTCAATAAAAAGTCCACACACAGACGTCGTCAGGGTAACACACATGACAAATAAAATGCTGCAATAAACAGAAATGTATAATAAAAACTAATATACATAACTGAAGAAACATAATATATCTATAAAACATAACTATTTTAATAAATAAATAATGAAATGATGCATCTACATAGAATATCCTTTTACAGTTTTTTTTCATAAATTATGCAAAAAGTACATATACCTTTTTTTTTATTAAACAAGATTTTCAACATAAATTATATCATTAATATTTGTACTTCCAAAGGGCAGTTTTCACATTTAAAAAATAAACCAAAAGAAGAAAACAGGTGAATGTACTGTTCCCTTTCGTTGTCACTCCGAGTTCCGTCGGATGACGACGAATGGGGTTTCGCTTAGAAAGCCAATCGACTTCGAGTACTACAAAACGAGCCAATGGCAAAGAAATGCCATGGGTCTGCGGAATTTGCATAGCGTAACTCCGCCTCACCTCGTGGGTATTTAAGGAGAACGCTGGCAGCAAATAGGCATGTTTTCGCTTCGGAGCCAAGGTGATCCTTCGTTCCACAAGCCATTCCTGTACTGTCAGTTCTTCAAGACGAGCGAGATTCTCTGGTGTTGGTGTGACGGCGATCTCCGGCGAGCGCGCACTTCCTGCCTATCTGTCTGTGGTTTGACAGCGAGTGTGTTTCTCCCCGGGCGCTTCAACACAGTCAGAGTTTCTTTCCTCTCACAAATTGATGTTTTATTAACAAGGTTCGGGAGGAACACGTTCTAATGATCAAACAATCAAGTCATTCCAGCCAGCTGTCAGCAATCAGTAATCAACAGGTCCACTCAATCAGCACGAGTAAAGCCTATAAATATACTCAGTCGACTCACCCATATTCCTCGACAGTTTTCAGCATCCCTCCACCACCCCATCTCCTCACACTTGCCTAGTTATCTTCCTAAACAGAGATACGGGGGGGGTACTCTGGGTTCGGGCCCAATTTCCGAGCTCGGAGCCCTCCCCCCGGACAGCACGCCAAATACGCATAACCATCTATTCTCTGATCATTTGTAAGTGTGAACTCGTGAAAGAGCTTGCACGCGGCACGTCTTTTTAAAGATGCCTCGCCCGTGCACTTCTGGTTGCGGTAGACTCGTTGCCGACTCTGATGGGCACGAGCATTGCATAGTGTGTTTGGGCATTGATCACGCTAGAGCAGCGCTCGTGGATGACTCATGTTCTCTCTGCGGGAACATGACCATCGCAGCACTACGATCGAGACTCAGTGATCTCGCAAGAGTGAGAGCCCCCTCATCCACACCCCGATCTACTGACTCTAGAAATAGAGCTAGTACTTCGGCTGGTGGCCAGGGTGATCTGAGGGTGACGGTTTGGAACAAAGCGCCGACTATCAGTCCGTGCCCAGCCGCACCCTCTCCAGTGTTGCAACCCGTGAGTGCTCAGGGGATTCCTGCGGGATCATCTTCGGGTGTCCCGCGGGTTTCCTTTGGCGCTCCAGAGGAGGACGCGATGTCTATCGCGGCATCACAAGGTGGGTCTGAATCTTCTGGAAGTGAAGACTCATCACAGCTGCCACCTTCGGGTGTGAGCACAGTTGTGTCAGAGTCTGATCCGGAGATGACGGCATGCTGTCTCGAGCCGCCGCGAGCATCGGGTTAGAGTGGACCCCTCCGCCCTGTCCCGAGCGCTCGCGGCTGGATGATTGGTATTTGGGTCAGGCTGCGGACCCCCGTCCGCGTCAGGCCCCGATACCTTTCTTCCCGGACGTGCATGATGAGATCTCGAAGTCCTGGAAGACCCCCATGTCTTCCCGTGACCGCTCGATGATTTCATCCGCCTTTCCTCCCCTCGATGAGGCCGCTGCCCGTGGGTACACTGGGCTCCCCCCGGTTGAACGCTCTGTTACGATGCAACTGTGTCCTCAGAGCGCTTCTTCTCGTGGTGAGCCTAAGCACCCATCCAAAGCCTGTAGGTACTCGTCTACGTTAGTGGCGAAGTCTTACAGAGCTGCGGGACAGGCAGCCACCTCTTTGCATGCCATGGCCATTCTGCAGGTCTACCAGGCCCAGATGCTCAGGGACATGCACGAGGGCAGGACAGACCCAGGGCTCTTCAATGAGCTGCGCGCCGCCACCGACCTTGCTCTCCGAGCGACGAAGGTGACCGCACGCTCCCTGGGTTTGGTGATGTCCACAGCCGTGGTCCAGGAGAGACACCTCTGGCTGAACCTTGCTGATATGAGGGATGCCGAGCGGTCCCGGCTGCTCTACACCCCCATATCACAAGACGGCCTTTTCGGCGGTGCAGTCGAGGATTTTGCCCAACAGTTCTCGACTGCTCAGAAACAGACTGAGGCTATTAAGCATATTCTGCCCCGACGGCCCGCTGCTGCCTCCACCCAGCCGACCGGGCAGAATACTCAGTCTGTTCGCCGCCGAGGGCGCCCTCCTATGGCTCCCGCCCCTCCCGCCCGGCCCAAGCAGCAGCCTTCACCTGGGCCCGGTCGCGGAGGAAGCCGTAAGAAGGCGCCCCAGCCCTCTCCAGCCCCGCCCCCCGCTAAACGCCGGGCTAAGCGGCGCTCCTGAGACGGGCTGCTCAGGGATGATGTGCACTTCTCAGGAGATGGTAGCAGGACCACTCCTTCCCCCGGTGGAGGGCCGGGGGAGAATCTTTTGTTTCCCACTCCCCGCTGCTCACCCTCGGGTGGGCAGCACCCTTATGTGGTTAAAGAAAGAAGTGACACATTCATCCCTGAGCACACAGAGTTCTCGGACGACACGGTGCGCCGCCCCCGGGCCGTGCACCCCTCGTCCTCCTCTGTCCCAGAGCCGGATGACAGTGCGCGCCGTCCCCGGACCGTGCCGCTCTCATCCTCCTCTGTCGCCAGACCCCTGGCAGAGCAGACCCCCGTGGAACGTTCGTCCTTCCCTAGTCTCCTCTGTCAGGACGCGGTCTATGGCTGTACCCCCACGCCGCTATGCCGTCCACGTCTGGGTCAGCAATACCGCCTCGCTGCCCCACCGACGGGAAGTCTGTGGTTCGCATGACCCCGCTGGTACAGTCCTTGGGAGCCTGGCTAGAGCTTCCCAACCTGTCCCGCTGGGTCGCACGAACGATCAGGCTCGGCTACGCGATTCAGTTCGTGCGGTCTCCTCCCCGCTTCAGGGGAGTCCGCTCCACTATGGTCGGTGGCAATGCCCCTATCATGAGAGCGGAGGTTGCCACCCTGCTGGCGAAGGGTGCGATCGAGACTGTCCCTCCAAGGAAGCCTACTTTCATGTCTCCATTCTCCCTCGACACAGACCGTTCCTGCTGTTTGCTTTCGAGGGGCAGACATATCAGTAAGCAGTTCTCCCATTCGGGCTAGCCCTGTCTCCTCGCGTCTTCACGAAGGTCGTCGAGGCAACCCTTGTTCCCCTCCGGGAACACGGGGTTCGCATTCTGAATTACCTCGACGACTGGCTAATTCTAGCTCACTCTCGAGATCAGCTTTGCGAACACAGGGACTTGGTGCTCCGCCACGTAGCCCGTCTGGGCCTTCGGCTCAACTGGGAGAAGAGCAAACTTTGCCCCGTGCAGAGGATCTCTTTTCTCGGTATGGAGATCGACTCGGTCGCCATGTCCGCGCAGCTTACGAGCGAGCGCGCGCAGTCACTGCTGACTTGCCTGAGACAGTTCGAGGGCAAGAGTGCGGTTCCACTGAAACTTTTTCAGAGGCTCCTGGGGCATATGGCATCCGCAGCCGTGGCAACACCGCTCGGGTTACTTCATATGAGACCGCTTCAGCTTTGGCTTCGCGACCGAGTCCCGAGGTGGGCATGGCAACACGGCACTCTCCGAGTACCAGTTACTCCGACCTGCCCTCAGACCTTCACCCCGTGGTCGAACCTCAGTTTTCTACGGGCCGGAGTGCCCCTGGAACGAGCTTCCCGGCATATTGTTGTAACGACAGATGCCTCTACCACGGGCTGGGGTGCCATGTGCAATGGACGTGCTGGACAGGACCCCACCGCCTATGGCACGTCAATTGCCTTGAGTTGCTGGCTGTACAGCTCGCCCTGCGCCGCTTCCGAGCTGTGCTCAGGGGCCAGCATGTACTAGTCCGTTCAGACAATACCGCGACCGTAGCGTACATCAAACGTCAAGGTGGTCTGCGCTCCCGCCGTATGTCGCAACTCGCCCGCCACCTCCTCTTATGGAGTCAGAAGCATCTGAGGTCGCTTCGTGCCATTTATATCCCCGGAGCCCTGAACTGTGCAGCCGACGAGCTCTCACGGCTTCAGCCCCTCCCGGGAGATTGGCGACTCCATCCCCAGTCGGTTCAGCTGATTTGGGACCAGTTCGGGGACGCACAGATAGATCTGTTTGCCTCTCACGACTCGACCCATTGCGCCCTGTATTATTCCCTGACCGAGGGCACGCTCGGCACAGATGCACTGGCGCACAGCTGGCCGCGGGGCGGCAAATATGCGTTTCCCCCAGTGAGCCTTCTTGCGCAATTCCTGCGCAAGGTCAGGGAGGACGAGGAGCAGGTCACTCTGGTCGCGCCGTACTGGCCCACCCGGACCTGGTTCTCCGAACTCATACTCCTCGCGACAGCACCTCCTTGGCCGATTCCTCTGAGGAAGGACCTCCTTTCTCAGGGACGGGGCACCCTGTGGCACCCTCGTCCCGATCTTTGGAACCTCCACGTGTGGCTCCTGGACGAGACGAGGCAGGTTTGAGTACCCTACCACCAGCGGTGGTGGCTACCATCACTTCCGCTAGAGCGTCGTCCACGAGACACGTCTATGCATTGAAGTGGAACCTCTTCGTCAACTGGTGCTCTTCTCACCGAGAAGACCCCCGGAGATGTTCGATCAGTGTCGTGCTTTCCTTTCTTCAAGAAGGGTTGGAGCGAAGGCTGTCTCCCTCCACCCTCAAGGTCTATGTCGCCGCCATTGCCGCACATCATGACCCGATAGAAGGTAAGTCTGTGGGGAAGCATGACCTGATCATCAGGTTCCTGAGAGGAGCGAGGAGACTGAATCCTCCTCGCCCTCCTCTCGTACCCTCTTGGGACCTCGCAGTGGTCTTAACTGCCCTGCGCAGCGCTCCCTTTGAGCCTTTGCAGTCGGTCGAGCTTAACTTCCTGTCAATGAAGACAGCGCTTCTGACTGCATTGGCCTCCATCAAGAGGGTGGGGGACCTGCACGCATTCTCCGTTGACGAAGCGTGCTTGGAATTCGGGCCGGGTGACTCTCACGTGATCCTGAGACCCCGGCCTGGATATGTGCCCAAGGTTCCTACCACTCCCTTCCGGGACCAGGTGGTGAACCTGCAAGCGCTGCCCCCGGAGGAGGCAGACCCAGCCTTGGCACTGCTCTGTCCAGTATGTGCTCTTCGCATCTATGTAGACAGAACGCAGTGTTTCAGGACCTCAGACCAGCTCTTTGTCTGTTATGGCGGGAAGCTGAAGGGAAAGGCTCTCTCCAAGCAGAGGTTGTCTCACTGGATAGTGGACGCCATTGCTTTGGCATACCAGCAGCAAGGTCGACCGTGCCCCCTTGGTGTGACCGCACACTCCACCCGGAGTGTCGCGTACTCTTGGGCTGTAGCGCATGGCGCCTCGCTAACAGACATCTGCAGAGCTGCAGGCTGGGCGACACCTAACACATTCGCCAGATTTTACAATCTCCGAGTGGAGCCAGTCTCCTCCCATGTACTGTCTTTTTCAAGCTAACATGGGACCCGTTAGGTGTCTTCGCTTGCTCGCCATGCCACTCCACGGACTGGATACGTGCGATATTCTCCTCAGGTGAGCTTCCCCGAAAGCCCTGAGCTCCTCCAGCACTGCTGACGCTGGCGCCAGTGTCTATTGCCTGCGCGTCGGCTAGGTGCCTTCCGTGTGCATGGTACCTCCTCTGAGCTACCCCCACATGTGTATTTCCACTGTAAGCCTCTCTGAGCATGTGTCTTTCCCTTGGCAAGCCACCTTGCCACCCCTGGGGTTGAAATATTCCACCTGCGGCTGGACACCCCAGTGTTCCCCATATGCATCCCTCGGGTCATATGTGTATTCTTAAGTCCCCCCCCCCTCTGGGTTGGCAGTAATTGCATATTCCCTAAAATCTGGGATATGCTCCCCAGTGTACCTTGGTATTCCTGGGCTAAATAGGAGTCCTTCGTCCGTGCTAGTCTCACGACAGGGATCTCAGATTTACGCAGGGCACTGGAAGACAGCTGAGAAGGTGGCGTGATTAGACTGGTATCCCCATTCGTCGTCATCCGACGGAACTCGGAGTGACAACGAAAGGGAACGTCTCGGTTACGGATGTAACCCTCGTTCCCTGAGTAGGGAACGGAGACGTTCCGTCTTCCTGCCACTTTCCGCTGTACCGCGGGGATCGCCTGAGCTCAGTCTTGGCTCCTCAGCGAAGAAACATGCCTATTTGCTGCCAGCGTTCTCCTTAAATACCCACGAGGTGAGGCGGAGTTACGCTATGCAAATTCCGCAGACCCATGGCATTTCTTTGCCATTGGCTCGTTTTGTAGTACTCGAAGTCGATTGGCTTTCTAAGCGAAACCCCATTTGTCGTCATCCGATGGAACGTCTCCGTTCCCTACTCAGGGAACGAGGGTTACATCCGTAACCGAGACGTTAGATCTATTATATTTCACTGAATATGGTAAGATAATTAATGAATTAAAAGGTTCTTACTGTAATATATTTTCTTTTTTTTCTGTAAACCCTAATGCTAAAATAATTAATTGGTTTGAGTAGGGTAAACTTAAATTAAACAAATTAGTTCAATCAAATTAACTTATGAGTATTTAGAACGTTTTTTTTTCTTTTGAGTTAAAAAACTGACACATTTCAAATAATCTGAATTGTTTTATTGTTTTGAGTTTTATGAACTTGTTTCTTTTAATTAGACAAACTTCAATTTAACTGAAATTAAGTGTTATATAATGGTTTCAAGATTAATGTTAAATTTGAGATTTAATGGTGTTTAATGTTTTGCTATATGCTAATTTAGAAGTTCCTGTTATGTTGGGTTTTTGGGGGTTATACCAGCATGAGATTTGTTTGAGAGCAGAAATGTTCTGTCGTATTCAGAAATTGCTATGCTATGCTATGAAATCATTGTGTAACCAATTAGCAGGTTAGCATTCACTGAATTAGCTAGTTAAAACTAGCCAAGTTCCCAATAATAAAATTATTTAAATTAAGATTATATGATAATTTTAAGTTAAATGTATGACTTAGCTCAAATATTTCAAGTTAAGAATAATTCAAATGTATGAGTACAAAATAAAAATCTGCCAGTTCTGCTTACTTAAACTTTGAATGTCTTAACTTAAAAATTTTGATGTAACTGATTACTTCAAATGTTTTCTAGTTTTGCCAATTCTTTTAAAGTTTTGCCAACTTATTAGTGTTTACGGTGTGTTTAAATATTTTAGAGTGCACTGTAAATTAGTTGTTGCTCATTCTATTCCAGGATGTGTTCCACATAAAGTTCCCATTACAAATGAAAAGAAAATGAAGTTGGAAGAATAAAGTTGTTTGTCTCAAAATCTTTGAAATAATTGCAGTATTAGTAAATCTCATGTTCTCTGATGCAATAATCTGGCATCACCTAACATGTCCTCCTCAAAGGGCTGAGACAAGGAACCATTTACAGGGCATCAGCCTGGTAACACACTGATTTTACTTTATAAAAATCTTTATATTCATTTTTATTTCTGGGGCTGAAGTGAAGCTGTTTGCATTTAGAGGCAGCAAAGCAGCATGCGAGGGCTAAAATATTCTCAGCAAGCCGAGTAAAGCTCCATTCCGCCTGCAACAAATTACCTCGCTCTCCCCTCACACACACAGACACGTTTACGTACACGCTGTGCATGCATTCACATACTGTTCTTTTAATACGCGGGGGTTATCTTGTAAATGGGAGATACGATATTCATATACACACAATATCATGTGGAGAATACAAATCGTGAGTCCAGAGAGCCACACAGTCCAGGTCTCATCTGCTCTGAGCAGCAGCTTGATGCTGTGAAGGTTTCTGCGGTGAAGGACGGGTTTGAACAATGTTTGTGCGCGAGTTTTAGTGTGACTATAGTCAATAACAGAGTGAAGTGGATATTGGAACAGCAGGAATGAGTGACTGTGACAGTGAACAATGTGAGACCTTGGATAGAGAAACATCCTCTCTCTCTCTCTGTCTCTCTCTCTCTCTCACACACACACACACACTAATATTTCACTGAATCATAAATATAAAATAACACTGATTTCACAAATATAGAGCATATGCTACTCTAGTACGTGCAGTATAGAGACACCACCCACCATCTGTTAAAGGGATAGTTCACGCAAACAAGAAAATTAAACAACATTTAAGTATTTAACAAACAAGCATTTAAATGCCATAAACTCTCATGTAGAAGCCTGTTTTGGCCTTCGATTGAAATGAATAAAAGTAATTGAGACTAACATCTCATGACTGAAGCTTCACAATCTTAATTTCTCACAAATGCGACTTTATTTCTTGTCATTTCTAGTTTCAAATTTGAAAACTCGCACTGTAGCTTATACCATTCAGAAGTTTGGGACCTGTAAGATTATTTAATGTTTCAAAACAATCTTACTGATCCCAAACTTTTGAACAGTAGTGCATACAGTATCTCGCAACTGCATATGGCTATAAATCTCACAATGTAACTTTATTTCTTATTTTAAACTACGATGAAGAAGAAATTGGCTTCCATATACCCTCATGTTGTTGAAAAAACCCTTTGACTTTCTTTCTTCCATGGAACACAAAATTAATCTCAAAATATTCTTTTCTGTTTAATGAAATGAATGAAGACTGAACCTGTCAAACTCTCAAATGTCAAACCAGCACAATAAAAGTATCATAAAAGTCCAAATGACTCATGCACAATATTCAATACTTCTGAAGTCACATAATAGCTTTGTCTAAGCAACAGACTGAAATTTTAATCAAGTGTAGCGTCAGTTCTGGCAGGTCACGTTAGTCAAGCTCGCATCAGCTGACTCTCAGCTGATCCACGTCTACCTATAGGAATATGACGTCTATCACTGTATATACACTCACCGGCCACTTTATTAGGTACCCCATGCTAGTAACGGGTTGGACCCCCTTTTGCCTTCAGAACTGCCTCAATTCTTCGTGGCATAGATTCAACAAGGTGCTGGAAGCATTCCTCAGGGAGTTTGGTCCATATTGACATGATGGCATCACACAGTTGCCGCAGATTTGTCGGCTGCACATCCATGATGCGAATCTCCCGTTCCACCACATCCCAAAGATGCTCTATTGGGTTGAGATCTGGTGACTGTGGAGGCCATTTTAGTACAGTGAACTCATTGTCATGTTCAAGAAACCAATTTGAAATGATTAGAGCTTTGTGACATGGTGGAAGTAGCCATCAGAGGATGGGTACATGGTGGCCATAAAGGGATGGACATGGTCAGAAACAATGCTCAGGTAGGCCGTGGCATTTAAACGATGCCCAATTGGCACTAAGGGGCCTAAAGTGTGCCAGGAAAACATCCCCCACACCATTACACCACCACCACCAGCCTGCACAGTGGTAACAAGGCATGATGGTTCCATGTTCTCATTCTGTTTACGCCAAATTCTGACTCTAACATCTGAATGTCTCAACAGAAATCGAGACTCATCAGACCAGGCAACATTTTTCCAGTCTTCAACTGTTCAATTTTGGTGAGCTCTTGCAAATTGTAGCCTCTTTTTCCTATTTGTAGTGGAGATGAGTGGTACCCGGTGGAGTCTTCTGCTGTTGTAGCCCATCCGCCTCAAGGTTGTGCGTGTTGTGGCTTCACAAATGCTTTGCTGCATACCTCGGTTGTAACGAGTGGTTATTTCAGTCACTGTTGCCCTTCTATCAGCTCGAACCAGTCTGGCCATTCTCCTCTGACCTCTGGCATCAACAAGGCATTTCCGCCCACAGAACTGCCGCTCACTGGATGTTTTTTCTTTTTCGGACCATTCTCTGTAAACCCTAGAGATGGTTGTGCGTGGAAATCCCAGTAGATTAGCAGTTTCTGAAATACTCAGACCAGCCCTTCTGGCACCAACAATCATGCCACGTTCAAAGTCACTCAAATCAACTTTCTTCCCCATACTGATGCTCGGTTTGAACTGCAGGAGATTGTCTTGACCATGTCTACATGCCTAAATGCACTGAGTTGCCGCCATGTGATTGGCTGCTTAGAAATTAAGTGTTAACGAGCAGTTGGACAGGTGTACCTAATAAAGTGGCCGGTGAGTGTATATAAGCTCCTTCAGTATTATCAGCAGTTATCACGTTTCTCAGGAGCTAATTACCCTCCTCCATCCCCAGCTCCTCCTCTCGTCAGTCAGGATTTGGCATTCTGATTCAAATCAGAATAAATTCTCGAATTATGTTGTACTTTAAAATCTTGCATTAATGATATCTGCAATACTTTCATGTTGGTTCTGTTCTATTACCCTACGGGGGGTTATTGCTGCTCTCCCTTCTCTTATCCATGCTAGGCTGCATGGATGCGCAGGGAGTTCTCGGCCAGAACGGAACCATACCGCCAATCCAAACTGTATGCTAATTGTCAATCGTATTTGACGGTAGTGGTCCTGACTGAATTGTTGTTAAGCTTGTTTAAGAAATTCACGATTAATAGTGGGAAAAAAAATTTCACTCTATTTTTAATAAATAATTTGATCCAGTTCACAAAACCAATCTGAATGATTCATTTACAAATAAACTGATATGTTTCTTGAATTGACTCAATGATCCAGTCACAGCAGTTAAAGTGTAAATTGCAGGTACAATTTTTCACGAAGATAATGCAATGTGCTTACTAAACATAAAGATAAGAACCGCCCACCATTGTTTTTTTATGTTTTTTATACCAAAATGCTGAATATAATATGAAAAGTTGGTGCGTTTTACAGTGGTTTTAAGCATGCCCCCTCTCTTCCACTAGGCTGGGCGTGACGTCATAAAAGGCCTGGAGTTACGTTATATTGGAGACCTAGCTAGCAAAAATGGTTAACTATTGTGTTTGTGTGGGATGTACGAATACATCAAAAACGGGGGAGAGGCTCCACAAGTTCCCCAAGGACAAACGGCGGATTCGTGCCTGTAAGTGTTAGCATAACTTACCCGAGGTAGGTAGCTTAGATCGGGCCCAAAAAAATCAAGCAAGACCCTACCCGAGCCCGCTGTGTCCGAGCCCGGTCCGGCCCTGCCCGACACATTAACTGTAATTATGAGCCCGAGCCCGGTTTAAACTCGACTATTTTTTAATAGGTGGGTCGTTATAACTGACATTCTCAACTACTTTCTATATTACTTTCTCCCGCCCGCAACATTTATGTTTTGTCCCGCTCCCACCCGCAAAAAGACTTTTTTTCTGTTCCTCCAAATACTTTCAAGTTAGCCTACGTGTCGCCACCATACACTTCAGCATACATGCTCCTGATCAATTATTTGTTATAAAGCATTAACACACAAACCACTGTTATAACATAAAAGCAAGCGGGCTACTGCGTGCATGGTTTGGCATGACTGCGCGCAAAGTGCGCTCCCATAATAATTCCTAAAAAGCTGACATCAGTTCATCGCGATCTCACACATCTCTGTTATTATCAATGAATCTTTCATAATATATACACTATGTTTGTTATAATTTGAGGATTTGCCAGCATACAGAATTCAGCACTGAAGAAAAAGTCCGTTTTGTGCGGTGAGGGGAGTCCATCGTAAATGCTTCTGATTGGCCATTATTGCGTTCAAGAAATCAACACATATATCTGTGATAGGCTATATCGCTCAACGCTGCAGACATGTTAGAAATAGAAACTCTGCCTGTAAACCGTTTCTATTTTTTTTAGTTGTTCTTATTGCTTTTCTGCAACAGATGAATAAAAATGTATTCGTTTTTATGTTTTATTCATAGATATTTCTAGTTTGCGGGAGTCCCGCGAATCGTTTTATTCTCCCTCAACCGGCACACACAGAGTGAGTGCATTACCGCCCGTGCTCCCTTTTATGACGTCATCACCCAGTTACGGTAAAAAACATGCTAACTTTGAAGAAACCCCAATAAATGTTATTTTAACGCATTTTAAGACAGAAATTTTTACATATATACACATTGAGCACTTTAATTTACACATAAATTGGTTGTGGTGGTTAACCTACAATTTACACTTTAAAGGGATAGTTGACCCAAAAAAAGAAAGATTCTGTCATCATTTCCTCAGCCTCATGTGCTACCAAACTTTTTTTTTTCATCTGTGAAACACAAAAAAAGATCTTTTGAGAATAATTTTTATTTCTTTTTTGTCTATACAAAGGAAGTCTGTTTGATTATAAACTTTCTTCAAGATATCTTTCGATTTTACACAGAATAAAGAAAGTCATTCAGGTTTGTCACAACATAAGGGTGAGTAAATGATAACCGAATTTTCATTTTTTGGGTGAACTGTCCCTTTAACAGCTCACTGGAGGGGGAGATTATAAGTGAATAATGACTTAAATAAAAGTGTTTCTCACACAAAACTATTTTATAACCTCTAAAAAACAGAATATCGTGTAAAAGTCATATGACACACTTTAATGGTACTTAATGGTGCTTTTTGTCATTTTAAAGCTTGTCATGCAGGTTTAATAATGTAAATAGTGACAATTTTCATTTTTGGTGCATTGTCCCTTTAAGGTATCGGCGTTCGCTCTCTGAGTCCATAACTCAAGTGACAAAACTGATTTAGTGCAGACAGACTTTACTCCCTCAGCCCAGATGCATGGGCTCCGTCAGCACACACACATGCTCAAAAATGCTCGACGTATCGTAGACTTAACCACACCGACATACAAATCATTCAAATACACCATCACGCATCTCCTTCAGGCCACTGACATACAAACCCAGCCCAAAATAGATTCTTTCTGCCAGGGATTGTAAATGAGAGCCTGCTCTTTCCTCACAGTGTTGGTTTGTAAACAACTTTATATTCATAAAGATTTTAGCCTTGGAGCAGAAGAGAGAGGGGCTGAACATGAAGGGTGATGCGGCATCAGTGATGTCAGGATTACAAATGAACACAACCGCTCTGTAATGGACATGAAGGGAAGCAGGGCGAGAGAGAGACACAGTCAGCATGTGTATGGATCTACTCGTCTAGACCGTGTCTTTTCTGTCTTTGAGCAGATGTGATATTTGTCAAAGTCAGCGGCACTGGGTAGGGCAGTATGTCACAGCAGGCGCGGAGCTGAAGGAACAATCTTTGAGGTGAGCAAAGTCCTTAAAGGAAAACACACTGAGACCGTGATGCCTGGATTTATAGCTCTTGACCTGCACAATTCCCTCCATACTGAGAAGATCTATCCGCTAGCCATCATTCTTTACACAAGGCTGCGTGTGTCTTGACCTTTGACACTGATCCGCAGGTCACGTCTGTTAATGGTGTTTTAATAGCATGTCCAGCATGTAAGTAGGAGGCCTAGAGCTCTTTTTTGCTTAATAATCATCACTTGAGGCGCAAAATAATCATTGCTCTCGTTTAAAATATTATGAAGATGATAAAATGTCCTATCTGATAATGTCACTAAAGGCTTAAAGGGATATTCAGTGCATGTCAAGCTCAATAGACAGCACATAAAATAACAGACACCAAACAATAATTTTCTCTCGTCTCTCATTGATATAAAAGCAAAAACAATGGAAGTAAATGGGGTGTAAATACTTCGTGAAATACTCACTGTTTCAATTGTATAGCCACAAAATATAAACAATAAGAGTGTTAACATGATTTAAGGTTGAAAAATCGCTTATTAACCTTTTCTGTGTAAAATTCTATCAAAAGTTACAACTTCATCGACATGACAACCTTTTGTCATTAAAGGGATAGTTCACCCCAAAATGAAAACTCTGTCAGTAATTACTCACCCTCATGTTGTTCCAACCCCGTAAGACTTTCGTTCATCTTCGGAACACAAATAAAGATATTTTTGATTAAATCTGAGAGCTGGATCACTCCTCCATAGGCTTCTAAGGGATTGAAACTTGCCGGCCCAGAAAAGTTATTAAAGACATCGTTAAAATAGTCCAAGTGACTACAGTGGCTCAATCTTGAATTTACCAAGCGATTTGAATGAATATTCAACTATTCATTTCCTTCTCTGTGGGCCTCGAGTTAGTTCACGTAGTGTAACAGCGCAGCGCTTCTGTGTTGTACGTCACACGCATCACACTCATGACCAGCGTTGGCCAATTAGTGAGCTTACGTGTGACGTACAACACAGAAGCGCTGCGCAGTTACACTATGGGAACTAACTCGAGGCCCACAGAGAAGGAAATGAATCGTTGAATAAAGTCGTTATTTTTGTTTGTTTTTTTGCACACAACAAGTATTCTCGTCGCTTGATTAACTTAAGATTGAGCCACTGCAGTCACTTGGACTATTTTAACGATGTCTTTAATAACTTTTCTGGGCCGGCAAGTTTCAATCCCTTAAAAGCTTATGGAGGAGTGATCCAGCTCTCAGATTTAATCAAAAATATCTTAATTTGTGTTCCGAAGATGAACAAAAGTCTTACAGGGTTGGAACAACATGAGGGTGAGTAATTACTGACAGAATTTTCATTTTGGGGTGAACTAACCCTTTAATCTTTTAACAAGGCAAGACCATCTTTACATCTCAAATAACCTAGTAGAATGTAAGAGATTTTATTAAATTTTAAGCTTCACATTTTATGCTTTTAAATCCTCTAAAAATGGCCCTATTCAGTTTTAAGTGGTCCATAATAACGTCGATTTTGGCTTTCTTTCTTTTTTGAAGAAAACAAAAGTCTAAATAATTTTTCTGGTAATCAACATTATGCCACAAATGCTGCTGTTTTGAACCCATAATATTCTTTAATGCTTTTGCTTTAAGACGGCATGGCGACGCTTATTGATGTCATAAATATCCAGAAATGTTGTGCTCCCGGGGTCATTGTACATAACACATTGATGGTTTACTGGTTTCATGGAAAATATTTTGGTTATTCCAATCACACAAATAACCTCTTCTGATGATGTTATTCTAACTCAGATGTCTATTATATCTCAAAGTCTGGTGCAAAGATAGGTGATTGTGCGCTCTCGCTCTCTCAATTCCAGATGGTGCTTTTCTCTCCAGCTGTCTCTGCCACATCAGCCTTAATGAAGGCCACCAGCCAAATTACAGCCCTCCTCCACTTGTCTATTTTTCTTTTCCCCTCTCTCCCTTTTCCCCCATGCCTTGTTATCACCTCATGTTTGACGCATCCTAAATTTGCCTGTTAACACCTTATACAGAGAAAATATATATATACTCTAGTTATCTCACTCACTTACCTTCCATTACTCTCTGTTCAATTGTTTTGTACATAGAAACCTGATTGATTTGGGGAGAGACAAAAGTGTGTGTATTTATGGATTCAAAAACTAATAACTTGCTGGATTTAGGTCTGGTGAACGGTGTTAATTGCTTATTCTTCTCCTGTTGCAGAGCGTCTTTTTGTTTCTACAGCTGTACAAACATGAATTATTTAAAAATAATGAACACATAAATAAATAACCCCCCAGTCTGCATTTCAAAGTGATTGATTCACTAGAAGGTGAAACAATAAAATACCTCCCCTATCCAATAACCCTTTATCTTTCCTCATAAACCTCTCGCTTTTCCCTGGATGTGTAGAGGAACCATTTTAGAACAAGCTTATGGCTCAGCTCAGATTTTATGGATTGTATGAATTCTGGAATGAACTGAGGGGCAACATATTAAACCTTATTTCATACAAGACAGCTGAAATCATCATTATTAGGATGAAATTATATAAATGTCGTAATATATTATTGTTATTACTGGAAATTACACATCCTGTACTCCAATTAGGACATCCCAAAAAAATATTATTTTAGTTTTTTTTACATGAGATCAGTAATCTGATGACAGTTTAGGACATGACAAGAGTTAAGAAAGTCTTTCAGGCTTCTGTGCTCATGTGCAATGTGTAAAATCTAGTGCAAATCAGGAAACAACAAAAATGAACTAGTAAAAACACCAGGGGGGGGAAAATACATTAATTTAGAAAAAGAATTATAAAAAAGAAATTACAAAAATAAAGCTGTTAAAACTTTTTATTTGAGGCTGCTTCTACATCGCAATCTGGACTTATACAGACATACAGGGCTTATAATGCTAAGAAGCTAAGAACAGAGAAAGAAATTACTGTAAATAAACAGTGCTTTTCAAGCTTTTCAGATAGGTTTTTTTTAACGGCGTCCTGTATTGCGTCAGAGGATATATGTTTGTTTGGAGAATTTCACCACAGCTCGTTTTGCATTATTTCGTAAATGAGGCACAGTGCAATTTCATAATGCTTTGTCTGTATATTACTGTTTTCCATATATTGGTGTGTGTGTGTGTGTGTGTGTGTGTGTGTGTGTGTGTGTGTGTGTGTGTGTGTGTGTGTGTGTGTGTGTGTGTGTGTGTGTGTGTGTGTGTGTGTGTGTGTGTGTGTGTGTGTGTGTGTGTGTGTGTGTGTGTGTGTGTGTGTGTGTGTGTGTTTGCGTGTGTGTGTGTGTTTGCGTGTGTGTGTGTGTGTGTGTGTGTGTGTGCGTGTGTAAAAACTTTATTAACATTATAAGTGAACCTAAAGGAACATATTAAAATAATTTTTAAAAAATCTATGTCATGACCCACTTTAAACTCTGAAAAATGGTTAAAATTGGAGATGGTCCTCACTGCAGAACATTAAATCCAGGGGGAGGAGTTGGATCCAACTCCTCCCACCTTACATATACCTAAACCTACCCATCAAACCTATATGATCCCTAATCCCTAACCCCACCCCTAATCCTACCCATCTCCACCCCCTGATCCCTAACCCCACCCCTAATCCTACTCATCTCCACCCCCTAATCCCTAACCCCACCCCTAATCCTACCCATCTCCACCCCCTGATCCCTAACCCCACCCCTAATCCTACCCATCTCCACCCCTTAGATCTGGATCCAACTCCGCACCCTGGATCTCGTGTACTGCAATGAGGTGCTACTGTAAAATTGTGGCATCACCAGTGAAAATTTACCATCTAAGGTTACAAATGCAGCTACAAGTTCCTTGTTAAAATGCGATCTGTGAGTAACATCACGACTCACACATAGGATCACATTGAAACCTTGACACCACAGCAGCCAGTGGATGTGGGTGGAGCAGAATGATGTAACATGCTGCAAATGCCTTGATGAGGTCAGCGGGGTTCTGGAGGTCAGAGGGGAGATGAACCTTAAAATAAGGGTGTAAACTGGTGAGTGCTAAAGGATTGTGTGGCAGACATCTCAAATAGCATTGGTCCTAAATGAATAAAGTAAAAAAAAAAAAGGTCTCATTTCTCATTTTCTTTCTCTATCCCTCTCTCCTCGGTTGTTATATTTGTGTACTTTTCATTACTCTGTTGCCTCTCCGCGATGACAGGGCTGTAATAACTTTGGTCAAATGTTGGTAAACACTTCTGACAAATGAAATTCACCTTGCAGTGGGTCGGCTGGCCGTCTGCCAGCGCAGGGGGAGGTCACACACACCCACAGAAAATGCTTCTTCCATCAGGAAACTATATACCCCACCTCAGCCAGGTAATAAACATCAAATTGTGTGCCGCTCATTCGCTTTTCCACACTCTCTCCGTATAGAAAACACACACACACACACATTATCATGAGTGAGGGAGCAGTTTATCTGACGCGCTGAGAATTTGGTTCTGGATAAATCGCCACGTTGGCAGTCAGGCCAGATGAACAAGCTGAATCCAGCCTTCTGTTTAATTTCAACTGTGCCTCCTCCTGCTCCTGCTTCACAGGACGGCTCTCACTGCTGGGCTCCTAAAGACATTCATTCTGTTTGAACATGCGCTTGAGAGGACCAGAAAATTCACAACACTGCTCTAAAACCAAGTGAGACCATGGATTTTTGGACCGGAGCTATGGAAACGTAATAGTGATGACCTCTCATTAACTCATTTTTCATAGAAATTAAATGAAAACATTTTAGATACAGATACAGATACACCATATTTAAACATGATATATTAGCATATATTTGGGTTTTTCCATTAGTAAATTTTTTCATGAAAAGTATGTACATTAAAATTAGTCTGTAATGAATGTAATTGTTTATTAATTATATGAATACTTCTATTAATATTAATAATAATAATAACAGTATTAGAATTTAAATTAAAATGATTATAATCATCATCATCATCATTATTTTGGGAAAAGGGTGGCTGAAAGTCAATGACTTCTAATTTGACTTCTTGCACTGGTTTGAACTAAGAGTTACTGTGATCCATGAACTGGAGAGTTAAAATCCCAATCTTGCTCCATCACCATTGTGCCCCTGAGCAAAATACTTAATCCCAGCAGGGCTTTCCCTGCAATTAATGTAATACAATGGAAAATCGTACAATAAATAGAAGTAAAACTGTGGATCTCGGCTTATCTTAACATGGCTTATCTCTTTCTCTCTCTGTATGTTTAAAGAGACTAAATCTGCAGCTAATAATTGAGTTAACAGTGTCTACATTAGCTGATCCATAAGATTAGAGAAGGTAAGATCTCACCTTGCCATTCAAACAGCCCAAAGTATCTAATGAAGTAAAACAACCTGTCGTGAACTCGGGTCTGATTTTTATTGGAAAAACTACAGCACACACTCTCCCCTTTCCTTCCTTCCTCTCTCACTCCTCCACTTTCCCTCTCTTGTCAGCACCATCAAACTAATTTAGTGGAATTCAGTCTCACAGTCTGCCATGCATGACTACATCCCTCTATTTAAACATTTGGAGAATACAGTGTAACTTCAATGGTGTTCTATTTTTTTTAATAATTGGAATAATTTCTTTTCATTTGTAGTTTATAAAACAATATGCAAGGCATGATTACAGCAGAGTGGCCCATTAACATCCACTATAATTAACATGAACATATTTTTTAGTTTAATTTATTTGAAGTATTTTATACATTATTTCATAAGCAAGTAAGGAGCTAGAACAGCACTTCAAAGACTACTAAGGTAAGATATGTTAATTGTTGCTAATTTTGGAGCTATCCAGTGAAATTTTCAGTTTACACTTTGTATGCTTTGAGCTGTTAATGAAGTAGGTGGACTCAGCTGTGAAGCAATTAGAGAGGCAGTAAATAAGTTTCAAATAATACTGAAGCGTAAGCGGCAGCTCTTGTGTCCAACCCTCCTTGTGTGAAGACCTGCGGCTGTACCTAAGTAACTCCACTGAATAAGGACACTGACAAGGCACAACATGCTTCTCTGAGTATCCCTATATTTTCGTTACCACTTCCCTCATTTCTCCTGTATTGCTCTTACCATGTGGAACCAGTTCATCTCTGTTGTCAATCACAGATGGAAGTACACGCACGTCCACACACTGAAGCACACACCAAGGCTTTTACGTTCCTTGGCCACGTCCTCAGACTGTTACCCTTCCTGTTGGACTGTCAACAAAGCTTACTTCATTCCAGCCTTTGCCAGTAAGTCAAAACTTAACGTTTTGGTTTTGACTGAAACATGGATCACAACAGGCAACACCGCTACTCCTTCAGCCCACTCCACCGTCTTCACTTTCTCCCACACACCTCCTCCAACTGGGCGGGGTGGGGGAACATGTCTACTCATTTCCGCCAACTGGAAATTCTCTCCTATCTCTTCTCCCTGCAATTACTTTGAACATCATGCCAATGATGCAGCCAAACTTCATATTGTGGCCATATACCATCCACCGGGTCAACTAGGCAACTTCCTGGAAGAGTTAGATGCGCTGTGATCATCTTTTCCCGAGGACGGCACTCCATTGGTAATTTTTGGTGACTTCAACATCCACTTAGACAAACCTCAAGCAACTGACTTCCTTACTCTTCTGGCTTCATTTGACCTCACAAGACAGCACAGTCCTGCAACACACAAAGCGAACAAAGAACTAAACCTGATTCTGACATATAACTGCACCAATGACAACCATCTTATTACTCCACTACATCTCTCAGACCACTTCTTTCTCCAATTCTCTGTCAATCTGCCTTCATGTTCACCACTGACCCCTCCTCTGGTCTCCTTTCATTGTAACCTTCCCCCCACTAACCACTTCTCTTCTTTTCATGTCAATAAGGCAACGGACACTCTATGCTCCACACTAACATCCTGCCATGATAATCTATGTCCTCTCACCTCCTGACCAGTACGTGTGACACCATCCACCCCCTGGCTCACAGATCCTCTCTGTGACCATCGAACCAAGCTCAGACTGCCCAGAACACGGCAGCTAGTCTAGTCTTCAATCAGCCCAAGAGCCACATCACACCCCTCCTGATCTCACTCCACTGGCTCCCAGCAGTGGCCAGAATCAAGTTTAAAGTTCTAACGCTGGCTTTCAGGACTACCACTGGAACAGCTCCCCCCTACCTCAACCCACTACTACAAATGTATGCTTCCCTCCTGCCAGCTCAGGTCACTGAATGAGTGACGTCTTGTTGTTCCTTCACAATGAGGCAAAAAGTTACTCTCCAAAACCTTTCTCTGTTCCTCTCTGGTGGAATGAGCTGCCAACCTCCACCCGAACTGCTGAGAATAGCAATGTTCACTACAATGACTGTTGGCTCTTTGATGAACGCTTTGTTATTCTTCAGTAAGTCGCTTTGGATAAAAGTGTCTACTAAATGCACAAATGTAATTGTAATAAATGACTGTGGAGGCCATTTGAGTATAGTGAACTCATTGTCATGTTCAAGAAACTAATTTGAGATGATAAGCTTTGTGACATGACACGTTATCCATCAGAATCTGTATACACTGTGGTCATAAAGGGATGGGCATGGTCAGCAACAATGCTCAGGTAGGCTGTGGCATTTAAACGATTCTCAAATGGTACTAAGGGGCCAAAATTGTGCCAAGAAAACCACACCATTACACCACAACTTCCAGCTTGGGGTGCATTTCCTGTATAACGAAGTAAATCACTGCTTAACTGTAGTACGATGCATTGTTGTAGAAACTAGCTAGTCACTAGGAAAATGGATCCATACACAAAAATGTAGACAAAAGCTCACAAACTTTATTCCATCCGGACCATTAAAAAAGTGCAAGTGCCAAGTGTAAAAATTTGGGCTAAAATTTAATCTTAACGTGTTTATAAGGCCAAAAAGAGTAAGTGATTTTTGCGTATGTGTGGTTTCAGTTTTCAGTTTCATGAATTTAAAATTTAAAACAAGAGTTTTTTACCACAAAATTAGACTGAATTGCCTGTCTGTGCTTAAAGGGAAGTGAGTAGCCTATAGAGTGTACAATTCTGACACATACTCCCAAAAAAAAAATTTAAAAAATGTGCTGGGAAATTGCCACAGTTGTTTGAAAAGTGCCAGGTCAAAATCCAGCTTGCAATCGTTGTTGCAACAGCCCTGTTCCAAAAGCTGTATATTTTATGTTCTCTGTGTCCAAATAATAAATGCATATGAAATGCACATAGGGGTCTGTTAAGTAAATAGTGCCCGACATCACAGTAAATAAGAAGAAAATAGTCTCTGGCAATGTAATCATCTTGTTTATTTCTGTCTTAGCTGAGTTCACCAGCATTAAACAGTCAAATTCTCCTGAGAACCATTTATGGGACATGAGTCTCAGGTCTCATTTTAAGTGTAATATCAAAATGCCTGAGTGAAAACCCTCCCAAAGATTCAAAATACAAGAAAATATTCTACTGAGTTCCAGCAATGCCACAATGTTCACAAAATAACACCCTCAATTGGAAAAAACATCCCCCAAAAACTCTTGTGTTTCTGCACAATATTCTCCCACCTCTGCTAACGCCCTAACAAGAAACCTGCATTAGTAGAGCGTTCTTTTAACACTCCAGTAATGCTCTCTGGACCTTGCCTTAATCCTCTAATCCTCCCACAGCGTTCCAGTAACATCTGTCGAGCACCATGGTCATATCAATCACACTGAAATAGCCTCTCGCAAGCCGCATGTAACTGTCCAAAACATCCAACTCCCACAGAGCAACACAGACCTTGGGTCAAAGAGACAGAACCAGGTCTCAATGTATCCTCACTGACCAGCCAAAGTTCAACACATGAAAATATGCAAAAGCCTTGAGCTGTCATTGGATGTACTTTTTTACTTCATGTTTAAACAGCACACAATTATTTAAAAAACCTACAATTATTATAATGAGTTTAGTATGCATTGGTAATAGTCAACAGGTCACAAGAAGCAAACAAAGAAAGAGACTGGCAGACAGAGAAGAAAGCGAGAGAGCTATCTATCATACTGTCACTCTTGTGTGCTCAGTATCCTCATGGGTGTCTCCTTTCTGTCTCCATTTCTGCAATTAAGGGCTGTTTCCCTCACTTACTCTCATTTGAAAGACAAGAGGTGCTGCATAGACAATGACAGGCCCTACTTACTGTGTGAGTTGGTCCCTGTGCATCTAAATTCATTGTAATATTGTTCCTCTACTTAAAAGTAATGTTTTAATGTAATGTTTGTAAACCTGCTGTCAACTAAACACAGAAACATACGTGACAACACAATGTCTAAAACCCTATAAACAACCAAAAAAAGTCACAAGATCAGCTTCACATCAGCTCAAATGTAAGGAACAGAAGAATTAATGTAGCTAGTGCTTTTATAAAATAAGCTTAACATTTTAACTGTTCAATCCTCTGAAAATTGCCCCCACTTTCTTCTAAGTGCCTCATTGTAACCTTAATTCCTGCTTTTTTCTTTATGCCACAAGGGCTGTCGATTGAGTTTAACATGTATTAAATCCAGATCCCAGAATATTATGGAGTTTAATTGATGTTCTTACACTTTAATTTCTACACCCATAAAAACTCAAAATCTATTCAAGATTTGTAAAGCTTATACTGAAAAAAATGTTCACAGTGTAACTTATGGGTCCTTGAGGCAAATTTGTTCCCCATGAGTTGAGAAACTCTCATGTGAAAATTTAAGTCTCTATCAAATGGGGTAGGGCCTGACGTTCTGTCAGTTGCTAGGCAACCATACATCCCATCCACACTGGAATGACATTAAATGCAATTAGCCACATACCCTGTCATGCATGCAAAGTTTGTTGAGTTTCTACCATAGGGATAAAAAGTTAAAGCCGTTAAAGCTGTAAAGTGAGGAGGAATAATAAGAGGACAGTGGGAACCCTGCATACACTGGATTACTAATAATCTACAATGACAGCCTTAAATATATCAGTGAGAATGTGTACCTATTTTTGTTTTAGGAATTATTTTATATACTGTACATAAATATCATTTTTATGTATTAAAATGTTTTAGAATATCATTAAATGTAAATTGCCAGCAGGTCACAGGATGTGAGTTTTCAAATATCATTAGAAATGAAAGAAATGGAAAAAAAATAGTAGGACAGAAAATACATATGTTGAGGAAAATGTATGCTGCACTGGTTGTATAAATATTTCCATAATTATTTAGAGATATTTATTATTAATTTGTACAAACAACCACTTTAAAGTTCAAATTGCTATAAAAAAATAAAGAAAAAATCTTTGTTTATGTGTCAGTTTATGTGTCAGCTTGATAAATTCACTTATTTTCATTCAATAAAATGGTCTATAATTGAGACAGCAGATGCATAAATAATGTACATAATAAATTAAGTTTTATTAAACACTATCAAATACACATTAAAAGACACATCATGCACACATAAACATGAATTTAATGTTATTTGAATGCATCTATTCATCCCATTGCATCTCATCTAATTTCAACAAACGCACACACACAGAAACAATTTTGTGGAGAAAAACGTCCCGGGTTACGTATGTAACGTCTCGGTTACGGATGTAACCCTCGTTCCCTGAGTAGGGAACGGAGACGTTCCGTCGGATGACGACGAATGGGGTTTCGCTTAGAAAGCCAATCGACTTCGAATACTTCAAAACGAGCCAATGGCAAAGAAATGCCATGGGTCTGCGGAATTTGCATAGCGTAGCACCGCCCCACCTCGTGGGTATTTAAGGAGCACGCTGGCAGCAAACCGGCATGTTTTCTTCGCTGAGGAGCCAAGACTGAGGTCAGGCGATCCTCGCGGCACAGCGGAAGTGGCAGACAGACGGAACGTCTCCGTTCCCTACTCAGGGAACGAGGGTTACATCCGTAACCGAGACGTTCCCTTTCGTTGTCACTCCGAGTTCCGTCGGATGACGACGAATGGGGATACCAGTCTAATCACGCCACCTTCCCAGCTGTCTTCCAGTGCCCTGCGTAAATCTGAGATCCCTGTCGTGAGACTAGCACGGACGAAGGACTCCTATTTAACACAGGAATACCAAGGTACACTGGGGAGCATATCCCAGGTCTTAGGGAAGTATGCAATTACTGCCAACCCAGAGGGGGGGACTTAGAAATACACATATGACCCGAGGGATGCATATGGGGAATCACTAGGGTATCCAGCCGCAGGTGGAATATTTCAACCCCAGGGGTGGCAAGGTGGCTTGCCAAGGGAAAGACACATGCTCAGAGAGGCTTACAGTGGGAATACACATGTGGGGGTAGCTCCGGGAGGTACCATGCACACGGGAGGCACCTAGCCGACGCGCAGGCAAGAGACACTGGCGCCGACGTCAGGAGTGCTGGAGGAACTCAGGGCTTTCGGAGAAGCTCACCTGAGGAGAATATCGCACGTATCCAGTCCGTAGAGTGGAATGGCGAGCAAGCGAAGACACCTGAGCGGGTCCGGTACTAGCTGGTTGAAGCGAGTACATGAGAGGACACAGGCTCCACTCGGAGATTGTAGAATCTGGCGAATGTGTTAGGTGTCGCCCAGCCTGCAGCTCTGCAGATGTCTGTTAGCGAGGCGCCATGCGCTAGAGCCCAAGAGGATGCCACACTCCGGGTGGAGTGGGCAGTCACACCAAGGGGGCACGGTCGACCTTGCTGCTGGTATGCCAAAGCAATGGCGTCCACTATCCAGTGAGACAACCTTTGCTTGGAGAGAGCCTTTCCCTTCAGCTTCCCACCATAACAGACAAAGAGCTGGTCTGAGGTCCTGAAACACTGCGTCCTGTCTACGTAGATGCGGAGCGCACGTACTGGACAGAGCAGTGCCAAGGCTGGGTCTGCCTCCTCCCGGGGCAGCGCTTGCAGGTTCACCACCTGGTCCCGAAAGGGAGTGGTAGGAACCTTGGGCACATATCCAAGCCGGGGTCTCAGGATCACGTGAGAATAGCCCGGCCCGAATTCTAGGCACGCTTCGTCAACGGAGAATGCGTGCAGGTCCCCCACCCTCTTAACGGAGGCCAATGCAGTCAGAAGCGCTGTCTTCATAGATAGGAAGTAGCTCGACTGACTGCAAAGGCTCAAAGGGAGCACTGCGCAGGGCAGCTAGGACCACTGCGAGGTCCCAAGAGGGTACGAGAGGAGGACGAGGAGGATTCAGTCTCCTCGCTCCTCTCAGGAACCTGATGATCAGGTCATGTTTCCCCAAAGACTTACCTTCTATAAGGTCATGCTGTGCGGCAATAGCGGCTACATAGACCTTAAGGGTGGAGGGAGACAGCCTTCGCTCCAACCCTTCTTGAAGAAAGGAAAGCACAACACTGATCGAACAACTCCGGGGCTCTTCTCGGCGAGAAGAGCACCAGCTGACGAAGAGGTTCCACTTCAACGCGTAGAGGTGTCTCGTGGACGACGCTCTAGCGGAAGTGATGGTAGCCGCCACCGCTGGTGGCAGGGTACTCAAACCTGCCTCGTCCCGTCCAGGAGCCACACGTGGAGGTTCCAAAGATCGGGACGAGGGTGCCATAGGGTGCCCCGTCCCTGAGAAAGGAGGTCCTTCCTCAGAGGAATCGGCCAAGGAGGTGCTGTCGCGAGGAGTACAAGTTCGGAGAACCAGGTCCGGGTGGGCCAGTACGGCGCGACCAGAGTGACCTGCTCCTCGTCCTCCCTGACCTTGCGCAGGAGTTGCGCAAGAAGGCTCACTGGGGGAAACACATATTTGCGGCCCCGCGGCCAGCTGTGCGCCAGAGCATCCGTGCCGAGCGTGCCCTCGGTCAGGGAATAATACTGGGCGCAATGGGTCGAGTCGTGAGAGGCAAACAGATCTATCTGTGCGTCCCCGAACTGGTCCCAAATCAGCTGAACCGTCTGGGGATGGAGTCGCCAATCTCCGGGGAGGGGCTGAAGCCGTGACAGCTCGTCGGCTGCACAGTTCAGGGCTCCAGGGATGTAAATGGCTCGAAGCGACCTCAGATGCTTCTGACTCCAAAAGAGGAGGTGGCGGGCGAGTTGCGACATACGGCGGGAGCGCAGACCACCTTGACGGTTGATGTACGCTACAGTGGCGGTATTGTCTGTTCGGACTAGTACGTGTTGATTCTTGAGCACGGCCCGGAAGCGGCGCAGAGCAAGACGTACAGCCTGCAACTCGAGGCAATTGATGTGCCATAAGCGGTGGGGTCCTGTCCTGGAGCCCGCGGCAGCACGTCCATTGCACATGGCACCCCAGCCCGTGGTGGAGGCATCTGTCGTTACAACAACATGCCGGGAAGCTCGTTCCAGAGGCACTCCTGCCCGTAGAAAGCTGAGGTTCCCCCACGGGGTGAAGGTCTGACGGCAGGTCGGAGTAACTGGTACTCGGAGCGTGCCGTGTTGCCATGCCCACCTCGGGACTCGGTCGCGAAGCCAAAGCTGAAGCGGTCTCATATGAAGCAATCCGAGCGGCGTTGCCGCGGCTGCAGATGCCATATGCCCCAGGAGCCTCTGAAAAAGTTTCAGTGGAACCGCACTCTTGCCCTCGAACTGTCTCAGGCAAGTCAGCAGTGACTGCGCGCGCTCGCTCGTAAGCTGCGCGGACATGGCGACCGAGTCGATCTCCATACCGAGAAAAGAGATCCTCTGCACGGGGCAAAGTTTGCTCTTCTCCCAGTTGACCCGAAGGCCCAAACGGGCTACATGGCGGAGTACCAAATCCCTGTGTTCGCAAAGCTGATCTCGAGAGTGAGCTAGAATCAGCCAGTCGTCGAGATAGTTCAGAATGCGAACCCCGTGTTCCCGGAGGGGAACAAGGGCTGCCTCGACGACCTTCGTGAAGACGCGAGGGGACAGGGCTAGCCCGAATGGGAGAACTGCGTACTGATATGCCTGTCCCTCGAAAGCAAACCGTAGGAACGGTCTGTGTCGAGGGAGAATGGAGACATGAAAGTAGGCGTCCTTCAGGTCGATCGCTGCAAACCAATCCTGGTGCCGCACACATTCGAAAACGCGTTTGGCGGTGAGCATCTTGAACGGCAGCCTGTGAAGGGAGCGGTTCAATACGCGCAGGTCCAGGATTGGCCGTAACCCACCGGTTTTCTTCGGAACAATGAAGTAGGGGCTGTAAAACCCGGACCTCATTTCGGCTGGAGGGACAGTCTCGATCGCACCCTTCGCCAGCAGGGTAGCAACCTCCGCTCTCATGATAGGGGCATTGCCACCGACCATAGTGGAGCGGACTCCCCTGAAGCGGGGAGGAGACCGCGCGAACTGAATCGCGTAGCCGAGCCTGATCGTTCGTGCGACCCAGCGGGACAGGTTGGGAAGCTCTAACCAAGCTCCCAAGGACTGAACCAGCGGGGTCATGCGAACCACAGACTTCCCGTCGGTGGGGCAGCGAGGCGGTATGACTGACCCAGACGTGGACGGCATAGCGGCCCGATGTGGGGGTGCAGTCATGAACCGCGCCCTGACAGAGGAGACCAGGGAAGGACGAACGTTCCACGGGGGTCTGCTCTGCCAGGGGTCTGGCGACAGAGGGGGATGAGAGTGGTACGGTCCGGAGACGGCGCGCACTGTCATCCGGCTCTGGGACAGAGGAGGACGAGGGGTGCACGGCCCGGGGGCGGCGCACCGTGTCGTCCAAGAACTCTGTGTGCTCAGGGATGAACGTGTTATTTCTTTCTTTAACCACATTAGGGTGCTGCCCACCCGTGGGTGAGCAGCGGGGAGTGGAGAACAAAAGATTCTCCCCCGGCCCTCCACCGGGGGAAGGAGTGGTCCTGCTACCACCTCCTGAGAAACACACGTCATCCCTGAGCAGCCCGTCTCAGGAGCGCCGCTTGGCCCGGCGTTTAGCGGGGGGCGGGGCTGGAGAGGGCTGGGGCGCCTTCTTGCGACTTCCTCCGCGACCGGGCCCGGGTGGAGGCTGCTGCTTGGGCCGGGCGGGAGGGGCGGGAGTCGCAGGAGGGCGCCCTCGGCGGCGAACAGACTGAGTACTCTGCCCGGTCGGCTGGGTGGAGGCAGCAGCGGGCCGTCGGGGCAGAATATGCTTAATAGCCTCAGTCTGTTTCTGCGCAGTCGAGAACTGTTGGGCAAAGTCCTCGACTGCACCGCCGAAAAGGCCATCTTGCGATATGGGGGTGTCGAGCAGCCGGGACCGCTTGGCATCCTTCATATCGGCAAGATTAAGCCATAGATGTCTCTCCTGGACCACGGCTGTGGACATCACCAAACCCAGGGAGCGTGCGGTCACCTTCGTCGCTCGGAGAGCAAGGTCGGTGGCGGCGCGCAGCTCATTGAAGAGCCCTGGGTCCGTCCCACCCTCGTGCATGTCCCTGAGCATCTGGGCCTGGTAGACCTGCAGAATGGCCATGGCATGCAAAGAGGTGGCTGCCTGTCCCGCAGCTCTGTAGGACTTCGCCACTAACGTAGACGAATACCTACAGGCTTTGGATGGGTGCTTTGGCTCACCACGAGACGAAGCGCTCTGAGGACACAGTTGCATCGCAACAGAGCGTTCGACCGGGGGAAGCCCAGTGTACCCACGGGCAGCGGCCTCATCGAGGGGAGGAAAGGCGGATGAGATCATCGAGCGGTCACGGGAAGACATGGGAGTCTTCCAGGACTTCGAGATCTCATCATGCACGTCCGGGAAGAAAGGTATCGGGGCCTGACGCGGACGGGGGTCCGCAGCCTGACCCAAATACCAGTCATCCAGCCGCGAGCGCTCGGGACAGGGCGGAGGGTTCCACTCTAACCCGATGCTCGCGGCGGCTCGAGACAGCATGGCCGTCATCTCTGGATCTGACTCTGGCACAACTGTAGTCACACCCGAAGGCGGCAGCTGTGATGAGTCTTCACTTCCAGCAGACTCCGACCCACCTTGTGATGCTGCAATAGACATGGCATCTTCCTCTGGAGCGCCAAAGGAAACCCGCAGGACACCCGAAGATGATTTCGCCGGAATCCCCTGAGCACTCACGGGTTGCAGCATTGGAGAGGGTGCGGCTGGGCACGGACTGATAGTCGGCGCTTGGTTCCAAACCGTCACCCTCAGATCACCCTGGCCACCAGCCGAAGTACTAGCTCTATTTCTAGAGTCAGTAGATCGGGGTGTGGATGAGGGGACCCTCACTCTTGCGAGATCACCGAGTCTTGACCGTAATGCTGCGATGGTCATGTTCCCACAGAGAGAACATGAGTCATCCACGAGTGCTGCTCTAGCGTGATCAATGCCCAAACACACTATGCACCACTCGTGCCCATCAGAGTCGTCAACCAGCCTACCGCAACCAGAAGTGCACGGGCGAGGCATCTTTAAAAAGACGTGCCACGTGCAAGCTCTTTTGTGAGAATAGAAACCTGATTGTGTTGAAGCGCTCGGGGAGAAACACACTCGCTGTCGAACCACAGACAGATACGCAGGAAGTGCGCGCTCGCCGAAGATCGCCGTCACACCAACACCAGAGAATCTTGCTCGTTTGAAGAACTGACAAATTCAGGAATGGCTTGTGGAACGAAGGATCACCTTGGCTCCGAAGCGAAAAACATGCCGGTTTGCTGCCAGCGTGCTCCTTAAATACCCACGAGGTGGGGCGGTGCTACGCTATGCAAATTCCGCAGACCCATGGCATTTCTTTGCCATTGGCTCGTTTTGAAGTATTCGAAGTCGATTGGCTTTCTAAGCGAAACCCCATTCGTCGTCATCCGACGGAACTCGGAGTGACAACGAAAGGGAACCCTAGTTCCCCGAAGGGACGGACGCTGCGTGTAATCGCAGTGGGAACGCCCCAGCGTGACGCGTCTGAAGCATGAATGAAATCAGTCAATGGAGAGAATGAGCGTACGGCGAGTGACGTCATAGACCAGGAAGCTATAAATATCCCCTGAGCACACAACACGCCAGCTTAAAAGTTACTGAAGCAGCGACCCAAGGGGATGCCGAGAGTATGGCAGGACACGCAGCGTCCGTCCCTTCGGGGAACTAGGGTTACATACGTAACCCGGGACGTTCCCCTTCAGGGACTACCGCTGCGTGTAATCGCAGTGGGAACGCAATACCCACAATCCCCGTCGTGTGTCATCAGGAGACACAAACCGACGAGAGAACCTGAGCCCCTGGAGTGGAGCTAAGGTCAAGGGAATAAAATCTGACGAAAGTGTGCGGTGAGGACCAGCCTGCCGCATCACAAACGTCCTGAAGAGAAGCTCCTGAAAGAAGAGCTGTAGAGGCAGCCATACTCCTGGTGGAATGAGCCATTACAGCCAAAGGTGAAGGCTGATGGGCCGAACCGTAAGCAAGCGAGATGGCCTCGACCACCCACTTGCTCATCCTTTGCTTAGATGCAGGACACCCTCTCTTAGGTGACCCAAAACAGACAAACAGTTGTTCCGATCTCCTCCACAGAGCAGCTCTGTGGACATACGCATCTAAAGCCCTAACAGGGCACAGCAAATTAAGTTTCCTCTGGTCTGACGTCAGAAAAGGCGGAGGACAGAAAGCCTGCAGAACTATAGGTCTAACCAAAGTGGTCGGCACCTTAGGAACATAACCTGGTCTCGGACAGAGAAAGGCCTTAACCATACCAGGAGCAAATTCCAGGCACGAGGGAGCCACCGAAAGTGCTTGAATATCACCAATCCTTTTTAGAGATGAGATAGCAAGAAGAAGGATAGTCTTAAGAGTAAGAAACTTTTCCGAAACTTCCTCGATGGGCTCGAAAGGAGCAAGGGAGAGACCTTCTAAGACGATGGCCAGATCCCAAGCTGGTACCCTTGTGCGAACTGCAGGCCTCAGCCTCAGGGTGCCACGAAGGAAGCGAGATATAAGTGGGTGTTTCCCGAGGGAACCTCCACTTGAAGGGGCGTGGTAAGCAGCTAAGGCCGCCACATACACCTTCAGTGTGGAGTGGGATAACCCTGTGGAGAGACGGTCCTGCAGGAAATCCAGCACTGTACCAACCGGGCAATTAACTGGGTCCTGCTGGCGCTCTCCACACCAAGAGGTGAAAAGTTTCCACCTCGCGGCATATAACTTCCTCGTGGAGGGAGCTCTGGATTGGAGGATGGTCTCAACGACCTCAGCCGAGAGACCAGAATCTATGAGCTGGGCCCCCTCAGAGGCCAAGCCCACAGCCTCCATAGCTCTGGACGGGGGTGAAGGATCGACCCACTCGCCTGAGAGAGCAGATCTCTCCTGATCGGTATCTCTAGGGGAGAGCCGTCGAGGAGAGACACTAGGTCCGAAAACCACACTCGGGCCGGCCAGAACGGGGCTATAAGCAGGAGACTGAGCCCGTCCCGGCGAACCCTCTCCAGAACTCCTGGGAGCAGAGCGATCGGGGGAAAAGCGTACAGGCGTGACCTCGGCCACGGATGTACCATAGCATCCAACCCCAGTGGGGCTGGCTGGCTGAGAGAGAACCACAGTGGACAGTGTGATGTCTCTCGGGACGCAAATAGGTCTACCTCGGCACGACCGAAATGTCCCCATAGGAGCTCCACCACCTCGGGGTGAAGACTCCACTCCCCGGGCCTCGGCCCCTGCCTCGACAGGATGTCTGCCCCCTGATTCAAATACCCCGGGAGATAAATAGCTCTGAGAGAGAGAATTTTCCCCTGGGACCACAGAAGGATCTGACGTGCCAGCTTGTAAAGCGGGCGAGAACGCAGACCCCCCTGGTGGTTGATATAGGAAACCACCGAGGTGTTGTCTGTCCGGACAAGAACATGGTGGCCTCTTAGGTCCGGGAGGAAATGTTTCAGGGCCTGAAACACTGCCAACATCTCTAGACAATTTATGTGCCATAGACGGTGATGGTCCTCCCACAGACCCTGAGCCGGGCGACCACTCATGATCGCCCCCCAACCCGTGAGAGAGGCATCTGTCGTTAGCATCACGCGACGACAAGGAGCTCCCAACACAGGGCCTTGGGACAGAAACCAAGGATCTTTCCACATAACCAGGGCGCGATGACACCGTCGCGAACTCATGATCATGCGAAGCGGATTTCCCCTCGGGGAGAATCCCCTGGTTCTGAGCCACCACTGTAACGGTCTCATGTGCAGGAGGCCAAAAGGTATCACGTTGGACGCAGCCGCCATGAGACCCAACAGTCTCTGGAACTGTTTTACAGTGGATGACCGGCCTAGCTTGACTTGATGTACTGCGGCGAGAATCGAAGCAACACGAGCAGGTGACAATTGTGCCTGCATCGTCGTCGAATCCCACACTACACCGAGAAAAGTGGTTCTCTGTAATGGAGAAAGAACACTTTTCTTGGCGTTGAGTCTCAACCCCAACCTCTTGATGTGAGCAAGAACGACATCTCGATGCCGAACCGCCTGATGTTCCGATTGAGCTAGAATTAACCAATCGTCTATATAGTTCAGAATACGGATGCCCTGCAGCCTGAGCGGAGCTATAGCTGCATCCATACACTTCGTGAACGTGCGGGGTGACAGTGCTAGGCCAAACGAAAGAACCCGATATTGGTACGCTTCGCCCCCGAAAGCGAACCTCAGGAACTTCCTGTGTTGAGGGAGGATAGATACATGAAAGTAAGCGTCCTTTAGATCTATCGTGACAAACCAGTCCTCGGATCTGATTTGTGACACGATCTGCTTGAGAGTGAGCATCTTGAACTTGAGCTTCCCTACAGTGTGATTTAAGACACGCAGATCTAGAATGGGACGCAGCCCTCCATCTTTTTTCGGAACGATGAAGTACCGGCTGTAGTATCCTAACTCCCTGCTGGGTGGAGGAACCCGTTCTATAGCCCCTTTTTGCAGCAGAGTTTTTACCTCCTGTTCTAATACCAGAGCCTGCTCGGGGCCTACCACAGTGGGCAGAACCCCTCTGAACCGAGGTGGACGCGTTCTGAACTGAATAGCGTACCCGTTCTTTATAATATTCAGGACCCACTGAGAAACATTGGGAAGCATTTCCCATTCCGCCAGGAACTCTACTAAGGGAACCAGCCTCTCGAGGTTGGCCTCTGGATGAACATCCCGAGTGACAGACACAGCGCCCTGTAACATACTGGCAGGAAACAGCTGGTCTGAACACTCCACAACACTCCTCGGAGGGGGCGAGCGTCCCTTGGGAAATCGCTCGCCGAGTCTCTCTACGCCCTGTGTAGGCAGGGTTAGTAGAACAGACCCCTGAGGGCATCGGGAAAGACAGGGCACCGTGTTCTTGTGCGGTGAACTCAAGTCTCTCCCGATGGGGACCACCCTCAGAGTCCTGACGTTCAGCCCGTCAGGACTTTTTCGACGCGGCCTTCCTGGCGACAATGACTGTCCTCAGATCAGTCCTGCCCCGAGACGGCCGCGCCGGAGAGCGCCCCGCCTCGTCCCTCCAGTTTCCCTGCGGGGGGCCACGAGACGCGACACTCCGCTTCTGCTGTGCTCTTTTTGAAGAGGAAGAACTCGACGGCTGGGACTGCCCTTTTCGCTCAGCAGCCCCAGTGACACGTATTTTGAGAGGGATAAATTTAGAAAAAGCAGCCGCCTGTTTTTTTTCTCTTCCTGGAACCTCTCCGTGACCGAGTGAAGAGCGTCACCGAAGAGGCCCGCAGGCGAAACAGGAGCATTTAAAAGGAGAGACTTATCTTTTTCCTTCATCGATGTCTGACTCAACCATAAGTGCCTTTCTGTGGCCACCATGGCTGCCATAGATCGACCAATAGATTTAGCGGACTCTCTGGTGGCACGCAGAGTGAGATCAGCAGTCTGCCTAAGTTCGCTAATCATATCAGCCGAAATTTCACCCCCCTCAGAAACATCTTTGAGCAGGTCGGCCTGATAAGCCTGCATAATAGCCATCGTATGCAAACACGCAGCCGCCTGCCCAGCCGCCGAGTAAGCCTTCCCCACCAGCACAGAGGTATTCTTTAGTGGTCTAGATGGAAGAGCCGGCGCTTTAAGTGAAACCGAAGAAGCAGGAGAGAGATAGCTCGCGAGCGTCTCCTCCGCCTTCGGCATCGTCACATAACCAGCAGATTTAGCACCAAAAATGTTACCATAAGCATTTGACTGATTCGTGTAAATTCTGCTAGAAACCGGTCTAACCCCGGTCTTTGAAACCTCAGCATGAAGGTCTGGGAAGAACGGTAAGCACCGGCGAGAAGGTTGAGGTCGTGCAGACAGAAATCTATCATCTAGTTTGCTTTTAATTTTAGAATCCTGTCTATCAGCTGGCCACTCGATACTGAGCCTTTCAACAGCCCGAGATAACACATCCATCAAACCTTCTTCATTTGCAGTATAATGTGTCACACTAGTTTCCTCTGATGCAAAACTTTCGACATCCAGATCCTCAGAACTGGATAATCTTAATTCAACATCATCATATGCCTCCACCTGGGCAGAAGTAACCGCCGCAGCGCGTGCTTCCGAAGCCGGGTGAGAGGCACCGGATCCCGCCGGAGAAAGCTGAGATAGGGCGGGGCCCGTCTCAACATCGCCGGTGAGATCCATCTGCGAACCCCAAGTCAAGCGCCGCCGCTCTGCCTCAACAGAAGCGGGACCCGAGCCTTGGGGAGCTCGCAGCAAACCACTCTCCTCGAAGAGCGATCGCCGCGAGCGCAGAGTTCTAAGAGGAAAGCGTTCGCAATGCTTACAGTCGACTCCCTCAAGAGCCGACTGGGCATGCTGAACACCCAAACAAGCCACACATAACTCGTGTGAATCCCCACCCGTGATGTATCGAGTACAGGGGGGAACACACTTCCTATACTGCTCGCTCATATTGGTTTTTTTATATATATATATATATAGTGATAAACTCCTGACAGAACAGACAAACACAATCGACAGATTCAGACACACGCACAGAGCTGCTGAAGTGACAAAAGCTGGCGTGTTGTGTGCTCAGGGGATATTTATAGCTTCCTGGTCTATGACGTCACTCGCCGTACGCTCATTCTCTCCATTGACTGATTTAATTCATGCTTCAGACGCGTCACGCTGGGGCGTTCCCACTGCGATTACACGCAGCGGTAGTCCCTGAAGGGGAACTCCACAACTTAAAGTCATCATGAAATCAAAATTGACAAATCTTATTATAAACAATTTATCCTTGCACATCATTTAAATAATAATAATAATAATAATGATGTGCCTTCTCCCTAGGCGTCATGAAACTAACGCCTTGGGAATAATTTTGACCATGCTTCAATATTTGACGCTTTAGGCACCCTTTAGCGTCAGTTACATGACGCGATCCTAGGGCGTCATCTCACTGACGCTTTACCTTTAACGTCAGTTAGATGACGCTAGGCTATCTAATCCTAACCCTACCCCAGACCTAAACCTACCCGCGTCATCTAACTGACGCTAAAGGTAAAGCGTCATTAAGATGACGCCCTAGGATCGCGTCATGCAACTGACGCTAAAGGGTGCCTAAAGCGTCGAATATTGAAGCATGGTCAAAATTGTCATTTTAGTGACGCCTTGGGATGAGAATGCGTTGCAATATTTCATCAAAATAGCTTCCCCCTCCCTCTTGCAACCACTTCTCTTCTCTGATGATGTGTTGTCATGGCATGAGGGCAGAATAAGCTGTCACTCACATGAGACTGACCAATAGCAAACCACAACCATCAAATCAATTCCCAAAAGACAAAACCAAGTCTCACCCTAAATTTTTTTCTGGTTTGAGAAGTGGGAGAAAAGACTACAACTTCTGTTTCATGCCTACTTTATGATTCTCCAGAAGTTCCGATTCAAAAGTTTGGGGGACTGTTATTCCGCAATGACAAATGTGACAGTAGCCATAATGTTACAAAAGATATAAATGCAGTTCTTTTGAACTTTCTATTCATTGAAGAATCCCCAAGAAAAATGTATCATGGTTTCCACAGAATGAATCAGCACAACTGTTTTCAATATTGACAATATGAAATGTTTGACCACCAAAGCAGCATATTAGAATGATTTCTGAAGGATCATGTGACACTGAAGACTGGAGTAATGATGCTGAAAATTCAGCTTTGCCATCACAGAAATAAATTACATTTTAAAACATTCATATAGAAGAAAAGTTCTTTTAAATTGTAATATTTAAAAAATGTACTGTTTTTTTTCTGTATTTTTTATCAAAAACAATGCAGCCTTGCAGAGACTTCTTTCAAAAACGTTGAAAAAAAAAATCACATCCACCTTGAACTTTTAAATGGTAGTGTTAAGGCGGGCACACTGTGCGATTTCAGCAAGGTTACCAACTCACAATAAGTAGATCGCATGCGATATAAAGCCAAAGCTCACGATTTATGTGCTCACACTATAGTCCAATCGTTGAGCTGCGACTTGACTGCTCACACTATACGTGTGAAATATGCCCCAGATGGGTTGCGCCGATAGACATATCGTGAATCCAGAGATATTGTCAAAAGCATCAGCTATCGATATGAAGAGGATTTAGCATTTCCAATTTATGTATTAAATAATAATAATTATACCACGGGCTGTTTAAATACTCGATTCTGATTGGCTGGAAGGTGTGCAGTAAAACCGTTTAATGCACAGGTAGTTCCAGTCAGTTTGATTACAGTTCGAAATTAATCCGCTACTATAAACATTGGTAACCATAGTAACAGAGTTACACTTGCAAAAGAGTGAGAGAGAGAGACACATATGAAAACGTTAGGTATAGGCTCAGAGCCATGAGAGAAAGAGTTGCGACGCTCTTTGATCGCTCGCGATGGCTGTCACGTGCTTCATGTAAGCCCCAATAGTTCCAAAACATACGCGGGCTGTCATGTTCTTCTATGGGACAGACAGCAGCGATTGCATTATTGACCGGTAAATATAAAATAAAACACACACCCAAGTACTTTTTCAGCTGTTACTGCATTATTGCATTTTGTTAATGTCAGTTATGCATTTGGAGAGGCAGGGTGACAACGAAATAGCCTACTACTGTATATTACTTATGAAGGGTTGGTCAAAATCCCTTGCCTCTTCAAATACATATATAATCATATGTCATTTTGAATGGTTATATACTTCCTTTATAAAAATCAATAATCAAATATATTCATTATCACATAATAATTTTTATATTCTTGTGCTTGTGAAATTATATTTTCTTAAATGCATGGATGCAAGTAACCAGTTTCTTTTAGGTGCATCCCAATCTTACTTTGAGATTGCACGTAGTACACGCAGGACACGAAGGCCACGTAACCCACAAGGCCGTTTGTCTCTTTCTCTGGGATCAGTAGAAAGGTTAGAGGGTCCTAAAGGCAGCGTGGGCACATATGATTCTTCGCTGGACATATAGTCAAGCTATATTGAGCGTTACTATCAAACTTTAATTGTTGTATTAAAATGTATTCTTTCCAGTATATTTCCTTCCTTGGGAGTAAATGCCAGTTATCTGTTTTTCTCCCAAACGAGTGAATGTTTTAGCATTATGTTTTGGTATACTTAACTGATAATAAGGAGCTCAGACTCTCTTCAGCCTTGATGGGAGCTGTTATTTGCTAGTGTCTGTTATTTGTGTGTGTGTGCGTATGACATTCTATGTAGGTTCTGGACGGTCGGACCAGACACCCCGGCGCCCTTCTCTAACCTGCGAGGCCACCACAGACCTAAATCCAATGAGTGGACGACAACTATCTTTACTAATGGCGATAGGCACCCCTATCTCCTCACATGTGTTAAATTGTTTAGGCTTTAATGTTTCTTAGCCAATGAGAATCATTCAACCTGTAAGCAATGACGTAGCTTAGACCTTGGAAATGGTATAACTGCTGTGATCTTTGTAACTGTAAGAGGGGCGGCCTACGAACTCCTATGTGAGTCTTGAAGCTGACTTCTGCTGATGAGAATGCAAACTATCTTCAGTAAAACTTTTCTTAAATTTTTTATAATTCTGACTCCGGGTCTTCTTTCTTCATATCGGGTTCTGGGTCTTTGACTGTATACCCCTTACAGTTATGGTGGAGGATGCGCTGGCAATTATTCTCGGTGACACCCCTGGCAAATCAACAAACAAGGTAGTAAGCTTTTGTTAATTGTTAGGGCTGTCTGACTGGAAGAGATTTTGAAGGAGAGCGGGAGAGCTTCACTCCGATGAGGCGAGTGAAGCTTCACTCCGATGAGGCGAGTGAAGGAGTAAGTTAATTATACTGCTGACAGTATAAGAAGTCGCTGAGAGCGTCGTTAAGGGTAACGGCAGCAGACAGCGCAAGCGAAGCGTGCTCTGTGGGGGCCCCGCTGGGCATTACTGGTGTAGCACCACCCCAGCAGAGCACATCCCTGGGCTAGAGGTCCAGTGGCACCGTAAACCTGCTCAATCTCTTCCATCTCAGATAGGGGATCCCCGAACTTAGTGAAGTGAATCAGGCAGTTAGGGATACTAACAATAATAGGGTTGTTTGCCAGGGATGCATCAGGAACAATTCCGAGAGAAAAATTTAAAAAGTTGTGACCCAAATTGGCATGGACCAGTATATGTAACTGTGATTTTGGAGTATACTTTGCAGTTTCATCACGCAGAAGCCAAGCTGTGTTGTTCAAAGATCGCCGCCTCCATTTCTGCAATAACTTCAGGTGAGTATGAACCATGATTAAGATATGGCAGAAAAATGTAATAACTTAATCAGTAACCTGAAGAGTCCTGAAACAAATAGTGAGTCAGGAAAAGCAAACGCTGTAAGCAGCTGTGCTCTAAAGCCCTCACTTTAAATAAATTTGCAGAAATGATTAAGTAAATGGTAGTCAGGATTTTGATTCTGATTGGAAATTTAAACAACTTGACTGGCTACAACCAAACAAAGAAACAGAAAAATTAAAATGTTTAGCCTCGTATTGCTTACGATGATTACAAGAAGCAAGTGAAAGAAATTCTGGGTCAGGGATAATTTCCCTGGACAAGCGACTAAAGTTAAACAGACACTTTGTGAAAACAATATTTTGCAGCTTATGAAAATGAATGTTCTGCCAATAATAATGATGAAGATTATGATTGGGTTATTATGATTAAATCAGCCACTGGTGGACTGTAAAAGAATACAGAGAACTGCTTAATCAGTAGCTCTGTTTGCATTCCTGAATGGGACACACTGTTTCAAGGGTGTGATGCTGTAGTTGAGGCTGAAACAAATTCACCAGATGACAGAGAGTGTCTTGATTGTGGTCAGTAGGGCCATTTAACACGTGACACATTTCTGGTAATAATGTGAGTTTGAAAGTAGATCAGTGTTTAAATGACGATATTAAAGTTGTCGTCTGAGAAAGAACAAGAGATAAAACAAGGTCAAAAGATTGAAGTCTTAAAGTGAATCCTTTTGAAGAAAAGATCTATAATACTAATTTTTATAAGTGAATTGATGAATACAGGTTGATGTAAAATGAATGACTCCAACAAATGTGAGTTGCAGAATATATCAAAGTAACTAAAAGGATGATTGTGTTGCCATTAAAATTTTTAAAAAGGTTTTAGATGATATAGAGAGACTAATCTCACAGATGATTTACAATAACTGCAAAAGTATCACAAGCAGAGAGTGCTTGCCTCAAACTTAGTGTGAATCCTAATTGGAGATTGATAAACTCCAAGAGAAAACTTAAGTCAAATATTAAGTTATGGTAATTGAGAACTTGACAACTAAAATTGAGATTGAGAAATGTGAAATGTTATTGAGAACTAGAATAATTACCATTATGTAAGAACAAATAAGCAGAAGCCGTACTGGATTAACAGTTGCTAAATGCTGATTAAACAAACAGCTTGAAAAGTTGACCATGAAAGAACTAGAAGCTGATGTTTTGCTTTCAAAAGATAAGTTTGTTATTGGCTGTAAGGAAACAGTTTGCTTATCTGAATCTGATGTGTGCTGTGGCTGAAACTGCCAGTGCAACAGACTCAATCTGAGTGGAAATTTGTAATGCCTAAATTTCCTGATGTGTGGGCAAAAGACAAATATAAATAATATGTTTATTTGAAACCGTATGTAATATCTGGCAAAGATGCCTTAAGCTGGGATAGAGTTAAAAGATGGTAGATAAAGTTAGAAGTATATGAGAGAGCAGTGTACCATCCAATAGAGTCTCAGAGTCTCTCTCATTCAATGAGTCAGCTAAAAGCTGGTATCTGTGATAATGTGTAAAGCACAGTGTTTCAGTTGAAGGATCATAGACACAGAGATGTTTTAAAAATAAAACTGAATGACTTTAAAGAAGTATTTAAAATAATAATACAGATAGAGATGACATTTTGATTAGGTTAATTTAGGACCAGTAACTTCTTTGTCTGATCTTAGTCCCCACCATGAAACGGGGGAGGGGCCGACGGAAATGTACACTGAATGTACGGTTGTGATCTAAATTCACTGAGTATAATCCAAGTAGCTAGGTTGCTGCTTTTAAGATAGTTAATGGATTTAAGTGATTAAATACTGTTGTTATTGACCTGTCTCCCTATGTGAACACTATTAGGCAATCCGAATGGCTCTGGTGACTCTTGAACGTGCCTTTCCTAAGCTCTAGAAAACAGCTGAGTTCTGTTGAAGCAAACAGCCTGTGATGGGAAAGAGCGGTCACCAGTGGGCACGAGTGGCTACTCAATGACGGGTAAGACCTTCTATTGGCCAGACAGGGGGCAACCTAAGCCAGAGTGGATCACGTAAAGTCACTGGGCATCTCAAGATGGAGGTGTTTATGTGAGAAAGGTATGAGAGTGGAGCGGATGACTGTGAGGCCAGCAGCATCCTTTATCGTTAGGGCGGATGAGCTGTGAGGAGTTACAGACAGTCTGACCCTGAAACGTGAGTGTTCCTCTAATACCAATCACCAGAAACCGCATTCATTGTATGGCTTGTTTTTTTTATTGTGACAAGCGTCTGCAAATATGCCAGGGGAAAACACCCTGATGGAGATTATAGATAAAGGGCTAACAGAAATGGGCTTTCAGGAGCCAGCTGAGGCCATGAAGTGATTCCCATTAGTTGTTGTGGAGACAGTAGCAAAACTTTTTATGTACTGGTTTGCCTTATGGGCAAGGAAAATCATAGTGATGATTTTGAACTAATAGGTCTATGACATAGTTTTAACTCCTGAAGGTCGTTAGACATGGTGGTGGCTAAAGATGAAGACAGCTTTTGTAGATTTGAGAAAAGTCTGGATAACAAGGTGAATGGTCAAAGGTTATTGTAATTAATTTCATATTACATTATGTCTAAGTTACAGCCTTAGAAGGCTGTTGAAAAAGATTATTTATTTATAGTGAGAGAGACTGCTTGAGCAGAGGAAGGGATGGTAACTGTGTCTGTCTTTCCATTATTGGCCTGCTAGAGCAAGCTGAAGCAAAATAATGATAATGAAACAAAACAACCCAGCTGACCTTGTTAAATTCTAATGAATAATGAACAAGACATGCTTTGAAACTGGTTGGGAGACCATGTAAAATTAGGTAGAAGCTACCGGAAAATGGGAAGTTTAAAATCTTATTTAAAATTTAAATCTTTTAGCAATAATATAAAGAAAAATTAACATTGAAAATGAACAGTTAACATATGTGTGTCTAGTATGAGTGCGTATGATGGTGACAGCACTTTATGTCTTGTATGTATTAGTTTGGGGTACTATTATTTCCTGATTTTGAGGATATTGTGTCATTAACCTCTGGAATTAGTGTTTTATCATTACAGATGGGTTAAGTGAAATGACCAACTTTAGAAAAGTTGATAAATCTAAGTCAATCTGATGAAAAGACAATGCAGAACATGGGACGAGCTTTAATTGGAGTGGTTTTCCAGCTCTGTCTGCTATTGGTAATTATGAATGCTTTTGTCATTTATGATATTGAACTGAATTACTCTCTGGATTAGTATTTTATATAAATTGGAATTGTAAAGAAGATTGCCGTCCATTCTGGGGTAAAACTCTTGTCTAAATTCAACTGAGGGTCTAAATTTAAATAGACAACTAGGTGGGATCATAAGGATAAACGTAGGGAAAAAAAATATATATATATATAGACTTGACGGCAGAGAGACAAAGTGACACATTGGCTAAGTCACTATCCAAATTATCCAGAGTGAGCTCCCTCATTTTTATTGAAAGGCCGGAGGGCGAACAAAGAAGGAGTGAATATAACTTCTAAAAAGAAAAGGTTTTATTTCTCAATCCCTTAAATGTATGTATGACATTAGATGTCTAAGAAAACTACAATTTAATAAAGGTAAAAAGAGAAAGCAGCTATATGGCTGTGGGCTGGGATCTGAGTAACATAATATTTTGGTTTCTGTAAAACTGTAAAGATAAGTGGAACTGAGACAAATACTGTGAGAAGTAGTTATAATGAAAAATAAAGTTGAAGTTAATGATAAGAAAACAAGAGTATTGAAGAATTAATAAAATACCATGATTCCCCTAACGAGGGAACTTTAAGTGTCACTAGGCTGACAGTGGTGAGAGACTCGGATGCAGAAGGAACTGGCATGTAGGGCAAGATGGAAGAAATATAGTAGAAGAAAATGTATGTTATGAAAATACAATTTCTGATAGGATTTATGGAAGTCAAATTAAGTTTAAATGGTATGAAAAAGGTTAGGGTTAGACATTGTATGATTGACAGGGATTCAAGTGATATAAGGATAAGGAATGAACAAAAGCTTTATTAAGCAGAATGGGGAACGATCCTATATTTTAGTGGTAAAATAATGACTGAAATGATGATGTGAATTTGTTTTATTTTATTTCTATTTTTTGAAACAAACAAAAAAGGGTATAAGATGTTATACAATTAAAATGGTACATGCTATGTGACTGTAAACTGAAGGATGATTTCAGTAAAGACTTAAAGTGCTTACATCGATTATTATGGGTCTTAATTATTAATATTTTATTGTTTGTTGTTTATTTTTAGTTAGACAACCATTGTGTTTTAAACCTAAAGGGTCTATAAAAGGGGTAGTGAAAATAATGGATTAACCATCCAACTTTGTTTATAATAAAAGGATTTGGAAATCATAATATTATTTTTTTTTAAAAACTAGTGCATATATTCTGGTATTCATGATTATAGACAATGTCTTTATTTAGGATCTGAGTAGTGACTGTGGATCTAGCCCATGCTAGTAGGAATACAGCAATAGTGCTTGCTTATTTAGCCTGGCTTCCAATATGTACTTGTTTCGTAATCAGTTATGTGTTTTATAAAAATTTTAACCTGACTGATAAACTGAGGAAGAATGACATTGATGTCCTGTTGTGAGTGGAAGGTGGGAGAGCCTCTTAATGGGGACTGGAATTTTTAGTATCCAGCATGTCCATGACGAGGTGAAGAGACAAGTGTGACCCATCAGGGGAGCATGCGTCACCACTCCTCCCTTCCGTAGTGACCTCACTGGTTAGACCAGACGTGGCGGTATTGGACCCCACATTGGTCTAAAACGGGGGACTGAAGGGTTGGTCAAAATCCCTTGCCTCTTCAAATACATATATAATCATATGTCATTTTGAATGGTTATATACTTCCTTTATAAAAATCAATAATCAAATATATTCATTATCACATAATAATTTTTATATTCTTGTGCTTGTGAAATTATATTTTCTTAAATGCATGGATGCAAGTAACCAGTTTCTTTTAGGTGCATCCCAATCTTACTTTGAGATTGCACGTAGTACACGCAGGACACGAAGGCCACGTAACCCACAAGGCCGTTTGTCTCTTTCTCTGGGATCAGTAGAAAGGTTAGAGGGTCCTAAAGGCAGCGTGGGCACATATGATTCTTCGCTGGACATATAGTCAAGCTATATTGAGCGTTACTATCAAACTTTAATTGTTGTATTAAAATGTATTCTTTCCAGTATATTTCCTTCCTTGGGAGTAAATGCCAGTTATCTGTTTTTCTCCCAAACGAGTGAATGTTTTAGCATTATGTTTTGGTATACTTAACTGATAATAAGGAGCTCAGACTCTCTTCAGCCTTGATGGGAGCTGTTATTTGCTAGTGTCTGTTATTTGTGTGTGTGTGCGTATGACATTCTATGTAGGTTCTGGACGGTCGGACCAGACACCCCGGCGCCCTTCTCTAACCTGCGAGGCCACCACAGACCTAAATCCAATGAGTGGACGACAACTATCTTTACTAATGGCGATAGGCACCCCTATCTCCTCACATGTGTTAAATTGTTTAGGCTTTAATGTTTCTTAGCCAATGAGAATCATTCAACCTGTAAGCAATGACGTAGCTTAGACCTTGGAAATGGTATAACTGCTGTGATCTTTGTAACTGTAAGAGGGGCGGCCTACGAACTCCTATGTGAGTCTTGAAGCTGACTTCTGCTGATGAGAATGCAAACTATCTTCAGTAAAACTTTTCTTAAATTTTTTATAATTCTGACTCCGGGTCTTCTTTCTTCATATCGGGTTCTGGGTCTTTGACTGTATACCCCTTACACTTAGATACGTTTTAGGCTTTTTTTCTTTTTTTTTTTTTGAGGGAAAAGACAGAGCTAGATAAGATCGAAGACGACAAAGATGAGGTCAATACGAAAAAGACAACTAAATGGGCAGTTAACACTTTCAGTGGCTTGTTGCGCCAAAGACAGAACAATTGTGATTTCGAGACCTAACGTTACTCTGCTTCTCTTTTAAATGAGACATTTCGGGAGTTTTATGCCTCTGTTCAGTCTACCGCTGGACGCGAATACAGTGTTGCAAGTTTTATGCGTCTCAGAGCAGGTATAAACCGTCACATTACAAAATACAACATCATAAGGGATAAAGACTTCAAGTCAAGCAATGCCGTCTTTAAATCAGTTTTAAAGCGCTACAGGAAAAATGGAAAGGACACCAGCGTTCATCATCCGCGTAAGAAAAGTTTGGTTTGACATACAGCTAATTCATTTAAATAAATGACATGATTAGTTCAAATAAAGCTTGCCTTGTCACTGTCAGTGTTGCCTATCATTCATAAATCATTTTAATAAATCCATGAATCATTAAGTTATAGGCCTATGCTTAAGCAACGAGGGGACTGTAGACTTTAAAGAAGAGACGCTCATAGGTAACTCGCGCACGCATCTCTCTCTCTCTCTTTCTTCCCCTTCAGTTCTCTGTCTCTGTCAGGGTCTTGCCCTGGCAGCTTTGTCTGTGTTGGCTTTGTTTCATGTCTCTATGTTTGTGTTGTGCTTGAACATATGGTTGGGTTTGTGTTGGCCATGTGCTCCTCTGTTCCTGCCTCCTTGTTTCTCTGTACCACGCCCTCTTGTCTAGTTGAGTCCTCGTTTGTCTGAGTGTTGTCACCTGTTCCTCATGTTCTCTGCTCCCTTGTTTCAGTCCTCGTTTACGTGAGTGTGTTCACCTGTTACTCTTGTTAACTCCCTTTATGTGTGTGCTCTTTCCCTCATGTGTTGCCAGTTCGTTGAATGTTGTGCTACTGTTTACATCTGTGCTACTTAACTAGTTTCTTGTTACCTAAGTCTATTGTGTTTTATTTGTAGAAGTTTGTTAGTGCTTTAGTTCTGCCATTGGTCCTGTCTGTCTTGTCTCCTGAGTCTCTAGTTCCAGTCCTGCTAGCAGAGCATCCCTGGCTGCTTGCACTCTGTGCTTTGGTGCAAGCCTGGTGCTTAGCCTGAGATCCCTGAGTGCCTTGCTGTTGTCCTTGGAGGTTCCTGTCTGGCTATTGCTAGTACTCAGGTCTCTTTCTGCTCTGCAAACACTACTCTCCAGCCTACAGTCTTCTTGTGCTAGCTACAGCTGCTGCTCTGCAAGTTTGCTGCAACGGCTGTCTTTGTGTCTCATCCCTGCCTTTTGTCTGGACTGTTCACCTCTCCCACCACATCTTGTCTACTGTTTGTCAATAAACCTGTTAACACTCGTTCTGCATTTGAGTCCTCCTTCATAGACCCGTGACAGTCTCTCTCTCTTAATAATGAATTTAAATAAATGTGATAATTCATTAAAATAAAAGCAATCCGATGACTCTACTTTATTTAAAGCGGACGGAGTGCTAGAACTAACGAGCCGTAACTTAAGAAAATAACCGTCATTTTTACACGTCTGTTAAATTACATTGTAAACATCAGTTACAGCTTTAACTTCTTATTAACTTGGCAAATAACCGAGGTATAAGCGGGATAATCCACGGCTAGCCATGCATTAAAGGATTTTAATGCACGACGTAGAGGCAACCATCCTCCGCTTCGCGTCGGGTGGTTCTTCGCCTCTACATCGTGCATTAAAATCCTTTAATGCATGGCTAGCCGTGGATTATCCCTTACTTATAATAATAATAATTATTATTATTATTAGGGTATGGCCTAGGCCTATTAAATAGATATTACAATTAATTTGCCCCGCAATAATTTCATATTGCATTACCGCATAATAACGCGAGATTAGATAGATTAGCTTACTTCTCATTGAAAATGATTTTAAAACATTTAGGTCGATTATACAATGAATTATAGGCAAGGCAAGTTCTCTTACGAGAGGTTCTCTCGTATTGCGTAAGCTAGCTTACGCTGCGGGAAAGATTCATCTTTTCTGAGAAATTGAAGCCAAAAATTATCCTATAATTTTGTATCCATTGTCAACGCAGTTCAGCTGCAGCAGAGCATGAGCAGGCTAGCTAGCAGCTCATTGGCTCGCTCACAGGGAACTGCTTAAGCCTATGAGGAGACACGAATGAACTCTCGGCCAATGAGAGTCTGACCTGCTCTCATTGCGTCAGAGCCCGCCGAAACGGGCGTGGCCAGAGAGTATAAATTCGCCTCTCAGGCTGCAAAGTCTGATTTTCATCTCTTCAGCGAGGCTACACGCATCTGCTGATCCTGAGAGAAGCCGCCGTCGTGGAAAAGGCACCTTCTAGCGAGCATCTGGGAGTCTGAGGAAGCCGGCCGTCTTCGCCACCTTCAGCCGTCCTGCAAGCTAGCGCCATCCGACGGATTCATATCCTTTACCAAAAGCTTCTTGTTTTGTGTGTGTGTGTCTAAAAGAGCCGAGCGTCTTTGTAAAGATGTCTCGTTTTTCCTCCTGCGGTTCTTGCCGCGCTCCCCTCGAGACTGGAGACCGCCACGTCATCTGCGCTCTCTGCCTCGGATTGGAGCACGCCGAGCTCGCCCTCGCCGATGGCGGCTGCGATCTCTGCGAATGGGCTTCTGTTGTCGACCCTGCGGGCTCGACTCGAAGCGTTACGCCGCCTCCCCCTCTCACCGCCTACGAGCGCTGAATGGGGGACGAGCCGCTTACAGCTGTGCCAACCGCGGCTAGCTTTCTTTACTTTACAAGAGAGCTAGCCCGGCCCCATGCATACGCGTCACCGGCAAGTGGGTTTATAGTGCGTTAGTTCCGTCGAGGCAGAACTAGTCGCTGCTATCACGCCCTCTTATCTGCTCGCGCTATTAAGCCTGTGTCTTCCCCCTAGCTCAGTGGTGGAACACAAAGCTTTTCGCGCCAGAGACCCGTGTTCGATTCCGGCTCTCGCAGATAACTTTTTTATGCAGCTCTGAGCTCTCGGCTAGCTTTCTTACGTTACAGAAAGCGGCCGCGCTCTCCCGCCTGCATATAACGCCGCTACATAAAGCATTTATAGTGTATCAGTTCCGCTGAGGCCGAACCTGTTTCTGCTATCACGCCCTCTTATCTGCCTGCGCTGTTATGTTTGTGTCTTTACCCCTGGCTCAGTGGTGGAACACAAAGCTTTTCGCGCCAGAGATCCGTGTTCGATTCCGGCTCTCGCAGATAATCTTTATGCAGCTCTGAGCTCGCGCCCAGCTCTCTTACGTGACAGAAAGCGGCCGCGCTCTCCCGCGCTCATGAGAAACGTTCTCATTTCCGAGCATAAAGCTGGACAAATGGGTTATAGTGTGTTAGTTCCACCGAGGCGAACCTGTTACTGCTATCACGCCCTCTTATCTGCTCGCGCTACTGTGCTTGTGTCCAGTGTTAATTTCGTTGACGAAAATAATGACGAAAATTATTCGTCAACGACATTTTTTCACAGACGAAAACGAGACGATAACTAAATAAAAACCAGTTTTAAATGACGACAACTATGACGAAAATGTATTGACATTTTCGTCAACTAATAAAAACTAGACGAAAATGTTAGAGAGGGACGATTGGGGAAGAGATCCATTCAGAACTGAGTTGCGTTTGTGGAAGATGCGCATGAATTGTAACGTGCTGATCTACCCGGCAGGACAGGAGTTGGCATGCGCTTCTCATAAATCGTTCAAAAATGTAAACGTCTGGGAGAAAGAGAAGACCAGACATATGGATAGATCTGAATAAGAGTGACGACGCGAAAGAGAGCTTTATTCTTTATTTTTTCTGTGCGCGCGCGCGCACACACACAAACAAACACACAAACCCAACCCGACGCGTGCAGCCCTGCACAAGGACTGAACTGAGCTCTCTTTCGCGTCTGAATGGAAAAATACACAACATTATGTCTAAATGTCCGTTTTGGAGAGTATTCACGTAAACACAGTCAGATATGTCTTTACAGAACGTACAGTTGTGAGAATATCGGATGTGCATCACATCAGTCCATGGATCTGCACACTCGGTCTTAAAGTGACAGTGCGTAATAAACCGAATGCCGTCTGTGCACTTAATATTAATCAAACAACAAATTAAAAAGAGAAAAGTATTCACTGCTATTTAATAGCTTTAATAAGGATTAACTATGTTTAATTCATACAAATAAATATGTCTGCTTGGAAGAATAAAGAATGATGTATGTAAGTAAGACTGCATAATCATTCATTGAAGAAAAAAAAGAGACTGTTCTACTTTAGAAGTGTTTTTATTTAATTTTAAGATATTATTTTATGTCACAGTGCTAAATCTGTGTCTGTATTGTATGTTCAAACTTTAAAAATTATTAATATTAACAGGTTAATAGATGTTTTCTACAGGAATATATAACAGGTTTGGAAATTTTAGAGAAATTCTAAATTAATGCATTACAATTTAACTAAACCCATTAAATTTTAGTCGACTAAATCTACTGAAGATTTAGTCGACTAAAACTAGACTAAAACTAAAACAATTCAGATGACTAAAATATGACTAAAACTAAATGGCATTTTAGTCAAAAGACTATGACTAAAACTAAATCAAAATCTGCTGTCATAATTAACACTGCTTGTGTCATTACCCCTGTAGCTCAGTGGTGTATCACAAAGCTTTTCGCGCCAGAGACCCCCGTTCGATTCCGGCTCTCGCAGATAATTTTTATGCCGCGCGCATCACAAGTCCAGCCTCTGCAGGCTAAAAATAGTCTCGTGCCCGCTTGCAGCGCTCACGTTTCTAACACGCACTTGCACGCGACGCGCGTCGATGCAGCCGATTTCAGGCTATATATATATCCCGCTGCAGGCCGCTCACGTGACCAGCCTCAGCTGAGAAAAGGACGGCTATTTCTCGCCATGGCTGAACCGCCATCAAGGTTTCGCCCTCTGTCAGTCCCCGTTCACACGGCTACTGCAGCAGTGTACACCGCCATCAACAAGCCGGTCTCTTTTCCCGCTTGCATGTGCACAAACGACGTTTTCACCGCGACCCAGAGAAATCTAAAAAAGTGCATAAAAGCCTCTTGTGTAGAAAATGTGCCCACAACACTGTGTTCACTCATACACAAAACACTGCATGTGCACAAACACCGTTTTCACGGCGACCCAGAGATATCTCAAAAAGAGCATAAAAACCTCTTGTGTAGAAAATGTGCCCACAACACTGTGTTCACTCATACACAAAGCACTGCATGTGCACAAACACCGTTTTCACGGCGACCCAGAGATATCTCAAAAAGAGCATAAAAGCCTCACGTGTAGAAAATGTGCCCACAACACTGTGTTCACTCATACACAAAAGCATTTCAGTTCCCGTGTGTCTCACAGAGCCCACTCTCATAAAGCGGTTCCAACCCGCTCGAGTTTCAGAGTGCATAAGCGCGCCCACGAGCCCGTGTGCGCGTCCCACCTCTGCTCACTCTGTTACACGGCCCTTAAACTCCTCTCTGAGTGTAAGTCCCGCTGTCATAAACACTATGAGCGCGCCCGCGCGGCCCGCTGTGTGCAGCAACGGGGACCATGTAGCCATTCACCCCTTAGCGTTACGCTTCAAAGCGTGGGAAGCTATTCCGGGAATTTCCCAGTGGGTGCTAAACACAATACGGCTAGGCTATCGCTTACAGTTCCACCGCCGCCCTCCAGGTTTCCGAGCGCGGCTAGAAACTATTGTGAACCCAGAAGCAGTGACTCTGCTCCGTTCAGAGATAGCAAAACTATTGTGCAAAAGGGCTATAGAGAGAGTTCCTCTATCTATGAGCGAGTCGGGGTTTTACGGCCGTTATTTTCTGGTTCCAAAGAAAGACGGCGGCCTCAGACCAATCTTAGACCTCAGATTTCTGAACAAAGTTCTCATGAAGAGACCGTTCAAAATGCTCACTATCAGAAAACTCCTCGCGCATGTGCGCCAGGGGGACTGGTTCATTTCACTAGATCTGAAAGATGCCTACTTTCAGATTCAGATAAATCCCCTTCACAGGCCATTCTTACGTTTCACCTTCGAAGGCCAGGTTTATCAATACACCGTCCTCCCGTTCGGCCTATCCCTAGCACCCCGCACGTTTACGAGGTGCATGGATGCGGCGCTCGCCCCCCTGCGGAGTCAGGGGCTGCGAATACTGAACTATTTGGACGACTGGCTGATTTTGGCACAATCACAGAGGGAGCTACTGTCTCATCGTACAGTTCTCCTCGACCATCTGAAAAGTTTGGGCCTCTCTGTCAACTGGACAAAGACCGCACTTCAACCCAGTCAGACTATCTCCTTCTTGGGTATAGAGCTAGACTCGGTCTCAATGACGGCTCGTCTGTCTACACAGCGCGCGCGCCGTGTGCAGCGTCTCGCCGCATCTTTTCAGATGAACAGACTCACACCTCTGAAAACTTTTCAGAAGGCGCTGGGTTACATGGCCTCAGCCTCCGCAGTGCTCCAGCTGGGGTTACTGCGCATGCGCCCGCTTCAGTTCTGGTTGAAGAGCCGTGTGTCTCACCGCGCGTGGACCACGGGCCGCCAGCTGATAAAGGTAACGCAGACCTGTATCACAGCTCTGCAGCCATGGACCATGACAGAATGGTTTCAGCGGGGCGTTTCCATGGGGACCTTTTCCCGCCGAAAAGTCATTTCGACAGACGCATCCAACATGGGTTGGGGTGCGGTCTGCGAGGGCTCACCAGCCTTTGGCCCCTGGTCAGCTCAGGAGAGTCTCCTCCACATAAACTGTTTGGAGATGCTGGCGGTCGAGAACGTGCTCACGCGCTTTCTGCCGCGCATTCACGGTCACCATGTGCTGATCCGTTCGGACAATATGGCTGTGGTCTCCTATCTAAACCGTCAGGGCGGAGTCAGATCCAGAAATCTCTTCCGGCTGACAGAACGCATCCTAGTTTGGTCCCAGTGTCACCTGCTCTCGCTCAGAGCGACGCACGTGCCGGGCCATCTGAACGACGGTCCAGACAGTCTGTCCAGGAACCCCATTCCCCCTGGCGAATGGTCCCTGCACACTCTTACAGTCCAAAAGCTGTGGCGAATATTCGGCAGAGCAGAGGTGGACCTCTTCGCCTCAGAAGAAAACACCCACTGCCCAATATTTTTCTCAAAACGCGAGGACGCGCTAGCCTAGACCTGGCCCAGCCGCCCGCTTTATGCATTCCCTCCGGTTTCTCTGCTACTGCAGGTGCTTCAGAGAATCAGGGAAACACGCCACTCAGTGCTCCTCATAGCCCCGCGTTGGGAAGGTCAGACTTGGTTTCCGGAGCTCACTCAGCTGTCACAGACAGCCCCGTGGCCCATTCCAGTCAGAACAGATCTCCTCTCCCAACGGCAACGTAGTAATCCTCTCTCCTCTCGCGGCACGATCTGGCATCCCCACCCAGAGCGCTGGGCGCTTCATGCGTGGGTGATCAACGACTACCCGTTGCTTTGCCAGAAGGAGTGTTAAACACGATCATGCAGGCTAGAGCGGCTTCTACTAGAAGGCTCTATGCGTCTAAATGGTCTGTGTTCTCTGAGTGGTGCACCGACAGAAACGTGGACCCACGGTCATGCGAGGTTCCTTCCTTGCTAGTTTTTCTCCAAGAGATGCTGGACAAGGGCAGGTCCCCATCCACTCTCAAGGTGTATGTGGCAGCCGTCGCGGCGTTCGCTGAACCCCGGCGCGGCCAGTCACTGGGCAAAGATGGCTTAGTCATCCGCTTCCTCAGGGGAGCTAGAAGGATGAACCCCTCACGCCCCCCGTCGGTGCCGATTTGGGACCTTTCCATAGTTCTCGAAGCTATGAAAGCCCCCCCATTCGAACCGTTAAACACCGTGGATCTCAAATACCTTTCGCTCAAAACCATCTTTCTGCTCGCGCTCGCGTCAGTATAGCGTGTGGGAGACCTTCACGCGCTGTCCAGTAGCGCTTCCTGTCTGGAGTTTGGGCCCAATGACTCCTTAGTCGTTCTCAAACCTAGACATGGTTATGTCCCAAAAGCGATTGGTACCCCATTCAGGGCACAAGTTATTTCCCTATCGGCTCTGCCTGCATCCGATAGCGAATCTGACTCTAATCTCCTGTGTCCGGTCAGGGCCCTGAGATTATACTTTACTCGCACTGCTCCGGTCAGACGAGCTGAGCAGCTTTTTGTTTCGTTCGGTGGGCGCACCAAAGGGTTGGCCGCCTCGAAACAGACTCTGTCCAGATGGATAGTTGATGCCATTGCAGCCGCATACGCGTCAAAAGACCTGCCATGCCCTTTGGGCATCAGGGCCCATTCCACTAGAGGCATGGCCTCATCGTGGGCTTGGTCCAGCGGAATTTCCATTCATGATATTTGTGTGGCAGCGGGATGGGCTTCCCCATCCACCTTTATCAGATTTTACAATCTGGAAGTTCCCGCCTTGCAGGCTAAACTACTAGCAGTCTAGTATGTTACAGCTCTTCTGGTTGAGCTGCACTATAGGGAGTTATTCACGCAGACCGGTCTCGTTCTGTCCCTCCTTATCATGTGCTTATGTACTTCACAATCCCCGGCCCGCTCCGCTGGCCTTTGTCACATGTACATATTTTATTCCCACTCATAAGGGTTCCCCGGGGTCCTCCCTGGGACTCATAGTGGATGCTTAGCACGCACGGCGTTGACCAGGTGTTCCCGCAGCGTAAGCTAGCTTACGCAATACGAGAGAACCTCTCGTAAGAGAACGAATCGGTTACCTAACGTAACCTCGGTTCTCTCTAGATGAGGGAACGAGCATTGCGTTCCTGGCCGTGCTTGTGCTACTAGCGTTCTCGCTTCATTCTATGAAAACCAGAGTTTGCAGCCTGAGAGGCGAATTTATACTCTCTGGCCACGCCCGTTTCGGCGGGCTCTGACGCAATGAGAGCAGGTCAGACTCTCATTGGCCGAGAGTTCATTCGTGTCTCCTCATAGGCTTAAGCAGTTCCCTGTGAGCGAGCCAATGAGCTGCTAGCTAGCCTGCTCATGCTCTGCTGCAGCTGAACTGCGTTGACAATGGATACAAAATTATAGGATAATTTTTGGCTTCAATTTCTCAGAAAAGATGAATCTTTCCCGCAGCGTAAGCTAGCTTACGCAATACTCGTTCCCTCATCTAGAGAGAACCGAGGTTACGTTAGGTAACCGATTCGTTTATTTATATAGCACATTTCATACACAATGGTTATTCAAAGTGCTTTACATAGAAGTAATTAAAATAATCAAAAGAAATAAAAATAATTCATTGTTCACAGGTGTCCCTTGTCTTGTCATTAGTCTTGTGTTTTTAACCCCTCATGTTTGCCATGTGTTTTTGTCCCTCATGTTTGCCATGTGTCTTTGTCAAGTATTGTTTCTTGTAACCTCTGTTGCGTGAGTCCATGTCCACAGTTTTGTTTCATGCCATGTCATGATTTTGGTTTATGTTTCGATCTTGTTATATGTTATTTTTGAATAAATACTGCACTTGGGTTCTCGCTACAACTTGCCTCCAGTGGATCCTTACAACAGCTAAACGGATGTGTTTTGAGTCTGGATTTGAATGTGACCATAGGAGCACATCTGATCTCCTCTGGAAGCTGGTTCCAGCTGTGGCTGGCATAATAGAAAACAGCAGACTCACCATGCTTAGAGTGAACCCTTGGTATTTGATGTGATCCTAATGATCTGAGTGATCTGTTGGGTTTATTTTCAGTGAGCAAATCTGCAATGTATTGAGGTCCTAGCCCATTGAATGATTAATATGCCAGTAACAATACTTAAATTTAACAATCCTAAATTTAACTGGGAGCCGTAAAGACCTGAGGACTGGTGTGATGTGTTCATATTTTCTGGATCTGCTCAGAATCCTGGCAGCAGCGTTCTGTATGAGCTGCAACTGTCTTATGGTCTTTTTAGGAAGGCCAGTGAGGAGTCCATTACAATAATCCACCCTGCTGGTGATGAAAGCATGCAAGTTTCTCTAAGTCTGGATTGGAAACAAAGCATCTAATTCTTGCAATATTTTATAGATGATAGTATGCTGATTTAGTTATTGCTTTGACATGACTACTGAAAGTAAGGTCTGACTCCAGAATCACACCGAGATTCCTGACTTGATTTTTAGTTGTTTGACCCCTAGCGTCAAGGTATGCGTTCACCTTGAGAACTTCATCTTTGTTTCCAAACGCAATGACTTTAGTTTTGTCTTTGTTTAACTGAAGAAAGTTTTGGCACATCCAACTGTTGACTTCATCAATGCATTGGCACAGGGAGTCAATGGGGCTGTGGTCGTTAGGCGATAGGGCTAAGTAGAGCTGTGTGTCGTCTGCATTGCTGTGAGCAATTTGGTTCTTTCTCATTATTTGGCTCATTGGGAGCATATACAGGTTGAACAGGAGTGGCGCAAGAATTGAGCCTTGAAAGGACTCTGCATGTCATGGATGTCCAACTCAGACTTTTGGTCTCCTATACTCACATATAACCTAAATTAAAATGATTAAAATGAAACTGCCCTTATGTCTGTGGTCTCCCACAGTTTCAAAATCAGTTTAAAATACGTCTAGTGTGTCCCAGGCCTTTTGAAAGCAGTTTGTTAAATTGCAGCTAGTTTGATACATACAGAACTTCAAGATCTCCCTTGCTGCATTAGAGATGAAATGGTATAAATTATTTTTTCGCGCAACTGCAGTAAGGGAAAAGACACTGAGTTTAGGGCAATCGGTTCATAGATTCGCTTAAACTGTACGGTATCCTCACGAGGGGCGACCAAAATTTTTGGACATGCCAGAAATTCATCCGACCATCCAATTGCCGGTCAGGAGAGGTTTATCGCCTCTCGTTTCCCTCTGTACACTGCACAAACACTGCACGACAAAGCTGAAAATCGGCCCGACTCAAAAAAGAGTCGCACAAGTTAGAATTCGGCTTAAAATCTGACAAAAATGGCATAGTGTAGTGTACTTGGTACTAATTATGTTAGAGATGTTTAATAGCACCAAATGACTAGCAAGAATTAACAGTATTCTTCACCTCGCCTCTTGCTCTTGACCCTCTGTCAAAAAGATCATTCTATGTAGGCCTATGATACATACCTCCAGTTTCAATCAGAATGAAAGGCATGGTATTGATGATGTAATATTTCCCAGCTGATCATCATTAAGCGCCACCAGGGGCAAGGTCAGGACACACACATACAATAGTGAAGATGCTTCAGGCCCTATTTCAGACTAAATACATCTGTTCACAGCATGCACAACAACACACACACACAAATGTTCTGATGAGATGATCTTTTGAGATATGAATATCCTATTATAAATCTTCACTTCCTGCTCTGTGAGGTGTCTAAATATGACAGTCATGTGTAATGGAAATACAATCATCTATAGAACGAGCATGACAACACAGAGGGTGCTTCTCAATATTCAAATTGATGCTTCCTTGTTTCCTTGCTTCTCCGTCCCCCAGCCTGTGACCCGAAAACCAATCGAACTCAGCCGTCTTGAAGGGCATCTCAATTCTCTAATTACACCGCGAGGAGGCGAGGAACGATGAGTGAGGAAGCTTCCTGAGGAGGCGCACATCTTAAGGGGGGGGAGCTAAGACACGAGGAAAAGAAACGAGGATGCACATACAAGAAATGAGAAGCACCCAGAGGCTGCATCCTTCGAAGGGCGCAGACTTCAAAGGCCACACCTTCGGAGTCCGCAAAGGTCAGGCCGTGTGTTGTTAAAGATTCAGTTTGTAATATAGACAGCTAGTGGCTGTAATGGTACTGCAGTCCAAATTCAAAATATTGGAGAGAGTTGTTTTCTACGCCCCCTCCTCCTCAGACTCGACACTCATGCTGGTTGCCAGATTGAGGACACGCAACAGGAACGAGCACAATTGAAAATGGAAAGCGATGAGCTTTACACTGTAAGTTGATCAAATGCATTTGCAATGTTGCCTTTTTACGACAGGTAGAATCTAAAATCTCTGACCCAGTTCGTTTACTGGATTCCATGGATGCAATACGCTGTGTTTTCCGCCAACTGGCAACCTGGCGTGTCGAATACCAAAACACATACCAAAACAAAAACAGACATTCCGCCAAGCGACATACATATCGAAGTAGAATAACTAGCTGTAACATTGTTTTGAATTTAGCATGTTTCCTAAATCTCTTCATACATATTATGTTATTTTTATTCTTAAGGACAGTAAAAAAAATACAGCACCTTTAAAACTGTCACCCCCCCCTTTTTGAGAATTGATGTGAAAATGCACTACCCAAACTTAAACGCTTGTAATTCATGAACCCTTTGGACTAAAGACTTACGGTTGGTCTCATTTAAAAGACGACACTTGCCAGATTATTGTTGAAGTGGAATAAATTAATAGAATTAAATTATATAAAAGTTATTGAAGTTTAAGTTTATTGTTATGAAAATATAATAAAATATTTTTTTTCTTTCATTAAAATATATATAAATTAATATAGGTTTCAGCCTAAAAATGACAGAAAGTCAAAGGCATATATCTAACCAAGTTGTGTTCCAAATTTGAAGTTGATATCACAAAAATTGAAGTTCCCATGAGATTTTGTTTAGGCGTAATAGCAGAAATAGCCACCGGGTGACATTGAATTCCATTGAATTTAATTGTTTATTCTGCCATAACATGTTAATAAATTTCTGTCCAAATATCACTTCTGTCACAAAATATGGAACCTTGAGACTCAGACCTTTCTGACAATATGTGTTTTGTCAAGATTAGAAAAGGTTTTGATCATAAATTATGAAACATGATGATGCCCAAAAGGGGAGGAGCCTGATAAAAGAATTTAGAGTACCGTTTCTGTGGTAACGCAACATCCAATTTCAAAACGGTTTTCACAGGATGAATTCTGAGTTCGTAAGCTTTCAAACGAGACCTAATTTAAGATAACTACTAAAATATGTGATGTAATAAAAAAGGTGATAAAAAAGATAATATTATATTTTAGAGGATAATATATATAATATACTTTTTAGAGGATAATATTATTTTATAATTTTTTATTGACAAATACTATATTATATATGTTTTATTGTGAACTTTTAGCATGTAAATCAAAGTTTGAATGATTAAAAGTGTAGTTGTTGACTTTTTGTTACAAAGGTGAAAACACCTGTAATGATACAGATTTTTTTTGATGCGCACTCTTATCATATATTAATCCATTACTCTTCCAACATATATTTTTCTGCAAAACCATCAACAAATATGTATTCTTGACTCTTAGACCTTTCCAACGATATATAGTTTGCCATGATTAGATTAGGATTTATTAGAACAATATTTAAGTAAACTTAAATATCCCGCTACCGGGATGGTGACAGTTAAGGGGTTAAATGGGATGGTCTAGCCTACGGAGGATTGCTCGTCACCTATAACTGTGACGAGTTGCAGTAACTTTTATATTGGACTATAACTGTGATGAGTTGCAGTAACTTTTATATTGGACTTTTTTGAAAGTTATATTAAACTGTCTGAAAACAAAACAGGGTTCACGGCTTGTCTAAATATGCTCACCTTGGTCTATTTATGTGCATAATATAGCCTAAACTATATAAAATCACATCTTAGTAAGATATGTCAACATTTGAGCCGCTTTTAAGTTTTTATTTTTTACATTTTTCTATCATTAGATATTCGAGTAAGTTGAAACCAAATACTTACATTTAAAAGTGTAATAAGGCAATTTCTCTTGAAAAGAAATCCTGTCGTCACCAGCGCATATTAAATTATGGGGTAGGCAAGGCCTTGAAGGATCCATCTGTTGTATCCTTCTTTGCCCGGGAAACGAAGGAAGCATTTCGAGGCCGCATTTGAAGGAGCCTTCGAATTGGGACAGCCTTTGCCGCACCTCTGTTATGCAATTGGCCTTTGAATGCGGCCTTCGAAGGATGCAGCCTCTAAATTGGGACGCAGCTACAGTGTCCTTGAGCCACAGACTCTTTCTCTCCTTTTCCTGCACACCTCTGTGTTGAAGCTCTTCCTCTAAGCTATGTGAATGAAAAAAATAAAGCAGACATATGTTCACTGTTCACTCTTTTGAGGTGTTATTACCGGAGTGATTGTATAAAACGTACTGCCCTGAGCGGGAGTTATTCAAGTTTGGAATCTCCGCTGTTCTGCTCTCCAGCTGTCAGTGCGGTGAGAAAATTAAACACACACAAACACACACCTGTGCGAATGTCTCCTCCATTATGATCAGAGAGGGACAAGCAGAATGCAATCACAAACACAAAGCGGGTCCCTACATCACTGTGTTCATTATATCAACTCTCACTGCAGAGAAAGGCCGAACAAAGATTAAAAGGGAGGGAGGAAGGGCAAGAGAGATGAAATGGAAATGTTTTGTGGAGAAGTGAAAATGCCAACAATGTTCAAATCACTCTCTTCAATTTCTTTCTCTGTCCAAAAGATGACAGAGATTAGCTCAGAGACAGATTTTAAAATGTCTTGCACACAATAGAGGAACTCAGTTCTCACAAATACTACAAGATCAGGATGTCATGCACCATTTTATTTTGAAGGGGTGGCAGTGGAAGTCCTGGTTCACTCGTTGCCCCAGGCAAAGATAAGACACAACTAGACCAAGATAGAATCTACTGACTTTTTTTTTTTTTTTTGCATTTTCTGTGCTGATTTTTGAGGAATATCTGCAGAAGTCTGCTAAATGGATTTAAACATGGTAAAATGCATTCAACGGAACTGATACAACACTCTTATAAACGAACTAGCCAAGAGCCAAGATTTTTAATAAAACTCAAGAGATAGTGGATGTGTGAAATTTCATGATTATGAGTGACGTTAGTCTAGTAGAATTCTTTTTTTAATATTTAACAAGGTGACAAGGGATCAAATCATGACTGTTCAATGAACTTAAAGGGATACTTCAGGATTTAGCATTAAGCTTTGTATTAGTAGAAAACCTGTAGTATTTTCGCATTACCATGCTTTCCACCCTCATATCCCCCTGAGACGAGAGATTTATGTATTTTTTGTCTGGAAAAAATCATCCGATGACGCAAAAATCGTCATTTTGCGTCATCGGAGGATTTTTTGGCCAGAGGCTAAAGACTACAGTCAGTAGTAGGGGCTGTTCCGCAGGTTTTTAACCCGCCCATAGAGGGTGGATCTCACTCACAGAATGTACACATAGTGTCATCCATCTTTTTTTGGAAGCTAAACTAGCAGGCTCTTGTTCTGTGGAGAAAGCTGAGTAGTAGGGGTTACCATCCTCTTTTTCCCGGACATGTCCGGCCGTCGATGTCCGGGATTCAGCTTTTGCTTTCTGCAGTCACCATTCATTGTTTACATGCACACCTTTTGTTTCAATCTAACTGAATTCATTCCGATTGGTGAATCTGAATGTAGTGTTCACATGAACGCTAAACAAGTGATCGGTTGATGTGCGTTTTAACATTGCTAAGAAAATTCCCGCTCCTCCGTGAGAGATACGAGACCGGTGCGTCTCACAGGTGTCACTCATCGGTAATCACGCCACCGGCCTCGCACCGTTCTCCTGCGGCCCTCACTCGTCCTGCTCGCCACAGTAAACATAATGAATGGCGACTGTAGAACGCAAAAGCCGAATGCCGGACATTTCAGGCAATCTCGAAACACATTTTCGGGCAGACTCATCACGGAGACTCACTAGTAGCCTAGACTTGTTGTTTAACTACTGCACTCCGTTACCGGTAGGCGTGGCCTCCTAGGGCAGCGAAGCAAGTGCATTCTGGGAGTTATTGTCTTTCATCCACATAAGCCAAAAATAAATTTTTTGGCTTTTCTCAGTCTAGAAAGCTCCAAATTCAAAAATATAATTTCACATTTCTTCTACATAAATGACCCATTTTAATTACACATTCATCTTTCCAGAGATGAAGTATCCCTTTAATTAAATTAGTTATGTCAACAAAAATGATTCATGATTTTTTTTTACACACAACAAGCGATTCATCTATTAAAGAGGCAAGTAACATGAAAAGTTATTCCATTCAAAGTTATAAATATTGCCTAGAGAATAATAGAAGTTAAAACAGAGGGATTTAAGAAATAGTGAAAGCATGGAAGATTTTTAATATTTTTATCTATCAATCCTCTTGGTTAAAAAAACTAAGGGGATGATCCTTCTGTAAGCTTTAAAAACTAGCCTGGTTAAAACCAGACCATTCTCAGTTGTAACTGAGTTATGGTCTGGCAAAGCGTCATAGACAAATCATTTCCATAGGGGCGTCACCAACGGACGCATAGACAGTATAAGAAGTGGACAGAGCCATCTCATTGGAACTCAGTTGAGACAGTTGAAGCCCCTTTTTAGCGATTTTTGAGCACTTCCGTTCCTGACGCGCAGACTCAAACCGACTCAAACTAAGCTTGATGACGTGAGCAACCTGTCTGACAGACGTTAGTAGATCTTCTAGTAGCTGTGCGTGAAAATTGCCAACGTTAATCTTGCAGAGACGGGGAACTTGAGCAAATAGTTCTTTGGCGTGAGTGAGCAGGAGTAAGTATTCCGTTGCTTTTATGGACTCATTATCTATGGGCTTCTCCCTTGACGGGACGTCCCCCCGATTGCCTGCGAGCTTCTCCTCCTGTCTGTACGGTAATTTCTGTACAGCGCGACAGAGAGTCGAGTGGTTATGACGCAATCGTTAGCCTATTTTTACTATATCTGTTTCTACAGGGCCATAATGTAACATAGAAGGTAATGGAGCTCTGTATACATTGTCGTGTTTCTTTAGAAATAAATAATGGACAAATGGAGTCTTTAAACGCCTCAGATGTAAAGTTATTCGCTGTCAAAGTGACGCAAAAATGAATGGGAGTCAATGGAAATGCTAACGCAAGTGAAGTTCTGCTACAAGATGGCGGCACCCGGCCGGCTTCAACTTCCGGTCGATGGATTACCCCCTTGAACGGACGTCGCGGATAGACCTAAAACCATTCAGAGCGATGAAGGAGATGACGTATGCAGAGCGGCGGAGAATCTCCGAGTGTTGTTCTTTGCTCGGTTTTTAACAAAAAGGAAACGTTTAAATCGCTTAAAACAGACGCGATAGCTGATTTGAACAAGTGATGTTCGACGGCGGCATCCATCTTTGTAATGTAGGCTACAAAATCTACTTCAAAATCCCAGTGCTGTCGTCATCGTGTAAAGCCCGCCCCAACGTTTCTGATTGGTTCCTCGATTTCGATGGATTGGAAATGGGCTTGAATGAGCTCTTTGCCAGACTAACTTTCAGAGCAAATCTAAATTTGCCAGAAGTTGTCTGGGTTTTCCCAGGCTATTTAAAAACTGCATTAAGGTCATAAATAAGCTATTAATAAATGAATAAACAATTTTGGGAAGATGTGCCCCAGCACTAATGAGACCTCATTTGATGCATATAGACATTCAGATATCCCACGTACACCAGTTTAATGTAAACACCAATGAGTTGAAGAGACAGACAGAGAGAACAAGAACAAATGGGAGGTATGAGATTGTTCCAGAGAGAACATTAGTGTCAACCAGCTGTAATCGGTCATATTACAGAAACTCACTCATGTTAACATACACAGACAGACATGCCATCCCCAAACCACATGTTTACTCGCAACCTATAGGTAGATAATGATTCAGAAGTCAGCAAGAATTACTTCACGGCCTGTGTGTGCGGTCTGAATGTTTTGCGTAGCGTCACATTAGGCGTCATCCATAAGATGAAGGAAAAGTCAAACAAGTAAATGTATAAATCATGCCGTCAGATACACACATGTCGCAGTCATATATCCATACGCATAAATCTCCCCGCCTCCTCCACAGTTAATGATTATAAATGAGAAGCCGAGGTGGTTTAATTACCGTCACGCTGACTAATTCATGAGATTAATAAAGATATCTGGATCTCACATAACTCATTCATTTTTTATGAGCAAACAACTTGACTTTTCTGTTCCTTTCGCACGTCGTATTTCAAATCAGGGAGCTAATATAAAACTTATAGCAGCGGAGAACTATCGAGTCACATGACAAATGATGTTTGGCAAAATTAGGAGTGAACCAGAAAGCAAACAGACTCCCCATCACGCAAAGTCTTCAGAGTCCTTTAGCAGGCTCTTGAAAAATTAAACACCATCAGTGTTTAATTCAGCATTTTGGTGGAATACCTGATGATACTCAGCTTCTGAATTCTTAATGCCTCTTTTAATTATGTTTGTAGTAAAATATTTATGTTTACACACTGACTGTTGAAATTTTCAGTGTTCTTTTCTCAAATATTCCCTTCCAAGTAAAGATTCATACAGATATCAATATGATTCTGGAATTTTGTCTTATAAAGTTATTTTATCATAAGCGTGAGTATGTGTGTGTGTGTGTGTGTGTGTGTGTGTGACCCAGTCATTATATTTTGGATGAAAATCTAGGCATTTCAAGATGGACTGAATACATTTATAAAATTGCACAGCATCATACCGCAGTGAAGAACTCCATTCAGTCACTCATGAAACAAAATGATTGGAAAACAACATTACAGTATTGATTGTAAGAACACTATTCAGTCAATTCACCTCATCTGCTTTTAAACAAAAATATTTTATCATTGATTCATTATTGGGTGTGATTTAAAAGAGATTTACTCCAACTAAAGCAAAACAGATTCATGCCGTGTGTAAAAAGTTGTGTGTGTGTGTTCGCAGAATAGTTATATAATTTTTATTATTCCACAGTATCTATTGCATGAACTGGCAGACAGTTTTATCTGAGATCATCAATGCTGATTTACATACCATATGTCCAACCAATCAGTCAAGAATAACTGTTGGACAACACCCCTGCCCCCTTAAGCCACCAGTAAAGGTGATTGTGCTGTTTATGATGTGACTGAAATATGGTCTTTAATAAGCCTGAGACAAAAGTCACTGCCATTCTCTGAATTATGGGTCAGTGTACTGAATCCAGGGTCATAAAATTGTCACCAGCTGCATTACAGAATCGGTCACAATTTATTTGTGCTATAAGCACAGAAAGTTAAAAGTTTCCCCCTGACATTTGCAAGCAGCATCATGGATGCAGGAGTGCAAAAACAGGATCTTTGAAGACTCTAGGGGTAAGATTGTATTGCTGTTTTCATATGTGTCAATACTTTTGGATACTTAAGTCACATTTAAAAATACCTGAATGTCATTGCATCGGAAAACAAAATATCAAATTGGCATCTGAAACAAATGATACTAGAGCGGTGTCATTTTTGCAACTTTTACTGGGATGAATATGTGAACTTTTTTACAAAAAGAAAATAAATATTACTAGTATCAATTTAATAAAGGTTGAATGTAATATTTCATAATACAGTACTACCTACTGTTTTAGTGTATTTTTGATTAAATAAATAAATACAAACATTGCAATTATAAAACACTTTTTTCAAAAATATATATAAAATGTTATAAAATGTGGAGGCAAGGTCCTCACATATATCAAATGTAAATATATTTCCCTGTTACACTTAATTTTCCTGGTTAAAAAAATCCCAAATACAATTCTATTTTGTATTTTTACACTAACTATGTAATGTTCTATTTATTAAAAATCAAGTTAGTGTTTTCACACATTTTTACATTTATTCCAAAATAAATGTTCAAACTAATGTTTAGCTTTTCTTTTTAATAGTCAGCTTATTTTCATCAGACATCAAGCTTGTACACACTGGTCACAGACACAGACACAAAGATGTACCTTTAATTTCACTTAAAAACCCCACAGTCATCATGTTTTCAGGCCATTTCAAGTTTGATTTTGACGTGACAAAGCGGTGATATCTAAGTGGCAGAGTAGTTTACTTACTTTTTAATTAATCTTCTGATTAACGTCATCATTGTCTTCATTCAGGCCGATTCGAGAATGCGCACGAAAACAAGAATGAATGAATGAATGAATGAGGCATTTATATAGCGCTTTCATATGTACTACTGTACAGCCAAAGCGCTTTACAATCATATCAGGGGGTCTCTCCTCAACCAGCACCAGTGTGCAGCATCCACTTGGATGATGCAGGATTTGAGGCAGGATTTTGCAAGAGGCAGGATTTATTGCACGAACCAATCATATCCAATCATAGCGCGATGGAGACATTGCCTCCTCTCACGTCACTTTCCTCCGTTCATTTTCAATTACCCCCCAGTAAAGGAGGCACGCCTCCCTCAGTAACTTCCTCTGCGGGTGTCACTGTTGGACAGTGTTACTTTATAAAAACAGAGTCACAGAGCCCGCTGCAGTCACAGAGCCCGCTGCAGTCACAGAGCCCGCTGCAGTCACAGAGCCCGCTGCAGTCACAGAGCCCGCTGCAGTCACAGAGCCCGCTGCAGTCACAGAGCCCGCTGCAGTCACAGAGCCCGCTGCAGTCACAGAGCCCGCTCCAGCAAGCGCCGTCCCAGAATCTACTGAGAGACTTGCGGCCGATCTAGCTGCAAAAGGGGTTCTGAAATCGGTTTCTGCTCGTCAGGAGATGCCCATCTTCCTTGCTGCCAAGACCCTCTCTGATTATTTGTCTTGTCTAGCTAAAATCCTCGAAGTCCCTGTCTGTCCTGTCTTGTCCCCAGCCCCTGAGCCTGCCGCTGTGAGCGCTGCACCCAGTCCTGCCCCTTCGCCTGCTATGTCCCCCGTCAGGAGTCCCGTTTCCTCACCCTCTGTCTCTGAATCTGTTGCTGCTACCACTGAAGCAGTATCCCAGTCTGTTCTCCCGGTCTCCCCTGTCTCCACTAATTCCCGGACTGTTTCCCCGTTTGTCCCTGTTACCACTAGTCCCCGGACTGTTTCCCCGTTTGTCCCTGTCACCAATAGTTCCCGGACTGTTTTCCCTGTCTCCACTAAGCCCCGGACTGTTTCCCCTAAGACCTCTCCTCGTGTGTCTCCGTCCAAACCTGCCCAGAGTCCTCGTCCTCAGCCCTCATCCCGTGGACCCAAGACCCCCAGTCCTCCCATCCACCCTGGACCTCCCCCCATGAACTTTGTGTTTCCTCCACCCCCTCTGCCTTGCATGTTGTTCTTGATGTTTCACCCGAACCCTGTTATTGTTTATTTATGTATGCCTTTGTTGATGTTCACCATGTTTTGTTGGTTCTTGTCCATGTCTCGTTCAGTCTTGTCTTATGCTTAGTGTCCCTTTGAGGAGCGTCTGGTAGCCGCTCCTTAGAGTGGGGGTTCTGTCATGATTCTGCCATCATGTTATTGATTATTCCTAGTCTTGTGGCAGGATCATGACAGAACCAATGTTTTGTGTACAAGCGCATGGCCAATTGTTTGGCCATGTGCTTGTGTTGTCTCGTTACGTTACCCCGCCCCCTTGTTATCCTCGTCTAGTCAGTTTCACCTGTCCTTGTCTAGTCAGCTTCATCTGTCTTTGTCATTAGTGTCTCCCTATTTAATCCCCTTGTGTTTGCTGTCCTGTGTCGGTACATTGTCTAACTTTGCGTGTATATCCCTGTGAGTATTTAACCTGAAAACCTGTTCAATTAATTGTGAGTTTGCTTGTCAAGTCAGTATCTTGTTTGTCATCGTGTCTTAGTTTAGTTGTACTCTGCTCCAGTCCTGTTTTGCCCCCTCGTGGGTTTTGTTTTCTCTGTTTTGTCCTCAATACATTTTGTGTAGAGCATTCAGTCTGCTTTTGGGTTCGTCTATCCTCCAACTTCATGACAAGAATTCCTCAAAATAAATAAAAACTGTGAAATGCAAACTCAGAATTTTACGCAAACCTGCAATAAAATGTTATAATACAAATATACTTTATGTATTTAAATGTTGTTGTAACTTCATCAAAATTATGTGGATTTTGAAGCCTTCATAACCTTTAAATAAATAAAATGCAAAGGTAAAATTTATACCATTAAACTTTTTTTAAAACAAACCCGCATTGACTACTCTCAATTCATTTTCCCAGTGGAAACCAAACCAGCTCGGCTTTGTTTTCTGTGTTTTTTTTGTTTTGTTTTTTTAACAAACTTGTAGCATTTAAATATATCACTTCTGTTGATGCTGTTGTGCTGTAGCATAATGTCGTGTTGAGGGCTAATTATTTTGTTTTGTTTTACAAGTGTTTTTTGTGCTGCCCAGGGCCACCATACTAAAGGTTATACTGTATAAAAATGAAGTCAATTAGACACACACATGTACACACACAATTACTGCTCTAACCCTACCCAACACACACATGCACAGTGCCCACAGGGAAACACAACAGCAACTTTCACTCCACTGAGAGGGAGAGTGACAACACAATCATATTTCATTTTACACACACTTTACACCAAGCCAAGAATCCACCTAAATGCATCTGTTCTGGGTGAAAATCCAGCAGGGTTTTGTGATTTCCCCTCTCTTATTCCCTCTCTCCTGCTCTCTTTCTCTGTTTGGGGACTTGAATCCCTTCTTGTGCTGATTACACACAAAGCTCTTTAAAAGCTTATTTCAGCTGCCTGCAAATTTCTGCAGATTGATTTGACTCTGTATTATGTTAAAATGGGAAAAGAATCCATCATGAGACTTCTTCAAAGACTTTTCAAAAGCTCTCTCTCCATCAGGTTAACAATGTATTTGCTTTGTCAAGGGGTCAGTGGAGCAGTTGTGTGACCGGAATAGACCAGGGATAATCTGGGTTTTCAAACACATCATTATTAAAACAGACGAGTCCTGATGGTCAAATGGTCTTCATTAAACCAGTTAACATACTATACTAGCAGTATACTGTATTTGACAAAAAAGTACTCATTGACATCACTAATAATCATTGGGAATTTGTACGTAAAGTGTGTAACTCATATGTAAAGTACATTTTTGTGTTTACGATGCTAAAAATAAACATTAACAGCATCTAATTATAAGCATTTCATAAATTATCTTTAGAGAAGTGTTCACAAATCCTTTTAGATTCATAGAATATTGAAGTCATGGTTTCATAGAATTAATACTGTAAGTAGGTTGATTTTATTGATTTGATAAATGAGATTAATTGTTCAATGTCATCATATTTACAATTTGCCATAAGTTTTTCCATAAACAACATACATTATAAAAAAGGTATTTGTGTCATATCAGAATCCATAAAATATGCATGTAATTATGTTGTAAATAACGTTTTTGTAAGTGGTAGGGTTTAGGGTACTCAATATGTTGGGTAAGTGTTACGTCCAAGGACGTATTCATTTATTATTATTATTATTATGATTATTTTCTCCCGAACCTCTTTGATTTACTTTATTTCTGAAAGACAGTGTGGGCGTGGTTGTGTGCCCTGTGTTTTTGTTTGCTTGCTGTCTCTCTGGCTGTGTCCCAATTCACCTACTTATACTACGCCCTAAAAGTATGTACTCTTTTTGTGAAGAAAAAGTACATACTTTTGAGTGTGTAGTAAAAGAGTAGGCAAGCTTCTGTCACCGTAAACTGCCCTGTCAATCATCTTGTCACAGTTAAAATCCTGCTCCATTCAATCAAATTTAATTTCTTACCGTTTCGGAGAGAAATGTTGTAGCACGTTCACCTGCCAGTCGTGGGTTTTTCATGTGGCGACTCTCCTCATGTGTTTGCGATTTGAATATAATGATGCATTTCTTTCTTTCTTTATTATTTGTCTCAAACAATCAACATAGATACACAACAACAAAACAATAATTAAAACCACAAAGTAAAACACAACCATCAAAAAATAAATATATATGTATAAATAATAGTAATAATAATAATAATACCAAAACAACAACAACAACAACAAAAAGAATAAAAATAAAAATTAGTTTGAGAAGGAGCAGGCAGAAGCAATTAGCTTATTTAAACCTGCCCCTATTTAACAAAAATAATAATATTAAAAAGCAAATAAATACGCAGTTACAGCATACATTTTTCTCAGATCTTACATAACTCACAACAATACCTTAACCACAATACTTTCACATTGCAAATTTAGTCCTGTGTTTCAGTCTATACTTATCTATATTGGTCCAATAATGATTTCTTTAATCTATATTTGAACCGAATGATATTATGGCTCTGTTTGATGTCATTATCCAGTCCATTCCATATAGTTACCCCACAAACTGATATACACATGTTTTTAATTGCAGTTCGTACAAGAGGTTGTTTGAACATACAATATCCTCTTAGATGATATCCCCCATCTCTTTCATTAAACATTGCACTTATGTTACCTGGTAAATTATTTTCTTTGACTTTAAACATAAATTGAGCAGTTTTAAATGTAACAATGTCCATACATTTTAACAAATGTGAATTAAAAAACAAAAGATTAGTGTGCTCATAATACCCAGTATGATTTATTATCCGGATTGCTCTTTTTTGTAGTGTGCAAATATTTTGTAAATTACTTTTATGGGTATTTCCCCAAACTTCCACACAGTATAACATATATGGCAAAATAAGTGTGCAGTAAATAGTATGTAATGTATTTTTGTTCAATATGTATCTGGTTTTACTCAATATACCAATAATCCTGGCCATCTTCAAGCACAAATTGTTGATGTGGGGCTTCCAGCACAATTTATGGTCAAGTACAACACCCAAAAATTTACATTCATAAACTCTTTCTATTATTTGGTTATCAGTTACCAGTCTAACATCTGTATTTGTATTACGATTCCCAAATACCATAAATTTAGTTTTGTTAAAGTTGAGGGATAACTTATTCGAATCGAACCAAAGTTTTAATTTATTCATTTCGATTGTTACCACTTCCATCATCTGTTGCAGATTGTCCCCGCAACATAAAACATTTGTATTATCAGCAAAAACAGTAAATTTAAGTACATTTGATACTTTGAATATATCATTTAAATAAAGAATAAACAGTTTGGGGCCTAAAACTGATCCCTGTGGGACACCACAGGAAATACTGAGGCTTACTGACCGGTGATTACCCATTTGTACAAACTGACTCCTATTTTCCATAACTTTTTATCCAATTATAGCCCACACCTCTGATGCCATACCTTTCCATTTTTTTTAACATAATTTCATGATCAACAGTATCAAAAGCTTTTTTTAAATCAATTAAAATCCCTACTGCATATTTTTTATTTTCAATACAATTTGTTAATCTGTCTACTAACTCAATTAGTGCCATAGACGTTGATCTACCAGATCTGAATCCATACTGACTGTCCGTTAGTAAGTTGTTTTTATCAATGAAATTATCTAGCCTTTTAATAAATAATTTTTCAAGTATTTTTGAGAACTGAGAGAGCAAGGATATCAGTCTATAATTATTAAAAACATGTGAATCACCTGTTTTATACAAAGGGATGACTTTTGACAACTTCATCTTTTCAGAAAATAAATTATATATATATGTTAATGGATCTACAATTCCATCAATTACTTTTTTTACTAGTGACATATCAATGTCATCACAATCTTTAGACGTTTTATTCATACATTTACTTACGATCTCTATAATTTCTTTACCTTCTACAGTTCCCAAAAAAAATGAGTGTGGATTTCTATCCACTTGATCCATCACAGGGTATTTCATCCCTGTGTGCTTTATATCTTTGGCCAGTTTAGGGCCCACATTTACAAAAAATGTATTGAATCTGTCAACCACCACATTCATATTTGTCAACTGTATGTCATTGTCCTTGAAATATTCCGGATAATTAAATTTATTAAGTCCTTTTGTAATAATAGTGTTTATTGTATTCCATATTCCTTTCACATTATATTTATTTTTCTCTAGTAAATTATTGTAATAATCCTTCTTACATACCCTCATTATGTTAGTTCATTTGTTTTTATATTTCTTATATTTTAACTCCAATTCTTTCGTTCTATATTTTATAAAATTCCTATAAAGAGTATTCTTTTTTTTACAAGCATTTTGAATCGATTTGGACATCCAAGGTTTTTCTGAATATTTCCTTTTACTGCAATATGGTTTTATTGGACAGTTTTTATTATATAAAGTTATGAATATGTCTAAAAATAATTAATATGCAGTACTAGGGTCAGCTTCATTAATTACTTCATTCCAATTAAACTTAATTAATTCCTTTCTAAATGCAAATATAGTTTCTTCAGTTCTCAATCTCCTATATTTAATTTCATTGCACTCTCTTTTTCCGTTATAGTTACAGTCATAAGTCACAAAGATTGGCAGGTGGTCACTTATATCATTAATTAATATTCCACTTAAAGAATTACTTTCAACATTGTTTGTAAAGATATTATCTATCAGAGTGGCACCATTACCTGTTATTCTAGTTGGTTTAGTGATTGTTGGAAAAAGACTCAAACTATACAATGTTTCAATAAAATCTTCCAATAAAATCAATACAATTTAAAAGTTAATGGCTAAAAGTATCTTTACAAAAGTTCACAATGCTGCTGCAGATGCAATATAATGTAGCCAACATTGAATAAAAAATTTTTTGTCAGGTTAGATACTAATAATTAATCACTCAAACCCCTTTATCTAAACCTCTCTACATAACTGCCGGACTCGCGCGTCCTCCATGTCTGTAGTTTTTTAACACTTTTCACTCGTGTTTGTAGTTCTAACCGAATCCTCGTCCAACGCGCGATGGGTTGTGGGCAATATTAGCCGAGTGTGCATCGATCTGCACTTCGGATTCTGACCGGAAATAGTAGACCATCCAGGTCTCTTTGGAACACTCATTTCAACATACTGCGATTTGGGAATGGGATGTACTAATTCTATTTTCGAATACTATTTAGGACGGATAGTATGCGAATTGGGATGCAGCAACTTTCTCTCTCTGTCTCTGTCTCTGTCTCTGTCTCTGTCTCTGTCTCTGTCTCTGTCTCTGTCTCTGTCTCTGTCTCTGTCTCTGTCTCTGTCTCTGTCTCTGTCTCTGTCTCTGTCTCTGTCTCTGTCTCTGTCTCTGTCTCTGTCTCACTCTCACTCTCACTCTCACTCTCACTCTCACTCTCACTCTCACTCTCACTCTCACTCTCACTCTCACTCTCACTCTCACTCTCACTCTCACTCTCACTCTCACTCTCACTCTCACTCTCACTCTCACTCTCACTCTCAGCCCTAATCATCAGAACCATACAGTAAAAGAAATGGACACAGCGACCCCATAGACTTCAACGGAGAAAAGTGAAGTCAATTGGCTTTATGCCACAGCTGCACTACTTCCTGAACTTCAGCCAGCTCCTTGTTTCCTGTCTGACATTATTGGACAAACTGATTAACCCAGGTGTGTCTGGTATTTGTTACTGGTCAGGCACACCTGGATTAATCAGTTTGTCCAATAATGTCAGAAAGGAAACAAGGAGCTGGCTGAAGTTCAGGAAGTAGTGCAGCTGTGCATAAAGCCTATTAGAAGCACTCACTTCCTGATTGCCAAGCGCACTGCGCAGGCTTAAACTGAGCTTGATGACGTAGATGTGACGTGAGCAACTTGTCTCTCAGTTTCACGTCTTCCAGTAGCTGTGGCAAGGGGAATCTGAATCATTGCCTTCCGAATCTTGCAGAGCCGGAGATCGTGAGTATTAGCTGTCCATGAGCTAGCAGCAGGAGCAACTTTACAACTCTCTATGGGCTTCTCCCTTGACTTTATGCCTCCCCGTCCCCCCGATAGCCTGCGAGCTTCTTCTCCTGTCTGTACGGTAATTTCTCTACTGTGCGACAGAGAATCGCGTGTTATGACGCAATCGTTAGCCTATTTTTTACAAAAACTGCTTCTACGGGGCCACAACGTAAGATACAAGGTAATGGAGCCTTTTATACATTGTCGTGTTTCTTTAGAAATAAACAATGGACAAATGGAGTCTTTAAACGCCTCAGATGTAAAGTGAATTCGCTGTCAAAGTGGCGCCAAAATGAATGGGAGTCAATGGAATGCTAACAGCAGGTGAAGGCTTGTTAGCCAATGGCAGCCCCTGGGGAGACTTCAGTTTCCGGCTGGTGGATTACCCCCTTGGATCAGAACCTGTAACTCGTTTGTGAGTGTGCCTGAGATGGAGTGTAGCTAAGGGTGCAGTCCAGTGTTTGCAGAGTGAGACGTACTTCTCTCCTGCTCCAGAATGAACCCTGTTGTGAAATGGGTTTGCTTCTGACATTCAGAGACAGAAATTGTGATTTAGTGGTGGTGGCTAACTGAGTTTAGCAATCATCTTTGTTCAGTGATCTTGACCTCACTTCAACTAAAGAGTACTTTAGTATTTACTGTTGTAAGGGGAAGCTGTAGGGGGTGAGTGCCTTTTTCTTTTAATACTGTTTTGCCCCTGTTTTTGTATAGTAAGCGAGCTGTGGGAAGTTTATGTTGTTTATTTCTCTTTGTTTAACCTTTCTTAGGTTAATTAGTTAGTGGGCTGTTTTGTTTATTTTAGACCTTGCTCTCTAAGCCATTGCTCCCTAGTAACCTATGTTCTGTCTTTTCTCTTTTTGGTATCTTTTTTTGTAAATAACATCTTTTCTTTGACATATATATCATCTGGTGTCGTCTTCACTCTGGGACAGAGGAAGTGTTTTCTCGCCGCCTTTTTTTTGTTTTTGTTTTTTTGTTACCTCACCTCCCGACCCCTAGACGGTTAGGGGAACGTAACAGTAAGGGACTCAAAAATAAAAATTCTAATATTTTTATAATGTAAATAAAAGCTTCATAAAATATTTCTAAAGTTGTACAGTAAACACTGTACATTCACACTTTATTTTCTGTCAATTCTGCCTGACATAGGTATTACAGTACTACGTGACATTTACAGGTGCAAAACCATTTACAGCCCAGCTTCAATGTATATCAAAACGTACAAAAATGTATGTGTAAATATTACAAATACAAATGAGATCAGGCTTAATATCACTAAAACATTAAGCCTAATTGCAAACAGAACAAAGCTTGTGAATAAGGCAGAACCTATAATAAATTATATATAAAAGATGCATATTTGCACTGAAAAGAATGAAAATATGATGCAGTACTAGTTGCATGTTTAGCTGGTTAAATCATATTGTGAAAAAGACGCAGGGATTTGTCCACATTTTAGTCAATTTGCCCCTCGGTCAGTGCGTTAACCCCTCACCTGAGTTTTACGGTGTGCTTTGTAACCGCGGTGGCCTGCAGCGGTTGGACCCGGAGGCAAATTCATCTCTGTGAAAGAAAAATGGTCCCGTCTAAATCAATCATTTTAAAAATAGGATATACCCCCAACCTCTCTCTCTCTCTCTCTCTCTATCTCTCTCTCCTATAATCGTATAGGTCAGTGCTTAGTCACTTATTTCATGCCCCACTGAAGCGTAGACAACAAGAGTGTGTGTCTGAGGGTGTGTTTGTACGTGTGTGATAGAGAAAGTAGGAGAGACAGCCTTATACATTTTTCAAGACCAGTCTATTATTAGTGTGAAACCGCAGCAAAGAACAAGCAGTCTAATCAGTGAGTAGTGTTGGACGGTGTTTTTTGAGCCCTGGATACAGACTAATGTGGGATATGTGGTGCAATGGATGCTGGGTAATATACACTGTAGAATATAGGCCAGGCCCTGCATCTTTATTAGCACATAGTGTCAAGTTACATCACATCTGTAACACCTTCCCCCTTTACAAAAGAACAAAGTAATGCAGGTCTAAAACAGAGATGATACCTTTAATTGTCGACAATCGACGAATTTGTAGCATACCTTGTCTCTGTTTGGGTCCTTCCTCCATCCATTTACCCTTTCCCTCCAGGCATGATTTATACCTCTTTTACTCTAACAGCATGGTCTTTTGTTCTCAGTTTCATGAGTTGGTCTTGATTTTCTTCCTCTCAGAATGATCTCACTGCAGGTATTCAATCAGAGAGAGAGAGAGAGAAAGAGAGAGAGAGACATAACTTAATGCAGGGGTCTGTATATGGAGTAGCCTATAACAAACAACAGCATTACGAAAGATACACAGATGTTTTACACTCAGAGAAATGTCTGCAAAATGTTTACAAATCCATAAACATTAAAATATTCACTTTGTAACCCCTTCTGAGAAAAAAAGTTATATCCAATTTTTTCAACTTCATTGCCATGATAATGTAACGGCATAAAAAAATATTTTAAAAACCAACATTATGAGTCGAAATATATATTTTTTTGTCATAATCTTTTGCCACAAATGCCAACATAGATTGATGGAAAAACATGACTCCACCTACATTTTTGCAAATCTCCAAAAACCAACTGTATTCACTGCAGTTTCCAGCTGAAATGAACACTGGCAGTAAATCACCCACAAAAAAAATCTATTTTTAACAATTTTCTGATCCTTTTCAGACAAATTATGATTACATACAGGAGCAAATCGATTTATAAACACTTAATTTTGCATGTCCTCAATACTATTTTATGACTTCAAAGCACTTATACCATAGTGCATAATTTCTAAGCTAATACATTTTCACATTTGCAAATTGCATCACATAACCATCTCCATATGTATGGCTTTTCAGATCAAATATGGTTGGTTTAACTTACAAAATAGTTACCTGGTTGCCTTAAAACTTTTAGAGTTTTTCCTTGAGAATTTTGAGATTGGTTTAATCAACAGAAACTCAAAATATCATACCTGAACCACATTAATTATCCAAGTTGATTTTGACAAAATAAAAAAAGTTAACAAATGGTGATAACGGATCATGAAAAAAAAATTTTCCCAGTGTACAGCGTTCCACTTGCAATGCGGAGAGCTCCTAAACACGAATCATAATAAAAAAGCTCAAAGACTTGTAGCAAATCATTGTTAAAAGTTCTGCAGTGTAACTGTGTGGTCAAATTCTGGGAAATTTCACCAAAAAAAAAGTTACATTGTCAATAGTCAATGCATAGTGATGTACGAAGCACTGCAAACAGCTTTCTATTGGTCAATGCAACAACTTTGCTTGACCAACTAGAACCTGTTGCGAAATCTATGGGGAAATCTTTCCCTCCCCCATGAAATTCCAGATCACATTGATTCCTATAGAAATTAATGGATTTTGCTAATTAATCAGAAAAGTCGCTGAACAACAGTAGTAAATGTGACCATAAGGCAAGTATTCAGTTAAAATGTTTCAATACTACTCAAAGTACAAGCTCTCAAAAGAAATGTATAGTAATACCTTCAATTCTAGAAAGCAGAGAGAGCGAGCCCAGCGCTCTTAACACCTGAGACAGTCCAGTAATCTTAAAAAAAAAAAAAAAAAAACGCTACACCCGAGAGAGCAGAAATAAACCTCATGTTATTCTAACTTAAAATTATCCCGGGCGGCCTTGGTTTTAAAAGCACAAAGGAGCTTGTGCCGCTAATAAAAATCCCAATCTAAACCGGTCATCCAGAACACAGCTCAGCCCGGGGACAAGTTATCTCCTGTAATGCACTTGTTTGGGGCAGCTCAGCAATATAAGATTTCCGCCAGCCTTCCAAACTGTTTTTCTTCAGTCTCCAAATCTGCCATCACACATTCACGGCGGGTGAATTTCTTAACCGTATGTTTATATGCAGAGGATGTTATAGCTGAGATCAACAGAAGTCAACTGCATATATTTTAGTGCTGACATGACAGGGGTGTCTATATGCCTAAGGAAGTGAGAGAGCAAGAGCGGAAGAGCTCGGAGGTTAATGAGGACGGACAGGTTTGGCATTTGAGCAGAGGAAGAGGAGGATACTCATCATCTTCGCACTCCTGTCTCCATGGAAACCTGACCTTGTAGCCTCTGATTCTCTCTGCTCTTTCTGGAGGGTGTCTCATGTACACGTCAGTTCATATGCAGAGGGCTGAAGCGATGGAGAAACAGAGTGGCATCTTCACACTTCATCTACTGCTCACTTGTTTCAAACATGATGCGAAAATGGGCGAAAAAAGTGTCAAAGCTATTTGAGAGCACCCGTGTGCACGCGCACACCGCACACACACACACACACACACACAATCACTCTAACCATCTTCAAACAGCCATGACGTAAGATTAAATCAGGACGCCTTGTGTCCACTCATGAGTTTTCAATCCTCCTCATCTCGGAAAAAAAAGAACCCATTCCCCATCGCTCTCCCTGGAGATCCCAGTATGCAGTCGCCCGGTCTTGCTCCCCAGAGGAAGCACACAAGAGTTTTCAGAGTGATTTGGAGGGTGGAAGTGTGATTGCTGAACTCGGAGCAGACAGCATGTGGGAGTTTGGTTCACGGAGAGTTTGACTAGTTGTAATGCGAATATCTCGCCTGGCCAGACCGTGTTTCCTGTCTCCTCATCCGGAGCTTATAAACGAGACGGCACAGCTATATCTGCACAATCAGACAGTGGGCAGAGAGAGAACACATCTCTCAATAACACACACACACACTTGGCTGATAGGTCGGGGAACATATCTTGTTAACTGGTTTAGAATCAGACGTGCTTGTTACTGTATTTTCTGGGTGTTTTGAGCGGTCAAGGCGTACGCAGATCACTTTAAGCACAAATCCTTGTCAGCTAAACACATTTCGTTGTGGAAACCAAGCTAAATTATCTGACCATATCTGCTATGAACTGCACGGGCTACTCGTCTCATCTAGAATTCAGTTTAAAATAATTCGGTTGACCTACAAGGCTCTCAGGAATCTTGCAGCGCAGTATCTCACTGAGCTTATTCAAGCGTACACTGAGGTCTTCTGGTTCAGGTCTTCTCTCGGTCCACAATTTTAGGCTCCAAAACCATGGAAGTCACTGGCATAAAATATCTCCTGAATATCTCAATCTTCCATTAAAAGCACAAATAAAAGCTCAACTTTTACTTTCTACACACCTTGATTTGTTTTATTGTTTATATAGACCATTTCAAAAAGAAGGTTAGTTTCGGGCCAGAAGGAGGACCCAACTACCGAGCAACAAGGACCTAATTTTAATTTTGACATTTATGATCGCAATCCCACTGTACATCAAGCGCATTCCACCATTGTTTCGAATGCGCTCGACAACTAACCGGAAACGTCCAAGGAACAAAGACGTCACTTCCTTAGAAGAAGAAATGTATATAATAATAATAATAATAATAATAATCAATTATCTTTGACTTTTATTAATATCCATTTCTTCTTTTTCTTAAATTAGTTCATTACAAATACTAATTTAAATAACAATATGAAAAGATTGATATTATTATTTAAATCATTATTTGTATTAACTAATTTAGTTAATAATAATACTACTATAAATGTTCATAATAATAATAATAATCATTATTATTATTAAATTCACTAAATGATAATAATAACAACATAACTATAAGGAGAATTAAATAACAATAATTTAATGTGTAATTAATGAATGTTACTGTGTGTTTATATTATTAAACTATTAGAGAGAGAGAGAGAGAGAGAGAGAGAGAGAGGGGGGGGGGGGGGGGGGGGGCTGCTGTTGTTATGATACAAGCGCATGACCTTCTTTCAAGGCTCAGTACATTTATCTTCACACACACACGCACACACACACACACACACACAGCAAGGTCAGTCGACACCATTACAGATATTTCTTCATTAGTGGCAGCATTGTCACAGCAAGCTCAAGAAACACTCCAGATAATTACACAAACAGTGTTAAATAACACTTGAGGATCATGGGTTCAACCTGTGTTTTCTACTTTGTCACAACAATATTCAGACACTTCAGAGGCTCTACCTAAAGGCACACAAACATGGGTTGGAATCTGAATCTAAGAGGTTTGAATTACCAACAGACGATTAACTTTTATATAATGTAATGATTTTAATCCGTAGCTTTTTGGGTTATTGGACTCGGATCCACTGGGGTGGACAATCAGAGTTCTCATCAGAGAGGAGATGAATGAGAGGATCCTGCTAGGACTTTTAATGAATAAAGGAGGAGAATGATCTGCCTATAGAGGAGTCTGTGGAGGATTTTGAGTGTGTGTGTGTGTGTGTGTGTGTTTGTGTGTGGGTTTGCGATGTGTGAACGTTCTTCGACAACAGTATTTGTTGTTGCTTGTTGTGGTTCAGTGTGCAGAGAAGCCAAACTAATCAATAACAGTAAAACATCCAGGACCAAGCAGGCATAAATGAGCTTTCCAGCATGCTGTTTTTAACATCTTATTAAGCTCTTTACAGGGCTCCTGACTTGATTGATTGAGGTTTTTTTTTTTTTTTTGCGCTCTCTCCTTCGTTCTTTCTACTGATTGACCTCTTATAAAATCCACATAAATTCCTCTAAACTACATTTTTGCAATAACTTTTCAAACATCATCTGCATTTTCTCTTTTTAGAATCATAACTGTTGAGGAATAACTAACTTAATAACTTTTATTTTTTGTATTTGTATTTATTGTATTGTATGTTATTATTTTTATCTTAATTTATTTTCAGTTCTACAATATCTCAGCTTATTTCTTTATTTATTATTATAAATTTTTCTATTCTTTTTTTAGTTAGTTTGTGGTAATAATCAAATGCTTTTCTCATATGAAGCATTGGGAATTTTGTTCAGAAGATTCATTTAAATTAACCGATTCTAAAAACTATTCACCAATTTATTTGTGTATTTATTTGTGTTATTTGCATAGTCACACAGCATTTCAATAGCCCTAGTCTTTTTTGTAGCCAATTAACATAATATTATCAAATTTGTTACAATTTTACAAAATAACAATATTTAATTGCATGAAATATTAAAAAATAACATACAATATAACATGTATATTCATGTTGTTTCCTACTATTTTCATTTGTGGTATTTAGTGTAACTTTATCTGACAAATGCTCAGACTTTTCTTAAGAGTTAGACATTAAATACATACAAGTCAAGTACTTGAAAACTATGTATGCTCTAATTTCATATTTTACAGATTTTTCAGGTGCCCAAACAAGAAAGCAAAGGCCCATTCACACAAAGAGGAAAGAACGATAAGTATACTAGCATCCACACACCAACGAATGATAAATGCTGCTCTGTTTAGTATAAGCACGAGCTGCAGTTCTGTCGTCTGCTGCTTTAAATGCTCGAGCTCTTAATGCAGGGTGAATTCTGATTAGTTTTTATTTGTTGATGTTTTTATTTTACATCAGCTAGAAAAAAATCATTGTGAAAGTGATTCAAACCATATCATTTCTTTGTGCCGTTTTCCCTAGACTGCAGCAGTGTCGGCCCAGATCCGACCCACTTCTGGTACACGCTGAATCCACATGTGCCAGATGTGGCCCGGATCTGGGCCGACACTATGCTGCTGTCTGGGTCGTTATAGTTGTGGTGTGGACTTTGCTATTCTTTTATATTTAGAACAACCATTATCGTTAGCTATTTTTCTTGGTGTGAATGGGCCTTAACACCAGCCTTAAAAGTCCCATACGGACATATATTAAACCTGCCATACCGACCCGACCTCGCGAAAAACGGACTGGAATACATTTGGCCTTCCTCCATCTGCTCGGATCTCCACACACACACATACTCAGGACAATGATGCAAGACTATTTCCTTTGATTGAAATTAATTTATTCGTGCCAGCACACTAGTTTTGGCATCTATTAATTTCCCTTTATTAAATTTCACACCTTCACCCTTGAAGTTAATTAAAAGAGCGAGAGAAGAGGGTGCTGTATCACCCGGTCTGCTGTCCTTTCGCTCCCTCCCTCCTTCATTCTCTTCACCTCTGTCTTTGTTTAAACAATCTCCTAATCGTATTTAAAACAGTCCCACCCAAACAGAGAGCATCTCTCCTCTGTAACAACTCTATGGACAGCACAATTGGCCTGTTAGAGTTTAACCTGATAGACTCATTTCCATAAACTCTAATCTCATGTCTTTCTCTTCTTAACTCCCAGGATTGCAGTCTCGGACTACTATTGTAAAGTGATGTTTGTTCCACACCTGAGACGAGCTGAGAGTGGCCGAAAGAAAGTGGATTGGGATTGTTGTGGTTATCTGCAGGCAAGGACCCAGGTATTATGCTGAGAGAACTCTGACATTCAGACTGACTCCTGTGTGTCATCCGCGGCTGAATGAGACAGCTCTGATCCACAGAGCTTAAAAAGGACTCTTGTGACAGATTTCAGTTGGTTTTTCACTGATAAGAAGCTGCATAACACACATTTCTATAGGCTTTCCTGTGTGCAAGGGCAAAAATTCAAATAGGGTCATTCCAACTATTCCAAGTATATTTTCATGTCCCCACCAATTAGTTTTAATACAAAAATTGTGAATAAATAAGGTGTAATATGAATGTAAATGTTAATTAAATTTCCATTTAAAACTCAATTTTATTCAATTCAACATTATAACTGCTTCATTCTATTCTGTCTGGTTTCTAAAAAATGATTGGAAATTGGAGGCACAAAAAGACCCTCTTTATGGACAATTTATTTAGAAATCAAACCTAGATGGAACATTGAACAAAAGTAAAGTCCATGGTGAAATTTAACTGTAATTTAAGCATCAATTAACTAAGTATGGATAAAGTTCTGCGTTAAGTTTCAGTTTGTGATGTGTTTTGATATTGAGCAATACAGATTTGTTTTGTGCGACAAAAAAGGAATGTTACATAAATTTACCATGTTAACTATAGAAAAAAGTTTGAGAAGATATTGCCATTTTTGCCATGTTCTCAGCTAATTTACTAAGACATGTGACAGGTGTTTCTTCATGTGTTCCTTTCATCAAATGGGAATATTTCAAACAAAACAAACTATCTCTAAATAACAAAAGCCATAATCTAGAGAGAGCATATATCTGATTTTTAGAAATATGCTCTCTCTGGATTATGGCTTTTGTTATTAAAAGGTATGGCAGTAAAAGAATGACCCACCCAGTACTGCAAAACGCTGTTGTTTGTGGATATAAGAGGAAATCTGATCACCTGATTGGACAGCACCACAACAGAAGGCGTCAGTGATTTTCAGTTGGAGAGTGAAGCGCCTCATAACACATCTGTAGAACCAATGAAGGGAAGAATAGAGACTGAGCAGGGAGACTCTACCCACGATACCCTTCTTCTGCCCATCTGCTTCCACTCGGGGTAATGGAGTGTTATAGGGCAGTGGTGGCCATTAATTCTGCATGGACAATTTAACATCCAAACCTAAGCAGGCGGTCAGAATAGAGAATTTGTGAAGGGTTCTACCCTATACAAAAATGTAGGATTAAAGATACGTCTCATCTCAACTTTCTTTATTCATTCTGATTTATAGTGGATGTTTGGGTCAGATAATTCTTTAAAATATTTCTTTTAATTTGACATGGTCTATGTGGCGAGCAGGACGAGGTCGAGGGCAGTGGGAGGACGGTGCGACAATGAGCGACACCTGCGCGACGCACCGGTCTCGTATCTCTCTCGGAGGAGTGGAAGCATAAAAGGAGGAGCGACGACAGAGGCCAGGCCTGGATTTATGTTGTGTTGTTTATGTTTTATTATGTGACAGCAGTCGTCCGTGAGAGATACGAGACAGGTGCGTCGTGCAGGTGTCGCTCATTAGTAATCACGTCGCCATCCTCCCACGGCCCTCGACCTCGTCCTGCTCGCCACAGTCCTACAGAAGTCATTGACCAATCAGAGGCGATTTTATTCACACCCAATCAAATATCATGTAGCTTTAATGTCCATTCAAAATAGCTGTGGCCAAAATGTTTCACTATTGCCAATATAGTGCACATGAGAGTATACTGAAAATGAGAGTATATTGATTTCAGACACAGTAAATTAAAAACCAACAACAAAATCATTAAATGCACTAACATGTGGGGTGGTTTCTTGTAATATTAATTGTCAATAGCAAGCATCTTTTGGATGTATCATCAAAAAAAAATACATTCTTTTTTTTTTTTGCTAAACAGATCAAATTAATTACATACAAAAAAATTTGATGTTTGGGTTTTTTTTTTAAACAGACTATAGTCCACTTTAAATTCTGCAATGATATCTGTGATTTATTTTGAAGTATAGTTGTATTCCTAAAAATCATAGTATTCAACCAGTATAATGTTTAATATGGTAAAAATATATAACACTTTGTTTGCAGATTAATGGATGGTTGTCCGTGCAAAGTTGTGAAAACTTTATTTTGCCACTAAAAAGTATCATAATAAATAGGGGTGTGCGATATCACGATTTGTGATCGTGGACTATTAAAATGTCCCGCCCGTTCTCATCCTTTGGCGTCATACATGTGACGCTTTGGACATTTCGTTGAAATCTTACGCACATGGCATCGTTTAGCGTGAATATGAGACGCAGATCCCAAGGCGTCATAACCGTACCCTACCCCAGACCTAAACCTACCCATAACAGTGCGTTATATTGACGCTAAAGGATGCCATGTGCGTAAGATTTCGACGAAATGTCATATGGCGTCACTTATATGACGCCAAAGGATGAGAATGCGTTGAAATGTCTCCACAATCTGCTTTTGACGAAATATCGTATTATCATGCTACCGTGTATTCTATCAGTTGGAGTTCTGGCGCCTCCATCCCAACATACTGTACAATGTGACGTACATTCACATCACATTTTAATGCAGAGGTCGAGTTACACTCACGCGATACTGCAATTCACAAAAGTTCATTATTTGCATGTGCTTTAAAGCCTTGCCGGTTAAACATTTGTCCGTGTCTGTGCCGGTGTCCGTGCCGCTTTACCATCACAGGAATAAATTTCATTTTTACATTATATAATACTCAAAAAATTTGTAATAATAATGTCACATTTAGTTTTGAGTTTTGTTTCATGTTCATATTTCATGTGTGTTATTTTGAAATTCTCATTCTCATGTTTCCTTGTCATGTATTTTCCTTGCCATCATGTAATTATGTATTTTGCTTCCCTATTCTTATGTGTCATATTCTAATTGGTTGACTGTCTTGATTGTTTACTGGTGTTTCTTTTTAGTGATTAGTCTTGGTGTATAAATAGCTTGTTTAGTTTTGTTTGTGTAACCGCTGTTTACACAAACAAAGTCTCATGTAACAAAGTCAAATTCACGTTTTTTGCCGTGTTGTGGCGGTGTCCGTGCCGGTGTGTCCGTGGCGGTGACCGTGCAAGTGTCTGTGCCGGTCCGTGCTGGTGTGTTCGTGCTGGTGTGTTCGTGGCGGTGTCTGTGTCGGTGCCGGAGTCGTTCTGTCCGCGCCGGTGTTTGTGTGGGTGTGGCCGTGTCGTTGCTGCTGTGCCCATGCCGGTGTGTCTGTGTCGGGGCGCCCGTGCCATTGTGTCCGTAACGGTGTGTATGTGCCTTTGCCGTTGTCCGTGCTGGTGTGTGCCAGTGTGTCCGTGCCGGTGCCCGTGTTTCCGTGCCAGTGTGTCCGTGCAAGTGTCCGTGCCAGTGTATGCCGGTGTGTCTGTGTCGGTGTCCGTGCTGGTGTGTCCGTGTCAGTGTCCGTGCAAGTGTCCGTGAAGGTGTGTGCCAGTGTGTCCGTGCTGGTGTCCGTTCCAGTGTGTGCAGGTGTGTCCGTGTCCGTACCGGTGCCGGAGTCGGTCTGTCCGTGCCGGTGTTTGTGTGGGCGTGTCCATGGCAGTGCTGGTGTGCCCGTGCCGGTGTGCCCGTGCCGGTGTGTCGGTGCCGGTGTGTCCGTGTCTGTATCGTGTGTCCGTGCCTTTGCTGGTGTGCCCGTGCCGGTGTGTGCCAGTGTGTCCGTGCCGGTGTTTCCGTGCCAGTGTGTCTGTGCAAGTGTCCGTGGCGGTGTGTGTCGGTGTGTCCATGCCGATGTCGGTGTCCGTGCAAGTGTCCGTGACGGTGTGTGCCAGTGTGTCCGTGCCAGTGTGTCTATGTCCGTACCGGTGCCGGAGTAGGTCTGTCCGTGCCAGTGTTTTTGTGGGTGTGTCCATGTCGGTGCTGGTGTGCCCATGTGTGTCTGTGTCGGTGCCGGTGTGCCTGTGCCGGTGTGTCCGTATCGTTGTGTCTGTGCCTTTGCCGGTGTCTGTGCCGGTGCCGATGTCCGTGTCTGTATCGGTGTGTCCGTGCCGGTGTGTGCCGGTATTTCTGTGTCGGTGTCCGTGCCGGTGTCCGTGCCGGTGTCCATGTCATCACAGGAATAAATTACATTTTTACATTATTTAAATATATTAAAATAGAAAACAGTTATTTTAATTTGTAATAATATTGTCACATTTAGTTTCGGGTTGTTTCATGTTGATGTTTCCTGTTCATGTTTCATGTCTATTATTTTGAAATTCTCATAGTGTCATGTTTCCTTTTTGTCACGTATTTCCCTTACCATCATGTAATTATGTATTTTGCTTCCCTAGTCTTATGTGTCATATTCTTATTGGTTGACTGTCTTGATTGTTTCTTGTTAGTCATTAGTCTTGGTGTATTATAGCCCTCTCATATTCCCATTGTATCTTGTCTAGTTTTGTGTGTAACCGTTGTTGGTGAAACCAAGTAACCAAGTCAAATTCCCGTTTTTTTGTTGTGTCGTGTCGGTGTGTCTGTGCCGGTGTCCGTGCCCGTTCCAGGGTCGTGTCCGTGCCGGTGCCTGTGTCAGTGTTTGTGTTGGTGTATGTATGTAAATGACAATTTTCATTTTTGGGGGAACTATCCCTTTACTGTTAATAAAACAAAGAGAAAATCACTCACTGCTCTGAGAACTTTAATAGTAGCTTTAATAAGTATCAATGTATAATAATACAGTGAAGTATATGTAGTGTTTTATTTTTATATTTGTTTAATTAATTTAATGTAATTTCTTTCTTGAATGCTTCTGTTAAATACACCTACTGTAGCTGAAAAAAAAATAAAGCACTGTTTATTTCATTTGTATATTACATGTTGTGTATGTAATGTGTATCTTTGTTCATATCTTTTAATAACAAAGAAAATTATGACACAGATTTTTATCTTCGCCACTTTGGCCTAAATGTCTGCCATTCTTTTTTATTTTATATTTTGTTACCTTGTAAGGCTTTGTTTTTAAAATAGGGTCATTGGTTTGGCTGTAATGCTCAGCCTCTTGCAAAATACTAAAACCAACATGAAAAAGAATCGTGATAAAATCGTTATTTTCCTGAAAAAAATCGTGATATGATATTTTTGCCATATGGCCCACCCCCTAACTTTATTAAATGAACGGTGTTTGCGAATAAATAACATTTCATCGAGAAATATTTAGTATTAGTTAGTTTTCATTTAGTTTGTTTTAAAAGCTACTATTTAAATGCACCAAGAAATATAACACTCATTGCAATAACCTAGTTCAGAAATGCAGTAGGCCTATGTTCGAGAAGCTGCAGCTGGCATCATGGCGCCTACGCGTTCGTCAACACCGCATGGAACTGGAAAACACGTTTAAGAGACACAAACGCTTTCCGCCTATCGCATACCGTGTACATATATTCAAACTGCGTCTCTTCTGCTTAAAATAGGCTATGACGTGAAAAATGTATGCTAACATGATGGGGACGCAAATATGAACTCAACATTACAAGCTTAGCTAACCAACAAGATGCCTCAAAAAGTGAATAAGCAGAATTGGCGCGATTTACCATTTGCCAGCAGAACTGGTATGCGTCCAGATTCAATAGATCCAGCAGCAGAGATGGAATAACCAGCGGACACTTAACGTTACCCTACCTGAGAAATTGCTGCGCAACGCACAAGCCAGGTGAGTGCCAACGAAGCCCGACATGATGTTATTATGGTTGTTGGAGTGCCTGTTGAATTCCTATTCAGTCCCTAAATTTGAATTGAACTTAAATTGAAATTAAATCATTTGTATATTTATTTATTAGTGTATTCTACTACTTTGAAATTACTCAGTAGACAATATTGAGTTCTCTTACGAGAGGTTCTCTCGTATTGCGTAAGCTAGCTTACGCTGCGGGAAAGATTCATCTTTGCTGAGATATTGAAGCCAAAAAATTATTTCATAATTTTGTATCCATACACAACGCAGTTCCTCTGCGGCAGACCTAGAGCGGGCTAGCTAGCAGCTCATTGGTTCGCTCAGAGAGAACTGCTTAAGCCTATGGGAGAGCGGGGCTGAACCCGCTTCCAATGAGAGGCGCCCGCGCGCTCATTGCGTCATGACCCGCCAGAATGGGCGTGGCCATGGTGTATATAAGGAGCTCTCCCAGGCTTATATGTTGATTCATTTCATCTTCAGCAAGCTGCACGCTTCTGCTGTTCCTGAGAAAAGCCATCGCCGTCGAAGAAGGCATCCTCTAGCGAGCTCAAGGACCCTGAAGAAGCCGGCCGTCTTCGCCACCTTCAGCCGCCCTGCAAGCTAGGCCATCCGACGATTTGTATCCTTTTCTCTATATCTAAAAGAGCCGAGCGTCTTTTTAAAGATGTCTCGTTTTTCCTGCGGCTCTTGCCGCGCTCGTCTCGAGGACGGAGACCGCCATGTCATCTGCGTTCTCTGCTTGGGACTCGAGCATGCAGAACTCGCCCTCGCTGATGGAGGATGCGACTTCTGTGAAAGCCTGCCGTTATCGTCCCTGCGGGCACGACTTCTGGCAGTGAAAACCGCTCCCGCGCCGCCTATTCTCTCGCCGCGTAAAAAGAAACGCCGCTCTCAAAGGCCGCCGGAGCCCCCAGCGGAAACATGCGGGCCGCCGCCGCCGCCTCCCGCTTCCCGCTCTCCCTCCCCGCCCCTGCCGGACATTCAGTTGCCGCCGAGTGGCCGCTCTGTTGTTTCCGATGACGCCGCGGAGGAGAAGGACTCCTGTTCACTGCTCGCTTCTGACAGTGAAGACTGGTCATCTCTCGGATCCGCGAGAGAGTCGACGGGGACCCGCGCCGGGATAGAAGAGGAGCTGATGCGCCTCCTCTCACAGGCCGTCGAACGCCTCGGTCTCGAGTGGTCTCCTCCACCCGAGCAGGCCCCGAACCGAATGGACGGTAGCTTTTTTCATCGGCGCTCGACCCCCGCGTGCACCCGGGCCGCTCCATTCCTGCCTGAACTTCACGCAGAGTTGACAAAATCCTGGAATGCACCGCTCTCGGCTAGAAATCGCTCCGATATATCCGCCTCGCTGCGCTCGGTGGACGGAGCCGCCGAGAAAGGCTATGCAGCCATGCCGCCCGTCGAGGACTTGGTCGCCACGCACCTCTGCCCGCCCTCCGCTAGATGGCGTTCTTCACCCACGCTTCCTTCGAAAGCTTGCAGAGCGACCTCGAGCTTTCATGCTCGCGCTTACGCCGCCGCCGGTCAGGCCGCCGCTGCGCTTCACTCTATGTCTGTCCTCCAAGTGTTACAGAGCGATATTCTCCGTGAATGGGCCGAAGGCGGTAGAAAAACCCCCCCCCGCCGTCACGGATTTGAGAAGTGCTACGGATCTCGCCCTTCGCGCCACTAAAGCCGCCGCACAAGCTCTGGGGAAATGCATGGCCAGCCTTTGTGTTGCTGAGAGACACTTATGGCTCACGCTCGCCGACATGGGAGATTCTGAGCGCGCCGCGTTTCTCAACGCGCCCCTCTCCCCGACGGGCCTGTTTGGATCTGCCGTCACGGGAATCGTCGATCGCTTTTCTGAAGTACAGAAAGCTACTCAGGCGATGAACTTGTTTCTACCCCGCCGCGCTAGCTCTTCAGCGGGCCGCTCTCACGAGCCCTCCGCCAGAGCCCCATCACAGCGCCCCCCTCCGCAGACTCAAACAGCTCAGCGCAGTCAGAGCGGCCGCCCTCGCCCTCGCTCTCGCTCTGACAGCCGCCGCAGACCGCCGCCCCCCCGTGGCCCGCGACCTAAGATCACGCTGAAGCCTGATCATCAGAAGTCTGCCTAACAATGTCAAGAAAACGACGGTGCTCTCCCGCTGCGGCCGGACCGCCGTCAAAGCTTCGCCCTCTGCCAGTCCCCGTTATTTCGCCGACTGCTGTAGTGTTGACCGCCACAAACAAGCCGGTGTCCCAGCCCGCTTGCGAGCGACAAAAAGCCGTTTTTACGGCTACCCAGAGAAATCTCAAAAAGAGAAATTTTGCCAGTTGTGTAGAAAATGTGCCCACAATCATGTGTTCACCCATACACACAAGCATAACATATCCCGTGTCTCTATCAGAGCCCCATCACATGAAACGGGCACAGCCCGCTCTAATATCAGAGAACATAAACACGCCCACGAGCTCGTGCACGTGTCCCCTCTCTGCTCGCTCTGTGTCACGGCCCATAGACTCCTCTCTGAGTGCAAATCCCGTTGCCACACACATTCAAAGCGCGCCCACACACTGTGTCCAGCCCGCTATGTGCAGCAATCAGGGCAATACAGCCATTCGGCCACTAGCCGCATGCTCCAAAGCGTGGGAAGCCATTCCAGGCATTTCCCCGTGGGTGTTAAGCATTATAAAGAACGGCTACCTGCTACAGTTTCGCCGCCGCCCGCCTCGTGCGCGCGCGCAGCTCGAATCTTCTGTCAGCCCGCTGGCCGCCGGCACGCTCCGCTCAGAAATTGCGACGCTGTTGCAAAAGGGCGCGATAGAGAGAGTCCCGCCATCTATGACCGAGTCGGGGTTTTACGGCCGTTATTTTCTGGTTCCCAAGAAAGACGGCGGCCTCAGACCGATCTTAGATCTCAGGTCTTTGAACAAAGCGCTCATGAAGAGACCGTTCAAGATGCTCACTACCAGGAAACTCCTCGCGCAGGTGCGCCAGGGGGACTGGTTCATATCTCTAGACCTGAAAGACGCCTATTTTCAGATCCAGATAAATCCCCGTCACAGGCCATTCTTACGTTTCGCCTTCGAGGGTCTTGTTTATCAATACGCCGTTCTCCCGTTCGGCTTATCTCTGGCGCCCCGTACATTCACGAAGTGCATGGATACGGCGCTCGCCCCCCTGCGAAGCCAGGGGCTGCGCATTCTGAATTATCTGGACGACTGGCTGATTTTGGCCCAATCACAGACGGAGCTTCTGTCGCACCGCGCAGTTCTCCTCGACCATTTGGAAACGCTGGGCCTCTCTGTCAACTGGACAAAGAGCTCCCTTCATCCCAGTCAATCGATTTCCTTCCTAGGAATAGATTTGGACTCGGTCACGATGACGGCTCGCCTGTCTACACAGCGCGCGCGCAGTGTTCAGCGTCTAGCCGCCTCGTTCCAGATGGGCACCCGCAGGCCTCTGAAAACTTTTCAGAGGATGCTGGGTTACATGGCCTCAGCCTCCGCTGTACTTCAGTTGGGCCTTCTGCACATGCGCCCGCTTCAGTTCTGGTTGAACAGCCGTGTACCCCACCGCGCGTGGAACACGGGCCGCCAGCTGATCAGGGTTACGCAAACGTGTCTCACGGCGCTGCAGCCATGGACAGTAGCAGAATGGTTTCGTCTAGGCGTCACGATGGGGACCTTTTCCTGCCGAAAAGTCATCTCGACAGATGCATCCAACACGGGTTGGGGTGCAGTCTGCGAGGGCTCACCGGCCTTCGGCCACTGGTCGATTCAGGAAAGCCCATTACACATAAACTGTCTGGAAATGCTGGCGGTCGAGAACGCGCTCTCGCACTTTCTCCCGCGCATCCAGGGACACCACGTCCTGATCCGTTCGGACAATATGGCCGTGGTCTCCTATCTCAACCGTCAGGGCGGTGTCAGATCCAGAAATCTCTGTCTACTGACGCACCGCATTCTAGTTTGGTCTCAGAGCCGCCTGCTCTCGCTCAGAGCGACGCACGTGCCGGGCCATCTGAACGACGGTCCAGACATACTGTCCAGGAACCTCATCTCCACAGGAGAATGGTCCCTGAACTCACAGACGGTCCAGTTACTGTGGCGACTATTCGGCAGAGCAGAAGTAGACCTCTTCGCGTCAGAAGAGAACGCTCACTGCCCAATATATTTCTCGAAGAGCGAGGACGCGCTAGCCCAGGAATGGCCTCGCCGCCCGCTCTATGCATTCCCTCCGATCGCTCTGTTACCACAGGTAATTCAGAGGATCAGGGACACACGCCACTCGGTGCTCCTCATAGCCCCGCGTTGGGAGAGTCAGAATTGGGTTCCGGAGCTCACGCAGCTGTCACAGACAGCCCCGTGGCCCATCCCAGTCAGAGCAGATCTCCTCTCTCAAGCTCGCGGCACGATCTGGCACCCCCATCCACAGCGCTGGGCGCTACATGCATGGGTGATCAACGACTATTCGTTGATTTGCCAGAGGGAGTAAGAAACACTATCATACAGGCTAGAGCACCTTCCACGAGAAGGCTCTATGCGTCTAAATGGTCTGTGTTCTCAAAATGGTGCACCGACAAACAGCTGGACCCACGGTCGTGCGAGGTGCCGTCTTTGCTTGTTTTCCTTCAAGAGTTGCTGGACAAGGGCAGGTCCCCCTCCACTCTCAAGGTTTATGTGGCAGCCGTCGCGGCGTTCGCGGAACCCCGACGCGCTCAGTCATTGGGCAAAGACGAGTTAGTCATCCGCTTCCTCAGGGGAGCTAAGAGGATGAACCCTCCGCGGCCCCCGTCGGTTCCGGTTTGGGATCTTTCTATAGTCCTTGAAGCTATGAAAGCACCCCCGTTCGAACCGCTCGAGTCTGTGGATCTGAAATACCTCTCGCTCAAAACCGTTTTCCTGACGGCTCTGTCCTCAGTTAAACGCGTTGGGGATCTTCACGCGCTCTCATCCAGCGCCGCGTGTCTTGAGTTTGGACCGAATGATTCGATTGTCATTCTCAAACCTAGGCATGGCTATGTCCCGAAGGCGATTGGTACCCCGTTCAGGGCTCAGATTATCTCCCTATCGGCTCTGCCTTCATCCGATAGTGAGCGCGATGCCAATCTCCTTTGTCCGGTGCGGGCTCTGAGATTGTACACTACGCGCGCTGCCGCGTTCAGACGCGCTGAGCAGCTTTTCGTGTCGTTTGGGGGGCGCACCAAGGGTCTGGCCGCCTCAAAACAGACACTGTCTAGATGGATAGTGGACGCTATCGCCTCTGCTTACGCATCTAAATGCCTGCCCTGCCCTCTGGGCATCAGGGCGCACTCCACTAGAGGCATGGCCTCATCGTGGGCATGGTCCTGTGGAATTTCCGTTCATGACATTTGTGTGGCCGCGGGATGGGCCTCCCCGTCCACTTTTGTCAGGTTTTATAACTTGGAAGTTCCCGCCTTGCAGGCAAAATTACTAGCTGTCTGACGAACAGCTCTCTAAGAAGCTGCATTTCTGGAGGTCCCTCACAACCGGTTCGCCCCTTGTGCTCTCCTGTAATGCTTATACACTTCATGTGCCCGCTCTGCTGGCCCCATACATGCTTATGTGTACACTTCATGAGCCCGCTCTGCGGCCTCTTTGTACATTCACTCCACGTTAAAAAATTCCCCCGGTATATCCCTGGGTTTTTTCATGAGTGGATTCGTAGCGCGCACGGCGTTGGCCAGGTGTTCCCGCAGCGTAAGCTAGCTTACGCAATACGAGAGAACCTCTCGTAAGAGAACGAATCGGTTACCTAACGTAACCTCGGTTCTCTCTAGAAGAGGGAACGAGTATTGCGTTCCCGGCCGTGCTTGCGCTACTAGCGTTTCGCTTCACGCTGAAATAAATCAACATATAAGCCTGGGAGAGCTCCTTATATACACCATGGCCACGCCCATTCTGGCGGGTCATGACGCAATGAGCGCGCGGGCGCCTCTCATTGGAAGCGGGTTCAGCCCCGCTCTCCCATAGGCTTAAGCAGTTCTCTCTGAGCGAACCAATGAGCTGCTAGCTAGCCCGCTCTAGGTCTGCCGCAGAGGAACTGCGTTGTGTATGGATACAAAATTATGAAATAATTTTTTGGCTTCAATATCTCAGCAAAGATGAATCTTTCCCGCAGCGTAAGCTAGCTTACGCAATACTCGTTCCCTCTTCTAGAGAGAACCGAGGTTACGTTAGGTAACCGATTCGTTTTACACAGATGAAAATGAGGCTCTTGACATGGACTTTCTGTCTTACAATACAATGCCCTTGTATAAAAAGCATAGATCACAACTTTCAAAACGGTTTTATAGTTTTTCTAAATATCATGCTTTTGTAAATCATAATTATGAGATAAGAACATTAAGAAGTCATAATTATGACAAATTTGACATAAAATTATCATTTTGACTTTTATCTCATTGTGTCTTTGTATGTCATAATAATGACTTAGTATGTCATTATTTTGACTTTAATTTGATAAAAATGACTTTTTACTGATGTCAAATCAATTATCCGTGATTGATTAATCTCATCTGACAAAAGTTTGTAAGTACTGTACTAATCTATATATATATATATATATATATATATATATATTCACACACACACACACACACACACACACACACACACACACACACGGTATATGTATAAGCATACATACACACACACGCACACACAAATATATATATAATATTTACAAACTGTTATGTTAGATGTGATTCATTGAGATTAATCGTTTTGACAGCACTACTTTTGTTTTTATATCATAATTAAGATTTACCAAAGCATGATTTTTTTCTGATGTGGCAGAAATGGGCTTCCATTCTGTAAGGATGGAGGTGAAAAATGGGTTGTTGACCTAAAAAAGTTTTTAAAAACCCGGTGCTAACTGCTAGACAGACCACTTTATTTATAATAAAGGCAACTCATTAAAACTGCTAAAGAGTCCTCAAAGATCTTGTGTCTCTTTAGCGCTCTGTGTTCCTTGTGATGCAGGCATGATGAATCATCTCTCTGATCTGTATACCAGACTGCAGGAGTCAAGAGGATCATGGCAGAAGATTAAGCAAAGAAGCAGCAGAGGTGAAGAGGTGAAACAAGACGTGGCTTAAATACAACAACACGAATTACACCCGAGGTGCAAGCTTAATCATGCGGATGATTGCTAATTGCTATGACATCTGTATGTTTTTAATCTGTTTCTCCCAGTTTTACTGCGGTAACTGTGAAACAGTGAGAACTAAAACAGTTTGATCAAACTCAAACTCTGAGGTTTTCCAGAGAGAGCTCACTGAGGGACTCTTTGATATCAGAGCTGGGTAATCCACTTTTTTTTATTCCTCTGTCATGTCTTCATCCCTCCACCAAAGTGCCCTTTCATTAACCTTTGACTCTCATTGCCATGGCGTTTGAAGTGCTTGGTCTTAAGTGGGCTTATCGCTTAAGTCATTGGGGTTTTTTCTCTCTCGCTCTCTCTCACACGTCTTTTATTTTTTTTCTGAAAGTATCACTTTCTCACAGGTCTGTTAAAGGGCACAGGTTAGAAAAACTGTCATGACTCACTCTAAACCTGTGCACTCAGAGGTTACTACTGCTGGTCTACTGCTAATGATTGAGTTAGACTGAAGTGATAATGATATCAGTTGGTTGTTTCTGGACCTAAGGATTTTTAAAAAAAGGTTTGAGTACCTGTTTGTCCAAACGATGGCAGCTTAGTTGTCAAAATAACACATTCAGAGCTATATTAGCAGCTAGCGCTCCAGACATGTTGAACCCATGTGCACAGACTTCAACTGAAAAATCTGTTGGGCTGGGTGATTAATCGAAATGAAACCGAAATTGTGAATATGGCATAGTGCAATTTTAAAATCACAAAGGCTGTGATTTAATTAAATAAATATGTGTGTGTGTTTCAGAGAGATTCACTAAAAACACACCGGCTCATGAGCTTATCGCATTTAAATGAACATAACTGCTCATGATCCATTGTTTTAGTTTCTCATAGAGCGGCTCCACACAAACTCATCCCTGCATGTTCTGTGAGTTTGGGACTTTGGGTTACTCATAAAGTGCACTTAAAACTCAACATGTGCCAACCATCTTCTCAAACTTGTAATGAGAAGTGCTTATAAACTGGCTGTTGGCAACAAGAGAAGCTTTAAGGTCTGCCTGAGGTTTTCAGTCAAAATGAAGGCTTAATGGTTTAACTTTTGAAAAATAAGAAACAAGAACAGCCTTAAATTTTATTTATTGCAGTTTTACAGTTAAAATCAATATCATAAATAATATTATGTTCCCTTTCGAGGGAACTCGCGATGCGTCACTTGACGCTTTGGGAACGCCCCCAGCGTGCATGCGTCTGAGCATCAATGTCAACTAGTCCAATGGAAAGAATGAGCGTCACGGGCGGGTGACGTCATGACCAGGAAGGGATAAAGGCTCACCCGGTGAAACGCGGCATTAGCTTCTGTGTCTCAGCAAGCGATCTGTGTCATTTTGTCTCTGTCTATTTACTGTTGTCTGTTGCGGAAAAGGATGGAAACTAAACAAGTGTACAAACAGTGTGCTTCTCCCTGCCCGCGTTATTTAACGGGTGGGGACACACACGAGCTTTGTGTCGTTTGTTTGGGAGTGGAGCATGCGGTCTCAGCCTTCGAGGGGGCTGAGTGCCAGCATTGTGAGATGTTACCGCTTCGCATGCTCCGCTCTCGCCTGTCACTCTTTGATAAAGAGAGTGGGCAGGCTCGCGATCCACAGGGATCAGGACCCGCGTCTGCTGAGGCAGCGCGGAGAATGCATTCCTGGGGATCGCAAAAGGATCTTTCGGAGGGGTTGGAGACGGGTCCGAGGGCTCTTTCTCCTTCCTTACCCGAGAGATCCAGTGCTCTCTCCCCGGCGGAAGCACGCTCTGCGGTTTCTTCCGCCCGGGGAGAGAGCCCTCCATTACTTTATTGCTCTTCCTCCGAGGAGGTTGATGCGATGAGTGTGGAGAGTGTAAGCACACACATGGGGGAAAGAGATTCACAATTTATTTCCCCAGCATATGATGAGCTGGTGGATGTTATGTCGCGGGCTGTAGAGAAGTTAAATATTGAATGGCCATCTGAGAAGAAGGGCGCTCGTCCCAAAAGCAAATTAGATGAGCGCTTTTTATCTTCCACCACATTATCTCCACCACGAGGGCTTCCATTTTTTCCCGATTTGCACAATGAAATTTCTAAATCGTGGGATAAACCATATTCATCACGTCTTTTCAGCCCTCATGTTAACACTTATTCGAGAATAAGAGGGCTGAAAGAGTATGGTTATGAGGCGATGCCCCAGGCGGAAGAGAATTTAGCCAGTTATCTTTCCCCTGGTCCTGCATCGTCTCTGAAAGCCTCGGCTTTGCCCACTAGACCGCTTAAAGCCACTTCGGTGTTAGTGGGCAAAGCTTATACGGCAGCAGGTCAAGCTGGAGCATGTCTGCATACTATGGCAGTGCTCCAGGCTTATCAAGCTGACCTGCTGGGGGATCTGGATAGTAGTGAGGGAGTCAGTCATGACGATATTCGTGAACTTCGTCGGGCTACCGATCTTTCTCTCAGGGCTACTAAGGAGACCGCCAGAGCAATTGGGCGGTCTATGGCAGCCTTGGTAGCTACTGAGAGACATTTATGGTTAAATCTGTCTGATATTAAAGAAAAAGATCGAGCTTTTTTATTAGATGCTCCGCTTGAACCTTCTGGTCTCTTCGGCGACGCAGTCCACGCGGTCGTCGAGAGATTTCAGGAGTCAAAGAAGCAAGCGGACGTTTTTAAAAAGTTTCTCCCTCGCCGGGTCCAGCCCCCTGGGACTGCTGGGCGTGAGCAGCCCCAGCCGTCGAGCTCATCATATCGTGTGCATCAGAAAGAGAGTGTTGCGTCTCGTGCACCTCCACGTAGAGACTGGAGACGGACGCAACCCTCTCAACCGAAGTCTTCTAAGTCGAAGCCGGATCTGAGGACCGTTCTTCAGGCGAAGAAGACTTCGGTTCAAAAAAAAAAAAAAGGTCCTGATGTTCATGCATCAGGCCTGTGAGGACAGCCCCGACCGAAGTGGAGCGGTGTACACCTCATTATACGGTGCCCGTTCCATTTCGGGGTCCTCACGAGACCGTTCTGCCAACCCTGCCACCCTTGGTGCTTCAGGGCGCAGCGGTCTCCAGCGAGTCGCTGATGCTATGCTGCGGCACAGCATCGGTTTCGCGCCCTCTGAGGGGGGCCTTAGAGCGGCCAGTTCAGGTAGTTCCTGCCATTATGTTTCAGGCTCCGGAATTGGCTGTCTCGATAACACCAGAGACCAGCCTCGAGAGGCTGGTTCCCTTAGTAAATTTTCTGGCAGCGTGGAAGCTTCTGCCGAATATTTCTCATTGGGTCCTGCAGATTGTAGAGAAAGGATACAGAATCCAGTTTGGTTCTCGTCCTCCTCGTTACAACGGGGTGCTGCCCACAGTGGTGCATCCCGAGCAGGCTCTGGTAATGGAGCAAGAGGTAAAGGCCCTGTTAGCAAAGGAAGCTATAGAACAGGTGTACTCACCCGACAGAGAGTCGGGTTTTTACAGCCGTTATTTCATTGTTCCAAAAAAGGATGGGGGGTTGCGTCCCATTTTAGATCTTCGTCTGTTGAATCGTTCAGTACAGAAACTCAAGTTCAAGATGCTGACACTCAAACAGATCGTGACTCAAATCAGATCCGAGGACTGGTTTGTCACGATAGATCTGAAGGACGCCTACTTCCATGTCTCCATCCTCCCTCAGCACAGGAAGTTCCTAAGGTTTTCTTTCGGGGGCAAAGAATACCAATATCGGGTTCTTCCTTTCGGTCTAGCTTTATCACCCCGCACGTTCACGAAATGCGTGGATGCAGCTCTAGCCCCTCTCAGGCTTCAGGGCATACGTATTCTGAACTACATCGACGACTGGCTGATTCTGGCGGAATCAGAGCAGTTGGCGGTTCGGCACCGAGGTGTCGTTCTCGCCCATATGCAGATGTTGGGGTTGAGGCTCAACGCCAAGAAGAGTGTTCTTTCTCCAGTACAGAGAACCACTTTCCTTGGTGTGGTATGGGATTCAGTGACGATGCGGGCCACTCTATCGCCCGTTCGTGTAGCTGCTATCCTGACAGCCACCAAAGAGCTAAAGCTAGGCCAGTCACGCACTGTGAAACAGTTCGAGAGACTGTTGGGTCTCTTGGCGGCAGCGTCCAACGTGATTCCTTTTGGCCTGCTGTACATGAGACCTTTGCAGTGGTGGCTCAGGACCAGGGGGTTCTCCCCGAGGGGAAACCCACTTCGTATGATCAAGATCACGCGGCGATGCCTTCGTGCCTTGGTTATATGGAAAAAACACTGGTTCTTAACCCAGGGTCCGGTGTTGGGAGCTCTCTGCCATCGAGTTACGATCTCGACAGATGCTTCCCTCACCGGCTGGGGAGCGGTAATGGAAGGCCGCTCGGTTCAGGGTCTGTGGAAAAGTCATCATCTTTCGTGGCACATCAATTGCCTGGAGATGATGGCTGTCTTCAATGCGTTGAGACAGTTTTTCCCAGACCTGAGGGGCCATCATGTGCTTGTACGAACAGACAACACATCAGTGGTCTCTTATCTGAACCGTCAGGGGGGTCTGCGGTCGCGTCCGCTCTGCAAACTGGCGCACCAGATCCTCCTGTGGTCTCTGGGGAAGGTACTCTCCCTGAGGGCAGTGTATATTCCTGGGGACCAGAATGTGGGGGCAGACATCCTGTCGAGGCAGGAGCTGAGGCCAGGGGACTGGAGACTCCACCCCGAGGCGGTGGAAAAAATTTGGGAGTTTTACGGCCAAGCAGAGGTGGATCTGTTTGCGTCTCAGCACACGACGCACTGTCCACTTTGGTTCTCCCTTACTCACCCAGCCCCCCTGGGGCTGGATGCTATGGTGCAGACGTGGCCGAGGCTACGTCTGTACGCATTTCCCCCTGTTGCTCTGCTCCCAGGAGTTCTGGAACGAGTCCGCCAGTACGGAATAAGCCTACTGCTTGTAGCACCACGCTGGCCGAGTCGGATCTGGTTTGCGGACCTGATCCATCTCTTAGACGGTCCTCCCTTGGAGATCCCGATCAGGAGAGACCTTCTGTCTCAGGCCGGGGGCACAATATTTCACCCTCGACCAGAGATTTGGAACCTGTGGGTTTGGCCTCTGAGGGGGCCCAACTCATAGAGAGTGGTCTCTCAGCTGAGGCTGCTGAGACCATCCTAAGCTCCAGAGCTCCAGCTACTAGGAAACTATATGCGCTGAAATGGAAAGTTTTTTCTGTATGGTGTCACCGACATCAGTGGGATCCGGTTAACTGTTCTGTGAACACAGTACTCGAGTTCTTGCAGGAGCGCTTTACGTCAGGTTTATGTCCTTCCACACTTAAGGTTTACGTGGCGGCCATTGCGGCTTACCACGCCCTGGTTGGGGGTACATCGTTGGGTCGAGACCCCCTGATTACACGTTTCCTTCGTGGCACATTGAGGCTGAGGCCTGCAACTCGCACTAGGGTGCCAGCTTGGGATTTGGCAATAGTACTAGAAGGCCTGTCTAGGGCTCCATTCGAGCCCTTAGATTCGGTTTCAGAGAAATTTCTTACCCTTAAGACTATCTTTCTGCTAGCTATTTCGTCCCTTAAGAGAGTTGGAGACCTTCAGGCCCTTTCGGTTTCCCCCACTTGCCTTGAATTTGCACCGGGGATGGTCAAGGCGTTCTTATATCCAAAACAGGGATACGTCCCTAAGGTGCCGACCTTGATTCCGAGGCCTATCGTGCTGCAGGCTTTCTGTCCTCCTCCTTTTACATCTGCGGACCAGGAAAGGCTGAACCTCTTGTGTCCAGTGCGAGCACTGGATACTTATGTTCATCGGACATCGTCTATGAGGAAGTCCGACCAGTTATTTATTTGCTTTGGATCACCTAAGAAGGGTCTTCCTGCTTCTAAACAGACGGTTAGCAAGTGGATAGTCGAGGCTATTTCACTTGCATACGAGTACTCTGACCATCCGTGTCCCTTGGTGGTCAGAGCTCACTCAACGAGGGGTATGGCGGCCTCTAAAGCCTTGTTATTTGGGGTTTCCCTCCAAGACGTTTGTGATGCGGCAGGCTGGTCCTCACCGCTCACATTCGTCAGGTTTTACAGTTTGGACCTGGATGCTGCCCCAGGTTCTCAGGTGCTTAGTGCTTAGTTCCAACAGACTGACACTCAGGTACTTGGAATTCTGGCGGTTTGGGTATTCTCGTTCCCAAAGCGTCAAGTGACGCATCGCGAGTTCCCTCGAAAGGGAACGTCTCAGGTTACTACTGTAACCATAGTTCCCTGAGAAAGGGAACGAGACGATGCGTCACCCTGCCATACTTCCTGCTTCCCTGTGATCGGCTTGCTTCGACTTTTTGAAGCTAATGCCGCGTTTCACCGGGTGAGCCTTTATCCCTTCCTGGTCATGACGTCACCCGCCCGTGACGCTCATTCTTTCCATTGGACTAGTTGACATTGATGCTCAGACGCATGCACGCTGGGGGCGTTCCCAAAGCGTCAAGTGACGCATCGTCTCGTTCCCTTTCTCAGGGAACTATGGTTACAGTAGTAACCTGAGACGTTTCTTAAATATTCATTTAAAAAAAAAAAAATGTTCACATTTACATTTATGCATTTGGCAGATGCTTTTATCCAAAGTGACTTACATTGCATGTCAAGGTACACATTTACATTCTTATCAGTTCTTTTATTTTTTATTATACAGTGAAACATTACACACAATGGCAACATGTTTTTTACATTAACTCATTAAACTAATTTAAGCAATGTCAATTGCTTGCTATACAAGACTCAACTAAATTTGTCAGTTTAATATATTTGAAGTTGAAATGACTACAGCCAATTTCATTATACTTATAAAATGTAAGACATCAACTGAATTTTACTGAATGAGTTTTTACAGTGCAAAAGTTATACTTATTTTAGGGGTTGAACGACTTCAAGACTCGAGTTGCCTTGTACACAACTATGGCATATGACACAGCGCTGCCCACAAAGCTATTGCTCCTACGTAACAGATGTCTGCTTGTTCTAAATCAGAGACAGATACAGTAGAACAGTAAAGATTACATATATATGAATGCATTAGTAAGAGAGCGATTGCATGTGAATTAATTCTACCTGGCAGCGTCTCTCTACTAATAGTGAAGCAGTGGTTTTTAGTTACTAAGAAATTTTGAGTTACTTAGAAATATATGCTATAACTTTTCAGTTTCTAAGCTATTGTATTGATAAATCATAGAACAGTGTTGACAATACATTTCTGCGCTGCTGAATGTTTCTGTGTGTGCGATCTGCACGTGATGTGCAAGCTACTGTCTGTATGTGTGTGCGTTAGTCAGCAGCGCATTAGTTAAGAATGGTGATTAACTTGCGTGTACAATAAGCTTACGTGTACAATAAGCAGTTTACTGTAAGTTGTTTAAAACATGCATTCACCTGAACAATTTTAAGCATCGAAATGGTATAATCACATATATCTTGTAGTATGCATTTATTTGCCATTTTAACTGTTGGACACAGAGGTGTCGTCTTTGAAAATTTGTCACACAATTGTTATTGTAGAATCACAAAAATTTTGGTCAAACTGTGCAGCCCCAAAAACAAGCAGATCAAACCTGGAGATTTAATCGCAGAATCGAACCTGTGTCTTTCCTCAATAATTTCCTGACCCCTTGCACTCACACAAGTCAAAAAGTAATAATAATAATAAAACACAATGGTAAGAGAACGAGTCAGTTGAGCATAGGTTTAACTTTCAGCTTTAGGAAAAAAATGACCTTAGAGATCTATCAGCAGAATATTAATTTCTCATGGGAGGACACTTGTGGAAGTGTGTCTCTGTAATCTTCGCACAGCATTAAGAACCAGCACAGCGGAACAGAGGATGAGATCCCGAATAGAGTGAAACTGTTAGGAAAGGTGGATAAAGACGGGGTGCCTCAGGAGGAGGGTAGGAGACACTGAACAAGTCAGGAATTGTCATTCGCAACCTTTTACTTTCGTAATTTGACATTTTGAATCATGATAATCAACAAAGAAAATGTTCGAGGCTTGGTTTTATCCTGAAAATTGATGCGTACCAGAACGAAAGGTTAGTTTGCTTATCCAATAGGCTATGTGGCCTAAGTGATGACAGGAAAAAAGTTCATAAGTCTTTCTTTATTTATTTATTTTCACAACAAAACATTAAAACAGTGTTATATGTTTCACAAAAAGATGTGATGGACAATTGCCGAAAAACCCTCAAGGGGCTTAATTAGTGGCAATCTCCATAGAAACAATTATATTTAACAAATTAAAAACATGTATAAAACAATTTAAAATTGAATTTAGAGCACAAACCCATATGGAAAATTCAGACAACTTAGTAACAACAATTTTACTCTCTGTTCTTTAGAAACCTCAATAAGTGATGTGGGGAGACTGTTCCATACCTTTGACCCTCTGTATAATACACTAAACTGAGTTTGAGTCGTACGAGAGTAAGGAGGCCTAATAAGACAACTACTACGAGTTGGATACTGGTGAAATTCATTATTAAAAATAAAAATATTACAAAAGTGCTGGGGAAATAACTTTTTTATAGAGCTATAAACGAATGAAGCAATTTGAAGTTGATTCACTTGGTAAACACTAAGAATACTTGCCTGAGCAAACAGTGATGTGTCCAAATTTCAATCTTAACCGTTCTATTTCATCAGAAACGATCTTAAAACAGGGCTTTAAGTGTAAAATACCGAACTTTTCCTTTAACTACTTTTATTAAAATTTCAGGGTTTTTATGGGAGTAAAACACACTTGTATCGTCTGCAAATACAATTTTAGAAAGTTTATCTGAGACATTGGGGAGGTCATTAACATATAATAAAAATAACAAGGGACCCAAGATGGAACCCTGTGGTAAGCCGCACTGAAAGGGAAAGGGAGGGGATTCTGTCCCATTATAGTTGACAGTTTAACCAGAGTAGTGACTTGTTTCGTATACCATGATATGAAAGTTTTTTTGTTTTTTTTTAACAGAATGGAATGGTTAACGGTATCAAATGCTTTTGAGAGATCCAGAAAAATACCAACAGTATTTTCTTTTCTATCTTTTGCTTCGTATATTTCAGTCAAAAAATGAATAAGTGCCATGTAAGTGGAGTGTTGTTTCCTAAAGCCATACTGGTGTGTATATCAAATATTATTTTTGTCCAGATGTTGAATTAATCTTGTGTAAACAAGTTTTTCAAGAACTTGTAACAAGTGTAACAAGGCTGGTAACAAGTCAACACCATTGCTGAGTAATCTCTCTTTAAAGCTGCATACGTTGAAACAAAGACAGTCTCTTTTCAATGCGGTTTGATATTGCTGGTGTTTCTGACGCCACAAACTACCTTGTAACCAATCACGGCAACGTGCCGGCGGGCTTTAGCATATCATTAACAGCAAACTAGCAGGGGAGTTTATTTTATTTTTTAAATTTTATTTCGAGCAATATATAATTGCACATGACAATGGCAATAAGAAGCATTTTGATTAACCTATACAAGCCTTTAAATTCATCATACTTTCATCAAACTTTAACAAATAATTGCATCTATTGCTCGAAAAGGAGTGGGTAGAAGTCAAACTTATTTGAACCCACCCATATTTTTCCTGTTAATGGTTAACCTGTTAACTAGGTTAACAAACAGGAAAATAATGTGTTGGTAATGTTACACAAACAGTGTTCCCGTTCGCCATCTCAGAGTCAGGCAGGTGCCTTCTAACAATCATCAGAAACGCTTTGAACAACTCAGAACGTCAGTGGAGAAAGGCATATAGTTCAATATATCATCATAATATTCATCATACATCCGCTATACCATCCGCTATGCCTTTAAATTCATCATACTTTCATCAAACTTTAACAAATAATTGCATCTATTGCTCGAAAAGGAGTGGGTAGAAGTCAAACTTATTTGAACCCACCCATATTTTTCCTGTTAATGGTTAACCTGTTAACTAGGTTAACAAACAGGAAAATAATGTGTTGGTAATGTTACACAAACAGTGTTCCCGTTCGCCATCTCAGAGTCAGGCAGGTGCCTTCTAACAATCATCAGAAACGCTTTAAACAACTCAGAACGTCAGTGGAGAAAGGCATATAGTTCAATATATCATCATAATATTCATCATACATCCGGTTACCATTAACAGGAAAAACAAAAACAAAACAAAAGTAGCTGCTTCCTTAAACATTGTCATAACACTCAATTACAATTTCTTATATAAAATACATATAAGAAATATGAGAAAGGAAAGAAGGGGAGTCTCGAGAGAAGCTAGGTTATCCCGGTATCAGTGGCGGAGCCAGGATTTTTTCATAGGGGTGGCCAGGCAGGGGCCAGCAAACAGTCTGGGGTGGCAGTGGCGGAGCCAGGGGGTGGCCAGGGGTGGCCATGGCCACCCTTGGCTTAAGCTTGGCCACCCCTTTGGCCACCCCTCTCACAACTGCCGTTTCTGTCTCTGTCTCTCTCTCTCTTTTTTTCTTTTTTTTTTTACAAGAATTGCGTTTTTAAAACACAGAACCGTATCTTACGACCACAAAAAACGTGAGACTTTTCAGACGCGCACTCCAACTTCACCTCAGCGTCAGGCGCAAGTCAAACGAGTGCGGAAATGTACAAGTGCCGAATCAGCTTCAGCAGTGATCGGAGCATAGTAAATATAGATTTGATGTTGCTCAACTGGTGAGTTGCAAGACCGTTTTGAGTGAGTCGCATATGTCCAGTCAAAGAAACAACAACGCAATTCTCTTTTTTTCTGATTCTACTTTTATTTTGAAAGATATCTGTGTGAAAGCTTGTGACACTTCCGTCAGATGCGGAGAAAAGCGCGTTGTCCTGAATCAGTTGGCTATCTGCTGTAAGATGAATGTTGCAAGGTCAACAAATGTCAGTTAAACTAACTTTTTACTGTCCTGTCAGACGTTGTACTGTACTTGCACATCACGCGTAAATGTGGCGTGCTGTAGCCGTAGTTCTGTCGTCAATTAACTCATGAAATAATCAAAAAGGCGATACAATCTGTGTCAAAACTGCATGCATGTATGTATTTGTTATATATGCGTCACATATGTCTAGACTAAAATATTCTGCCATGTTTAAGGCACAAACTGACAGGCTATGTGTTTTTTTAATGTACAAATAAATGTGAGCACTGTGCATTTGTACTAGAAGATAGGCGTTAATTTTGCGTTAATTTGTAAAGGACAAAATAAAATGCATAATTTTTAAATCCATAAAATAACTAATTTTATATTCTGCCATTTATGTGCATGTTGACTTCACATTCTTGCACATAGCGATTCAAAAGAGATGTTTCCCCCCTTTTTAATTAGGTATGATAGAACGGTTTAGATTCTTTATTTTGACTACTAATATAGAAAGTTGAAGAGTTAATTGATTATATAAAATTCAATGAAGGGTATAATCTTTGAACTACAGTAGTTATCTGCATGTCTCATCCATGAAGGTGCAACAATGTTGGGGGTTTTTGTGAACCAGAACCATGCTAACTGAGCAAGTTTACTATATGACTAAATAACTTTAGCTATAGTGTGTGTCCCCTTTATTATTATTCCTGGAGGTGGTAAGTAGCTAATAATAATTAAAAAAAAAATCAAATTCACTCAGTATTCCATGATTCCTAATTCACTATACTCTCTCAATTAGCTACAATTGAATACAAATGAACTGTATTCAGTTGTGTAGGAACAGTCCAATAGATTATTTAAACTAATTATTATGTTAAAATAATTAAGATTTATGTGCCACCCCACAGTGGCGGAGCCAGGATTTTTTCATAGGGGTGGCCAGGCAGGGGCCAGCAAACAGTCTGGGGTGGCACATAAATCTTAATTATTTTAACATAATAATTAGTTTAAATAATCTATTGGACTGTTCCTACACAACTGAATACAGTTCATTTGTATTCAATTGTAGCTAATTGAGAGAGTATAGTGAATTAGGAATCATGGAATACTGAGTGAATTAGATTTTTTTTTTAATTATTATTAGCTACTTACCACCTCCAGGAATAATAATAAAGGGGACACACACTATAGCTAAAGTTATTTAGTCATATAGTAAACTTGCTCAGTTAGCATGGTTCTGGTTCACAAAAACCCCCAACATTGTTGCACCTTCATGGATGAGACATGCAGATAACTACTGTAGTTCAAAGATTATACCCTTCATTGAATTTTATATAATCAATTAACTCTTCAACTTTCTATATTAGTAGTCAAAATAAAGAATCTAAACCGTTCTATCATACCTAATTAAAAAGGGGGGAAACATCTCTTTTGAATCGCTATGTGCAAGAATGTGAAGTCAACATGCACATAAATGGCAGAATATAAAATTAGTTATCACAGCATAAAGATGCATTTGAAGTGCTGCACAGGGTGTAAAATATCGGTGCTCTTTGGTTGCTTGGGATAGTAATGCTCAAAATCAAAGTAATAATCCAAGGCACTCGAGTTGTGTATACAAAAAAGTAAAAAGCCTTTATTGAATCATGGCTTCTATCATTAAAATTGGTGACAGATACACCTACGCGTTGCGGCTATCGCCTTCGTCAGGGTGTGTGTAACAAACAAAGTCACAAGTGCATTTTAAATAGCAGTTCATTAGTCTAAATAGCAAACACCTGGTCACACACTACGCAAGGTAACCAGCAGGGAGCAGAATTCAACAAATGAAATAGTATATTGCATAATATCAAGCCAAATCAAACTCAAAAAAAAAAAAAAAAAAAAAAAAAAAAAAAAAAAAAAAGATATATACATATATATACATATACATATATATATATATATACACATACATATACACATACATACATACATACACATACATACACATACATACATATACACAAAAAAAAAAAAAAAAAAAAAAATATATATATATATATACATATATATACATATACATACATATATATATACATATATATATACACATACATATACACATACACATACATACATACACATACATACACCTACATACATAAAAATAAATAAATAAAAAAAATAATAAAAAAAAAAATAAAAAAAAGTTTAATTGAAATATTTTCAGCAATATCTAGATTACATTATACAAATCAAAACATAACAATAAAATAAAGTAGAGCAAAAAAAAACATATCAAAATATACACGTCAATGGATGTATACATCTAATGGTACACAATACGACTAATTTCATGAAAAATTTCACAGAAATGGTACAAAATCTAATTCTCCATTTAAACCTGGGAATGTGGTGGCTTTCAGTGAGTAAATCCAGAAAGATTCTCTTTGTAGTAACTTCTTAGCCCTATCCCCTCCTCTTATGGACTTGGGGATGTGTTCAATACCGATTATCTTGAGTGTATTAGGACTACCATGGTTTGTATCTCTGTAATGAATGGCCATAGGATATAGAGGGTTACAGATTCGAATGGCGTTTTTATGCTCTGATAATCGTATCTTTAGTTTTCTAGTCGTCATCCCTATATAGAAACATCCACATGGACACTCTAACCTGTAGATCACAAATGAGGTATTAATTAATGAAAGATCTTATTTTCAGTTCGGAGTCAGAGGTTACGTCTCTAAATGTTTTTGTCCTGATCATATTATCGCAGTGATTACAGTTGCCACACCTGTAATTTCCTGCACTTGAACTTAACCAGGTATTGGCTTTCTTAGGAGAAAGATGACTTCTCACTATTTTGTCTTTAATTGTTGGTGCTTTCCGAAATGCAATGGAAGGAGATTCGGGCATGACTTCCCTGAGATAAGGGTCACTCATAACTATTTCCCAATTCTTCTTTATAATTTTCTTAATTCTGTTTGCCTCTGTGCTATACTGTGTCACGAAATATACAGAGTTATCTGGATCCTGTGATTTACGTTTTTGTTGTAATAGTTCGTCTCTACTGATGTTTCTCACTTTATTGTATGCTTTGTTAATCACGCTATTTTTGTAACCCCGTTCCTTAAATCTTTGAGTCATGTCTTGTGCTCTGATGTTAAAATCTTCTTCCTTATCACATATTCGTTTCAGCCTCTGGAACTGGCCAACAGGAATATTCTCGGTCATCCATAAAGGATGAAAGCTATCTGCTCTCAATATAGTGTTTCTGTCAGTTTCTTTTCTAAATATAGTAGTATGCAGCGCACCACTACTTTCTTTGAAGATTTTTAAGTCCAAGAAATTAATCTGAGTATGTGAATAGTCAAGACTCAGCTTCAGATTTACATTGGTATTATTAAGATAAGCGTGAAAAGCTATTAAATCCACCTCCGATCCTGTCCATATCAATATAATGTCATCTATATATCTGCCCCACCACTCCACATATTTTAAATATGGGTTTAAATCAGAAAATACAAAATTCTTTTCCCAAAATCCCAAAAACAAATTTGCATAATTAGGGGCAAAACATGCACCCATAGCTGTACCTTTAATTTGTTTATAGAATTTATCTTGAAACAAAAATATGTTGTTTTTCAATGTCCATTCCGCTAGTTGTATAATAAAACATGCAGGTGTCCTTTCGGTAGATGATCTCATATCCAGATAGTATAATAGTGCTTCCAGTCCATCTTTATGGTCTATGTTTGTATACAGTGATTCAACATCCATGGTCACCAAAATAGATGATTCAGTAGTTTTAGTCTTTTTAATGGTATTTAATACATGGGTAGTATCCTGAATAAATGAAGGAAGTTTTCCAACCAATGGTTTGATAAAACTGTCTACAAATTTTGAAGCTGGCTCTGTAATAGATTCATTTCCACTAATTATAGGTCTCCCTGGCGGATTTTCAAGATTTTTATGTATTTTAGGAAGCATATAAAATGTAGGAATCCTAGGATTTTTACAGGAAAGAAAATCACATTCATTTTTTGAAATCCATCCCTCATCTTTAGCATGTGATAAAATATCAGTCAGTTCATTTGTCATTACTTCTATTGGATTGGATCTCAGGCACTGGTAGTACTCACGGTTTTGAAGTTGTCTCAAGGCTTCTTCAATATACTGATCTCTGCCCCATACAACAACAGCACCTCCCTTGTCCGCTCTTTTTATTACTAGCTCTTCATTATTAGAAATCCAGTTCAAAGCTTCTCCTTCTTCTTTTGAAAGATTATATTGTTTTCGTTTTTTTGAAGTGAAGATCTTGTCAATGTCATACATTACTTTCTTGTAGAAGGAGTTCAAAGTTGGATTAGATGAACCTGGCATGAATGTTGACTTGGGTTTGAATGTTGTTGCCTTCTTGTCATAGGTACGAGTAGCTGCTTCAGAAGTGTAGTACAAAGCTTTCAGTTGAAGACTCCGATGAAACTTGAATAGGTCCACTTTAGTTTGAAAATCTTTGGCTGTATTTATAGGGGCATAGGACAAACCTTTTGACAATACAGAAACACAGCTTGTTGATAGAGTAACCTTTGAAACATTTATCACTTCATCCCCTTTGTTTGGCTCCTGGTGTATCTGCCTTGAATTGGGAATCTTGGTAGGTCTCTTTCTTCCTCGTCTCGTCTTCCGCTGTCTTGTCTTCTGAATCTCTGATTTGCTCTGGACTTTTTCTCTAAAAAATCTCTTCTAGGTGAAGTCTCCACTACTGAGCGGTCTTCATCACTGCTAGGTAAATTAAAAGATACTGATCTCTTTCTAGGAGTCTTAACATTCCATTGTGACCATGTGTAAACCTTCTGCTCCTTGTAATCTTTTTCATCTCTTCCAAATTTTGTCAGCTTTTCTTGCTTGAGTTTTTTGGATAGTTGATCTAAATCTTCTTTAAGTTTCTCTTCAAATTGAATAAGTACTTCATGTCCATCTGATGTAAACTCTTGTTTGATTTTGACGATCTGTTTTTGCGTTTCAGTTTTCTGTTTTTTTGCTTCCTCAATTAGTAGCAGCATTAGATCTTGGGAACATTTGTTTAATATTGCTTCCCACTTTTGTTTGAATTCTCCATCTTCATGGCCGAATGAAGGAAATTTTTTAATTCTAAGTCCTCTTGGGATCATGTTTTCTCTCCAGTAGTCAGATAGTGTAACCATATGTAAATGTAATCTTAATTCTTTTTCCGAATGTCTCTTAAGTTCATAACACAGTTTTTTAGAGTCTGCATACTGCGGTCTATATTCTTGGCTCAACAATGTATCAGTTACTATAATCTTCTCACCTTCTTCTTTAGAGTAGGAAAAATAATTCGTCGTCATCTTTTTGATGGAAGTCTGTATCTCGATCCCCAAATACGTCTGCTAGACGGAGCAACTTCTGCACAAGACGATCCCTCCACGTCCTTATTTCATCACAGCATAAAGATGCATTTGAAGTGCTGCACAGGGTGTAAAATATCGGTGCTCTTTGGTTGCTTGGGATAGTAATGCTCAAAATCAAAGTAATAATCCAAGGCACTCGAGTTGTGTATACAAAAAAGTAAAAAGCCTTTATTGAATCATGGCTTCTATCATTAAAATTGGTGACAGATACACCTACGCGTTGCGGCTATCGCCTTCGTCAGGGTGTGTGTAACAAACAAAGTCACAAGTGCATTTTAAATAGCAGTTCATTAGTCTAAATAGCAAACACCTGGTCACACACTACGCAAGGTAACCAGCAGGGAGCAGAATTCAACAAATGAAATAGTATATTGCATAATATCAAGCCAAATCAAACTCAAAAAAAAAAAAAAAAAAAAAAAAAAAAAAAAAAAAAAAGATATATACATATATATACATATACATATATATATATATATATACACATACATATACACATACATACATACATACACATACATACACATACATACATATACACAAAAAAAAAAAAAAAAAAAAAAAAAATATATATATATATATACATATATATACATATACATACATATATATATACATATATATATACACATACATATACACATACACATACATACATACACATACATACACCTACATACATAAAAATAAATAAATAAAAAAAATAATAAAAAAAAAAATAAAAAAAAGTTTAATTGAAATATTTTCAGCAATATCTAGATTACATTATACAAATCAAAACATAACAATAAAATAAAGTAGAGCAAAAAAAAACATATCAAAATATACACGTCAATGGATGTATACATCTAATGGTACACAATACGACTAATTTCATGAAAAATTTCACAGAAATGGTACAAAATCTAATTCTCCATTTAAACCTGGGAATGTGGTGGCTTTCAGTGAGTAAATCCAGAAAGATTCTCTTTGTAGTAACTTCTTAGCCCTATCCCCTCCTCTTATGGACTTGGGGATGTGTTCAATACCGATTATCTTGAGTGTATTAGGACTACCATGGTTTGTATCTCTGTAATGAATGGCCATAGGATATAGAGGGTTACAGATTCGAATGGCGTTTTTATGCTCTGATAATCGTATCTTTAGTTTTCTAGTCGTCATCCCTATATAGAAACATCCACATGGACACTCTAACCTGTAGATCACAAATGAGGTATTAAAGAAGAATTGGGAAATAGTTATGAGTGACCCTTATCTCAGGGAAGTCATGCCCGAATCTCCTTCCATTGCATTTCGGAAAGCACCAACAATTAAAGACAAAATAGTGAGAAGTCATCTTTCTCCTAAGAAAGCCAATACCTGGTTAAGTTCAAGTGCAGGAAATTACAGGTGTGGCAACTGTAATCACTGCGATAATATGATCAGGACAAAAACATTTAGAGACGTAACCTCTGACTCCGAACTGAAAATAAGATCTTTCATTAATTGTAATACCTCATTTGTGATCTACAGGTTAGAGTGTCCATGTGGATGTTTCTATATAGGGATGACGACTAGAAAACTAAAGATACGATTATCAGAGCATAAAAACGCCATTCGAATCTGTAACCCTCTATATCCTATGGCCATTCATTACAGAGATACAAACCATGGTAGTCCTAATACACTCAAGATAATCGGTATTGAACACATCCCCAAGTCCATAAGAGGAGGGGATAGGGCTAAGAAGTTACTACAAAGAGAATCTTTCTGGATTTACTCACTGAAAGCCACCACATTCCCAGGTTTAAATGGAGAATTAGATTTTGTACCATTTCTGTGAAATTTTTCATGAAATTAGTCGTATTGTGTACCATTAGATGTATACATCCATTGACGTGTATATTTTGATATGTTTTTTTTTGCTCTACTTTATTTTATTGTTATGTTTTGATTTGTATAATGTAATCTAGATATTGCTGAAAATATTTCAATTAAACTTTTTTTTATTTTTTTTTTTATTATTTTTTTTATTTATTTATTTTTATGTATGTAGGTGTATGTATGTGTATGTATGTATGTGTATGTGTATATGTATGTGTATATATATATGTATATATATATGTATGTATATGTATATATATGTATATATATATATATATTTTTTTTTTTTTTTTTTTTTTTTTTTGTGTATATGTATGTATGTGTATGTATGTGTATGTATGTATGTATGTGTATATGTATGTGTATATATATATATATATATGTATATGTATATATATGTATATATCTTTTTTTTTTTTTTCTTTTTTTTTTTTTTTTTTTTTTTTTTGAGTTTGATTTGGCTTGATATTATGCAATATACTATTTCATTTGTTGAATTCTGCTCCCTGCTGGTTACCTTGCGTAGTGTGTGACCAGGTGTTTGCTATTTAGACTAATGAACTGCTATTTAAAATGCACTTGTGACTTTGTTTGTTACACACACCCTGACGAAGGCGATAGCCGCAACGCGTAGGTGTATCTGTCACCAATTTTAATGATAGAAGCCATGATTCAATAAAGGCTTTTTACTTTTTTGTATACACAACTCGAGTGCCTTGGATTATTACTTTGATTTTATAAAATTAGTTATTTTATGGATTTAAAAATTATGCATTTTATTTTGTCCTTTACAAATTAACGCAAAATTAACGCCTATCTTCTAGTACAAATGCACAGTGCTCACATTTATTTGTACATTAAAAAAACACATAGCCTGTCAGTTTGTGCCTTAAACATGGCAGAATATTTTAGTCTAGACATATGTGACGCATATATAACAAATACATACATGCATGCAGTTTTGACACAGATTGTATCGCCTTTTTGATTATTTCATGAGTTAATTGACGACAGAACTACGGCTACAGCACGCCACATTTACGCGTGATGTGCAAGTACAGTACAACGTCTGACAGGACAGTAAAAAGTTAGTTTAACTGACATTTGTTGACCTTGCAACATTCATCTTACAGCAGATAGCCAACTGATTCAGGACAACGCGCTTTTCTCCGCATCTGACGGAAGTGTCACAAGCTTTCACACAGATATCTTTCAAAATAAAAGTAGAATCAGAAAAAAAGAGAATTGCGTTGTTGTTTCTTTGACTGGACATATGCGACTCACTCAAAACGGTCTTGCAACTCACCAGTTGAGCAACATCAAATCTATATTTACTATGCTCCGATCACTGCTGAAGCTGATTCGGCACTTGTACATTTCCGCACTCGTTTGACTTGCGCCTGACGCTGAGGTGAAGTTGGAGTGCGCGTCTGAAAAGTCTCACGTTTTTTGTGGTCGTAAGATACGGTTCTGTGTTTTAAAAACGCAATTCTTGTAAAAAAAAAAAGAAAAAAAGAGAGAGAGAGACAGAGACAGAAACGGCAGTTGTGAGAGGGGTGGCCAAAGGGGTGGCCAAGCTTAAGCCAAGGGTGGCCATGGCCACCCCTGGCCACCCCCTGGCTCCGCCACTGCCCGGTATACTTTTCTGTTAATATGAAAAATCGGGTAGATTTAGCAATATAGCGGATGTATGATGAATATTATGATGATATATTGAACTATATGCCTTTCTCCACTGACGTTCTGAGTTGTTCAAAGCGTTTCTGATGATTGTTAGAAGGCACCTGCCTGACTCTGAGATGGCGAACGGGAACACTGTTTGTGTAACATTACCAACACATTATTTTCCTGTTTGTTAACCTAGTCAACCAAAAGGCTAATCTGTCCAAAATCTCATATCTTATATCTTATATTTATTCTTATTAAAGAGAGACAAAAGTGATTCAGTCAAGAGCATTGAGAGATTTTCTCTTTTTTGTTGTTTGAGTAACATTAATGACACGGACAGCAGCAGGTTTATTATGCGGTTGTCACTTTAAGAACAAATGCACGGATCCCACTGTTACACATTGGTTTTCCTTCTAAACTGTTTATGTTCACTTAAGAAATAAATTAATGTGTTTACGAGGCTACTTGCAAAGACTGGCATTTTGACACATACTGTAAGAATGTGCATTTAAGCCGAATTAGGCGGCATCAAGAACTCCGTTTAGCACTCGTGCGCTCTATGAGCAGCGGCCTCATGTGTGCACTTCTCTCAGACAGCACGCACATATAGCAAAATGAGTTCTCTTTCACTGCTTATTGCATTTCAACGATTTAAAATCACTTGTTTTTAAACCACGATGCTTAAAAACGCATGCAAACGATAAGCTTCCATGACCACGCAGCACAGCAACATCACATGAGCGTAACCGCGATAGAGACAATAGTCCAAAATCTCTACCGGTTGACAAATTTCTACCGATTTATCATGTCTACCGGTATATCGCCCACCCCTACTTGAGACCATAAAGAATGAACATTTAAGAAAGTAAATAAGATCAATTTTGATTTCATGTTGACTTTACAGTAAGTTCCCTTCCGAGGGAACTTCCGCTGCGTCGAAATCGACACTACGGGGAATGCCCTTAGCATGACGCGTCTGAAGCCTGAATCCAACTAGTCCAATCCTGATTGGTGCTGCGTGATGACGTCAACCGTGACGTCATATGTGACGGTGAGCGGAACTATAAAAGGGGCGCCGGAACCCGGAAGCAGTAGCTTTCTGTCCTTCAGCAAGCGTTATATGTGAATCTGTCTGTCTTATTTGGTGTTGTTTGTTCGGTAAACCAAAGGTATTGTGATGGAAAAGAGTGCAAAGCATTTCAGACAGTGTGCGTCCCCTTGCCCACGTTATTTAAGCGAGGGTGACACACACGAGCTCTGTGTGATTTGTTTGGGAGTGGAGCATGCTCGGGCAGCGCTTGAGGGCGCTGCCTGTGCAAACTGTGAAACCCTGCCCCTGAGAACGCTCCGCTCCCGCCTGAGCCTGTTCGATGAATCAGGCCAGGCTCGCGCTCCCCATGGATCAGGTCCCGCGTTTGTTGAGGCATCGCGGCGCTTGCATTCATGGGGATCGCAGAAAGAACTGTCAGAGAATGTTGAGACGGCTGAGGCCCTTTCTCAGCATTCATCTGTCAGTTCTCATGGTCCCGCTCACGGTTCGGGAGCCCGCCCTGCGGCTTCTCCCGACCGCAGAGAGGATCCGATGCTTGAGCTATCTGAATCCGAGGATTTAGATGTGCTCAGCGTCGAGGCAGAGGGATGTGATATTCCATCACCACATTCCCCTGCCTTTGAGGAGCTGCTGGAGGTTGTGACCCGAGCTGTGGCCAAATTAAATATCGATTGGCCCCCAGAAGTGCAGGAAGCGACTAAAAAGAGTAAACTGGATGAGCGCTTCCTGCAAACTCGGGCACAACCTTCGCGCCGGAGTCTCCCGTTCTTCACCGATCTCCACACTGAGGTGTCGAGATCGTGGAACAAGCCCTTCTCCTCTCGACTTTCCAGCCCCGATGTACATTTATATTCGTCAATCATGGGGTCGAGAGAGAGGGGCTACGGGACGATGCCGCGGGTTGAAGAGGCTTTTGCTAACCACCTCTCGCCCGATGCTGCGTCGTCCCTGAGAGCTCCGGCGCTTCCCTCCAAGCCCTGCCGTACCACCTCGGCCTTGGTTGGGAAAGCATATATGGCGGCAGGTCGGGCTGGTGCATGCCTGCATACTATGGGGCTGTTGCAGGCATACCAGGCCGACCTCCTAAAGGAAGTGGACGACAGCGGGGAGGTCGCCTACGACGACATCCGCGAGATGCGTCGTACGGTGGACTTGTCTCTCCGTGCTACCAAAGAGACGGCCCGCGCCATCGGCCGTTCTCTAGCAGCATTGGTAGCTACGGAGAGACATCTGTGGCTGAATCTGTCGGGCATCGGGGATAAAGACAGGGCTTTCCTCCTCGATGCCCCGATTTCGCCTACTGGCCTCTTCGGCGACGCAGTCAACACTGTCGTCGAGAGGTACCAGGAATCGAAACGACAGTCAGCCGCATTGAAACATCTTATCCCCCGCCGTCGTTCTAAGTCTCATGGGTCTGCTGCCAGGGGGCAGTCCCATGAGGCAGCCGCCAGCTCCTCACGTCTGCAGCTGCAGAAAGAGAGTGTTGCCTCTCGTGCTCCCCCGAAAAAGGCCTGGAGCCAGGGGCAACACTCTCAATCGAAGTCTTCCAACCCTAGGGCAGATCTGAGGACTGTCATTCAGGCGAGGAAGGCTTCGTCAAAGAGGTCCTGACGCGTTGCGCAGGCCTCTGAGGGTGGTCCCCTCCGTGATCGAGCAACAACAGCTCGCTCCTTCACGGAGCCCTCAGGAAATCGATGTATGCTGCCCGCCGCTACGTGCGCTTCGGGACGCATCGGTTTCCAGCGAATGCAAGGTGCAGAGTCCGCCCGTAAAATTGACGGCTCCGCGCATTGTGTTCCCTCTCAAGAGGTCTGCAGAAAAATTAAATCGGTTAGTTCCTGCCAATCAAATGCTTCAGGTCACCGATATCTCTACTATAAGACCAGAAATCAGTCCCGAGAGACTGATTCCCTTAGTGGATTATTTAGACACCTGGAGGGGTCTTCAAAATATATCTCAATGGGTCCTGCTCACGGTAGAAAAGGGGTACAGAATTCAGTTCGAATATCGTCCACCTCGATTCAGCGGAGTGGTTCATACGCTGGTCAAACCAGAGCAGGGTCAGGTCATGGAACAGGAAGTTCAGTCCCTCTTGGCAAAGGAGGCCATAGAACGTGTTCCTCCTCAAGATTGGGAGACCGGGTTCTACAGCCGGTACTTCATAGTTCCCAAGAAGGATGGGGGGTTGCGCCCGATTATAGATCTCAGGGTATTGAATCGGTCTCTGAGGAGATACAGGTTCAAAATGTTAACTATACCTCTAATTGTGAGTCAAATCAGATCCGAGGACTGGTTTGTCACCATAGATCTAAAGGATGCTTACTTCCATATCTCCATCCTTCCTCAGCACAGGAAGTTCCTAAGATTCGCTTTCGGGGGAGTAGCGTATCAATACAGGGTTCTTCCGTTCGGCCTAGCACTGTCCCCTCGCACCTTCACGAAGTGCATGGATGCTGCTCTTGCTCCTTTGAGACTTCAAGGCATTCGCATCCTCAACTACATCGACGACTGGCTAATACTGGCGCAGTCGCTGGAGTTGGCAGTTCAACATCGAGATGTTGTTCTGCAACACCTGAGGTGCTTGGGGTTAAGGCTCAATATCAAGAAAAGTTCGTTAATTCCTCTACAGAGAACAACTTTTCTGGGGGTGGTTTGGGACTCAGTTACGATGCGGGCACAACTGTCTCCCGCCCGGATAGACTCCATCCTGACCACAGTAATGAGTATCAAACTAGGCCAGGCTGTCACTGTCAAACATTTCCAAAGGGTTCTGGGTCTTCTTGCAGCAGCGTCCAACGTTATTCCTTTTGGCCTGCTGTATATGAGGGCCCTGCAGTGGTGGCTCAGGACCAGAGGGTTTTCCCCGAGGGGGAACCCTTTTCGCACGATCAAAGTAACGCGCAGATGCCTTCGTTCTTTGGTCATGTGGAAGAAACCGTGGTTCCTGTCCCTGGGTCCTGTGTTAGGAGCACCGTGTCAGAGAAAAATTCTGACCACGGATGCGTCCCTCACAGGCTGGGGTGCGGTAATGGAAGGCCGCTACACCAGAGGTCTCTGGAGGGACCATCATCTTTCTTGGCACATCAATTGCCTGGAGATGATGGCTGTGTTTCTGGCTCTCAGGCATTTCCTCTCGGACCTCAGAGGCCATCATGTTCTAGTGCGAACAGACAACATGTCGGTGGTCTCGTATTTGAATCGTCAGGGGGGCTTGAGGTCGCGCCCTCTGTGCAGACTGGTGCATCAAGTCCTCCTATGGTCCCAGGGAAAGCTTCTGTCAATCAGAGCAATGTTTATCCCGGGACACAGCAATTTGGGGGCAGACATCCTGTCGAGGCAGGGGCTGAGGCCCGGGGAGTGGAGACTCCACCCCGAGTCGGTGGAGTTAATATGGAAGGAGTTCGGTCAGGCGGAGGTGGACCTATTTGCCTCCCAAGAGAATTCTCACTGCCCCCTATGGTACTCCCTTACTCATCCAGCTCCTCTGGGACTGGATGCCATGGTACAGACGTGGCCGAGGTTACGTCTGTACGCGTTTCCCCCGATCGCTCTGCTCCCAGGGGTTCTAGAGAGGGTCCGGCGGTACGGGATCAGCCTGCTCCTTGTAGCCCCGTACTGGCCGGCCCGAGTATGGTTCTCGGACATCATGGTCCTCCTGGCAGGCCCTCCGTGGCAGGTCCCTATCAGGAGGGACCTTCTTTCTCAAGCAGAGGGCACAATATTTCACCCTCGTCCAGAGCTATGGAAACTGTGGGTCTGGCCCCTGAGGGGGACCAGCTCATAAATGCAGGTCTTTCAACCGAGGTTGTTGAGACCATTTTAAACTCTAGAGCCCCCTCCACGAGGAAATTATATGCTTTGAAGTGGAATGTGTTCTCTTTATGGTGTAGAGATCACTCTTTGGACCCAGTTAACTGCCCAGTGGCTTCAGTGCTGGAGTTCCTTCAGAACCGCTTCTCTGACGGGCTCTCCCCGTCCACGCTTAAGGTCTATGTGGCGGCTGTTGCTGCCTTCCACACGCCTTTAGGGGTGGGCACCTTGGGGAGGCACCCACTTATTGTTCGTTTTCTTCGTGGAGCAAGGAGGATGAGGCCTGTCATCCAGTCCAGAGTTCCCTCTTGGGACTTGACAGTGGTCCTCGAAGGGTTATCCCTGGCGCCCTTCGAACCTCTGGAGGAAGTGTCGGAGAAATTTTTGTCCTTTAAGGTAGCATTCCTGCTTGCCATCACGTCCCTAAAAAGAGTGGGGGACTTGCAGGCTCTATCGGTCGCTCCTTCCTGCCTCGAGTTCGCTCCTGGCAAGGTAAAGGCTATTCTCCACCCTAGACCGGGCTATGTCCCTAAAGTGCCCACAAATGTGGCACGGTCTACAATTCTCCAGGCCTTTCATCCTCCACCCCATGTGTCGGATGAGCAAGCTAAAATGAATTTACTGTGCCCGGTTCGAGCCTTGGAGGCCTATGTGCATAGGACCTCAGGCTGGAGAAAGTCGGACCAGATGCTTGTGTGTTTTGGGGCACCTAAGAAGGGTTCTCCTGCTTCCAAACTAACTATAAGTAGATGGATCGTAGAGGCTATTTCTGCAGCTTACGAGGTGCGCAATTTGCCTTCACCTCTTTTGCTTAAAGCCCACTCCACGAGAGGAGTGGCCTCTTCTAAAGCTCTACTTGCGGGTATTTCTCTTCAAGAGGTCTGTGATGCCGCAGGCTGGGCCTCCCCTCACACTTTTATAAGACATTACAGTCTGGATCTGCCCTCTACACCGGGTTCACGGGTTCTCTCGTCTTGAGTGTGCCAGATTGCTTCACACCAGGGCGTACTCTCTTAGTGTGGCGCAGTGGGCATTTCGTTCCCCGTAGTGTCGATTTCGACGCAGCGGAAGTTCCCTCGGAAGGGAACGTCTCGGGTTACGTCTGTAACCCTCGTTCCCTGAGAAGGGAACGAACGCTGCGTCCCTCGGCCACACTCTTCGCGCCCCTGGAGACAACTTGCTTCGGACTGTTTAAAGCTACTGCTTCCGGGTTCCGGCGCCCCTTTTATAGTTCCGCTCACCGTCACATATGACGTCACGGTTGACGTCATCACGCAGCACCAATCAGGATTGGACTAGTTGGATTCAGGCTTCAGACGCGTCATGCTAAGGGCATTCCCCGTAGTGTCGATTTCGACGCAGCGTTCGTTCCCTTCTCAGGGAACGAGGGTTACAGACGTAACCCGAGACGTTTTTTAATAAGACAATAGAAAGTTTGTTGGGAGAGGAGAGAGAGAGAGAGAGAGAGAAAAGGAAGGCAAGCACAGGACTGTAAAGTTTAATTTTGATGAAAAATGCAGCTTCTGTGCGAGTTCATTTGTTAAGACGCTGAGTGTTTGTGTGTTGGGTACCGCAGGACCACAGTTTGTGTGTTCAGCATTGATATAGTTCCAGCATCTGTTGTGTCTCTATGGAGGTGTTAAATTTATCTCTGTTACGAAACACACAAACACATTTAGAAAAAGCCAATGTTTACCAGCTGTTTTAGTGCTGTGGAATCTTACTAGGTATATACTAACTTTGCTTTTTCTCTAACTCTTGTTATCAGAATGAAACTCTGATGTCTGCATAGACGCATTCTGAGGTTTTAAATTCATTTATCATCTAAACCGTAGCATTCACATTCAACCTCCAAGGCCTCTGTATTCAGTATGCACACTCACTCACACGTCAAGGCCTTTCTGTCAGCTACTATAACATTTGCATCACACTTGGACAGCAACTGTACACCACCCATACATGATCACACATTGTGTACTATCTCTCTCTCTCTCTCTGCCTCTGTGTGATAACACCTCGCTGTAATCCCCACCTGAATGAGATACAGACGGAATCAACAGTATTTAGTTAAACCTATAAGGTTAACTGACCACCACTGATCAGAATGACAACATTTATGATCAGACCACTCAAACCACTTTCGAATATAGTCAGAAACGCATATTGCACATTGCATTTGTAGTGTAAACGGTAATCGGTCCAAATGCTGTATACATAACACAACGCAGCAAAGACCACCTATTTTTTCAAAGAGAATTGAGGTTGGTTAGAATTATACTCAGCTGAATTTATTTGATCAAAAATACAGTAAAAACAGTAATGTTGTGGAAACATTATTACTGTGTAAAATAAATCTGAATCAGAAAGAGCTATATTACCAAGTATGCTTACACATACAAGGAATTTGTCTTGGTGACACAAGCTTCCAGTGCATAGACAGAATGACAGCGACAAGACAGATAATAAAAATAAAACATTAAGTAAAATAAATACATAAAAATACACAATATGCTAAATTGTCAATGGACAATATCTCTATGCACAGGTATGTCATATACAATGCAAGGGAATGTGAACGAGATATGGTATGCTGAATAAATAAGAGTATAAACAGTGTTCTGTATTGCACATGTTTATTGCCCAGTGGGGGCATTTAATTGTTCATGAGGGTTGATGGCCTGAGGAAAGAAACTTTTCTTGTGCCTGCTTGTTCTGGTGCTTAGTGCTCTGTAGCGCCGATCAGACGGCAACAGTTCAAAGAGAAAATGGCCTTCCAGAGTGATTTTCCCTTTTACTCCCTCTCATTAAGTACAGTTCTTGGAGAACTACAGTTCGGGAAGCGGTGTACCGTTGATTCTCCCAGCAGTCCAGACTATCCGCTGTAGTCTTCTGAGGTCTGATTTGGTTGCCGAGCCAAAACAGACAGTTACAGAAGTGCAGAGGACAGACTCTATGACTGTAGAGTAGAACTGCAGGTTGAACCTCCTCAGCTGGCGAAGGAAATATAACCTCTGCTAGGGTTTTTTTTTTTTTTTTTTTACTATGAAGACTTTGTGAATGTCCCATTTCAGGTATAAGAGATGGTAGTGCCCAGGAACCTGAATGGCTCGTGTTGCCACAGTGCTGTTCATTATGGTGAGTCGGGGGAGTGCTGGGGGGTTTCTCCTAAAGTCCACAATCATCTCCACTGCTTTGAGCGTGTTCAGCTCCAGGTTATTGTGACTGCACCCAGACAGCCAGCTCTTTAAACTGGTCTTGGAGACCAATGAGTGTAGTGTCGTCCACAAACTTCAGAAGATTGACAGAGGGGTCTTTTGCAGTGCAGTCGTGGGTGTACAGTAAGAAGAGCCGTGAGGAGAGCACACATCCCTGGAGGGCGCCGCTGCTGATTGTACAGGTGTTGGACGTAAATTTCCTAGCTGTCAGAAAGCTGGTCATCCATTGACAGATGGAGCTAGGAAAAGGGTTAGTTTGGTCCGGGGGAGTGTTGGGATGATGGTGTTGAAAGCCGAGCTGAACATGGATCCCTGGTCTGTCGAGATGTTGCGGGATGTAGTACAGTTCCATTTTGACTGCATCATCCACAGACCTGTTTTCCTGATGTTGTCTATTATAATATATTTTAAAATGTCATTTATTCCTGTGATGTCAAAGTTGAATTTTCAGCATCATTACTCCAGTCTTCAGTCACATGATCCTTTAGAAATCATTCTAATATGCTGATTTGCTGCTCAAGGAACATTTCTTATTTATATTAATGGTGAAAACAGTTGTACTGCTTAAAGGGTTAGTTCACCCCAAAATGAAAATTCTGTCAGTAATTACTCACCCTCATGTTGTTCCAACCCTGTAAGACTTTCGTTCATCTTCGGAACACAAATTAAGATATTTTTGATTAAGTCTGAGAGCTGGATCACTCCTCCATAGGCTTCTAAGGGATTGAAACTTGCCGGCCCAGAAAAGTTATTAAAGACATCGTTAAAATAGTCCAGGTGACTACCTTCAAAAATATCTTCATTTGTGTTCCGAAGATGAACGAAAGTCTTACGGGGTTGGAACAACATGAGGGTGAGTAATTACTGACAGAATTTTCAATTTGGGGTGAACTATCCCTTTAATATTTCTGCAAAAACCATGATATTTTTTCAGGATTCATTGATGAATAGAAAGTTTAAAAGAACAACCTTTTATTTTAAAGTTTACGGTCTCTTTTTTTACCCTTTTAAATGCATCCTTGCTGAATAAAAGGATTAATATCTTTTCATTTCATTTTTATTCATTTCAATAATAAATAAATAAAATTACTGACCCCTAACGTTTAAATGGTAGTGTAACATAGCTTCTTCTTTTTTTCATGTTTCCCCTTTTTTTTTGCTGTTTTGTTTTTAGCTTTAGCAACATGCAGTATCATAAAAAATTATTTAAAAAAGTGTTTAGTCACAAAATCCACACACAAGTGTTCACTGGAGATGCATTTGGAACATGTGTTACTACCAGGTGTAAATGGCAATGTGTCTCATCTGACTGCTTGTGGTCTGATCTTCCAAGACGAACATTAATACCAAAGCGTTATGCTTATGGGAGACATTTGCACTCATATAACCATCTTTAATGAACCACAGGTGTCGTCTTTGAAAATGTGCATCTTTCTGACTGAGACTGTCCTCCTCCGAAAAACGACCCCATATGTCGTTTGTACATGCAGCGTATTACGACCTATAGTGGCGTTTTAAAATGAAGCGCCCTCTAGCAGTCTTATATATGACCGTCTTGTTTATCGGGTGTGTCGTCATCAAATGACCTTTGACTGTCGTTACCAATAAAAACAAAATGCGGCAAGAAAAAGAATGTCCCTGAACGCCGTAATCAATATCTGTTTTATTTTATTTAAAGATCTATTTCATGTATCGTTGTGACTGTCGGCAATTCATGTGTAAGTATAAGTGTAGTTTGATGTTTTTTTCTTTACAAATCAGTTGCGAATGCCACTGAATGAATGTGATTTTACCACAATATTAGCTCGATCCTGCTAGTTAAAGCACAGTGCCCATAAATTTTACCATAGTAATTAGTTTTACTGTGGTATTTTTAGTTAAATAAGACAACGCCATGCTTTTAAGACTGTGGTTTTACTGTGGTATTTGTAAACACAGTAGCACAACAGTTACAATGGTTTTACCTAAGTTAAGTAGTTTTACTGTGGAATTTGTAGTTAAAGCACAGTACCACAACACATACCTTGGATTTAACACAGTAACTGTAACGTTAGATTTACTGTGGTATTTGTAGTTAAAGCTCAGTAACTTGCATGCTTTTACCACAATAACTGTTTTTTCTGTCTACTATTGTAGTTAGAGCACATGGGTAACCACAGCAGTTAACGTTACCATGGTTTTACCAGAGTAACTGTCGTTTTACTGTGGTATTTGTAGTTGAAACAGTAACAAATCACTTGCCATGGTTTTACTACAGTAACCATAGTTTTACTGTGGTGTTTATAGTTGAAACAGTAACACAACACTTGCCATGTTTTTACCACAATAACCACATCACTGGCCTTTAATACCTTTTTGTAATGTAATTGTAATTCAATATTCTTTTTCTGTCTTGCAGTTACTTCAGATCACATACTCTTCCATCTCCATCTCCCACAACAACCTTTAATCCAACAGCTCTTTTAAGAGGCCATCTCTCGCAAAGACTCACTTTCTGTCTGTCTCTGTCTCTCTCTCAGTTTTTTTTAACTGTAATTAATTTACACATTTTTTTGCTCTCTCTCTTTCTCTTCTTCATCATGGAATATTTTTAAAAATCAAAATTTGATCAATTCTGTCAGAAAGCTGCTATTAACAGGGAACTTGAACTCAAAGCTCCCAGTGCTGATCTTGAAGAAGCTGCCAGGGAGGCTGAACAGGTCCTTCAAATTAGGTAATGTTGAACACATTTAGTTATAGCTGATTTGCTTTAATGAATGTATCCTTATTTTATGTTTTATTAACTTTCCTTAAAGTCCTTCCTCTCAAATAATTTGGTCACGAATCATTTTAAACACACTGTCTCAACATGTATATATTTCTCTTTGTTTCAGCTGAAAAGGAAGTGCTGTCAAGGGCTTGTTAAACCTGTCTTCGTGGAGAGGGATGAATTCGGCCATCTTGTGCGTTTATGGAGAAGGAAAAAAGCTGCAAAGGCAAATGTTTCCAATGGTATGTCTGTGTTGGTCTTAACCCTTGATTGAACATTACTGCAGTTACATTTTGCACAGCATTTGATGTTTCTTAAACTTTGTTTTACATACTACACTACCCCATCAGTAAGAACCCACAATAAAGCGTCATGTTGATGTAGTAATAGTTCATACAATTGGCCAAGTCAGCAAATTCATATGATATTGTGCAAGTGCACTCGTACAAAATTCTATGACTTTTACTCAAGCTGCTGTCATTGGCCATTGCCTCAGCTCTCTTGCAGATTGTAAGTAGTTGGACCGTTTATATCAGAAAGTTCATATCAAATCTATTGTATTCTTTATTAACCTTTACATATTGGCGCCGTCTCTTCTCGTACCAACAGTACATGATATCTTTCCACATGTTGATTTTTATTGACCACATCTGTTTAAGAAGCAAGAGTCTGGAAATGCTAGTTTAACAAGTTACGTGACACATCAGATCTTCAAATAACTTTTCCTAATCAGATCACTTAAACAATTAGTTCACCCAAAAATGAAAAGTCTGTCAGTAATTGCTCACCCTCACCCTCATGTTGTTCCAACCCTGTAAGACTTTCGTTCATCTTCAGAACACAAATTAAGATATTTTTGATTAAATCTGAGAGCTGTCTCACTCCTCCATAGAAGCTAAGGGATCGAAACTTGCCGGCCTAGAAAGTTAGAAAAGACAATGTTTAAAATAGTCCAAGTGACTACAGTGGCTCAACCTTGAGTTTATCCAGCGACGAGAATACTTTTTGTGTGCAAAAATAACGACTTATTTAACTCTTCATTTTCTTCTCTGTGGGCCTCTGAGTGAGTTTACGTAGTGTAACAGCGCAGCGCTTCTGTGTTGTACGTCAGAACGTAGGCTCGCTATTGGCCGACGCAGGTCATGTGTGTGATGCGTGTGACGTACAACACAGAAGCGCTGCGCTGTTACACTACGTGGCTCACTCAGAGGCCCACACAGAAGAAAATGAAGAGTTGAATAAAGTCATTATTTTTGCTTGTTTTTGCACACAAAAAGTATTCTCGTGGCTCGATAAACTTATGGTTGATTGACGAAAGTCTTACGGGGTTGGAACTTGGAACAACATGAGAGTGAGTAATTACTGACAGAATTGTCATTTTTGGGTGAATTAACCCTTTAAGTTCGTTCATCACACCAAGAACAATAACTATAATGACAACTATTCTAACATCCACAACAAACGGTTAAAGTTGGATAGATCCTGATTGGCTGTCAGTGTTTTTATAGTTCATCATGTGATTTAATAAAATTCTCTTTTGTCCTTTCTTGCAGGATTTGTCACGAATTACTTAGTCCTGCTCCATCAGCTCTCTACAATATCAAACTCCATCAGCTCTCAACAATATCAAACCCAATGGCTCGTTTAAGACCCAACCCATCCAAAAGCTTTCACATCGCTCTCGGTCTTGTGTGGCACATCTGCTCTCAGCCCTTCTTCACTCTTATTGCTAATTTCCACTCTGACCATGTCTACTTGTAATCCATTTCTTTTCTACAGTGAACACTCAGATTCTACTGTGAGCACTCCTGTCACCATCCCTCCCACTGTATTCTACTTGCCAACACAGAGAAAGAGGGGGGGGGGAATGGTAATGTAAAAATAACCTTTTCTTTTTAATATTATTTCCTTAATTGTTTCAACTTAATGTTATTGAATTGCATAATATGTAATTATATATATATATATATATATATATTTATTACATGGCTTGGTTGAATTCTAAAGTAGAATGCGGTCTGTTGTTTCTTGAAAACAGACCGCTGCTAAGTATAACACACCGTTGCCATGAAAAACTGAGCGTTGCAATGGATTCTAACCGTAGAGACGTAGCGCTAAACGCTAATTTCTTTAGCGGAAGCAATACAATCATTTTTAAATCAATAAACTCCTTTTTAAATCAATATTTTGAGTCAAATTATTGATTTATTTGGTAGGTAGCCATGTAATATGCGGGATAATGTCCCTTACACATTATCCCTTACATATATCATTCCAGTTCAGTTTTCTCCATCTATCTGAAATGCCAATCAAAATTACATGTTGTATACTATTCATTGTTGTTTTAAAGGGGTTTCGGTTACATATCAGTTACTTTATCAATCAGTGTTTTTTTTAAGAGTTTTCTATTTTTCACTATAATTGATTACCTCAATGCAAATATTTTTTTATATAACCAACCTATTTTTTTGTTTTCTTTTCTACATAGTGGCGCAAACTGGAGAAGTACCTGTGTGACAGAGGATGCTGTGCTGGGCGCTTATCTTTGTATTTAAACAGTTTGACATATAAATAAACATTGGTAAATTACTACAAAATGTGTCCATTCATTATGCTTTTTTTGAGGTTTTTTTTTTTTTCTTCCTATATTTATACTAGCTAATAATGGTAATGGGGTCCATTTCCTGGAAACACAGAAGTGATTAAATATATACCTTTAATACATTGTAAATGTTATAGAAGCACTTCATTTGAATAGTAGCTGAACATATCTTTGTTTAAGAAATACTGAATGCTTGAATAATTATCAGAGGATTAGTTTTTTGTAAGCAAATTAAACTTTTTGAATTATTTTAATACGTATTTGTCATACAGTATCCAACTGCAACATTTTTCTATTGCGTGTAATCTATTGTTGCATCGGGTTATGCAATGCAATCTGTCATTTTAGTTTTATATTTAATGAGGACAAATAAATGTTTAATTTGTCCATTCACCACAAGAACCTGGAAGATCCTGTCATAAATGACCATATATGGACAAGTAAGTGTGACGCATCTGCTCAACTGGGTTGTCATTGGCTTTGACATTTCCTTGGCACCTACAGGACTGGCTGTGGTTGGACAATCTTTAAACCCATATTACTAAACGTTTAATGTTGCAAAGTACGTTTTGCTGTTATAATTACGTCAGTAATACATAAAGTTAACAATGTGGTGTTGATTTGTTGTGAGAAATTACCCCTTTACCGAGATCCTAACCCTAACCCTAAGTTAACTGAACTACAAACAAAGACCATTGCCAAATAGCTTATTATGATAGAGGCTCATGGGTAATGTAGTTTAAAACGTTTAATAAAGAAATTTTAAAAAATACTATCTTTACTGAACATAGGGATATCTAATCATGGTCATTGTGCAAACCTCTAAGACATATTTGAGAGGCAGGCTAAAATTTGGTATTTTACTATAAGCACTTTTTAAAACGCCTTTATACCACCTTTTCATATATATATATATGATTTTTTTAAAAGTGAAGTCAACATCATTATGTAAACATAGCATAAGAATAGTGTTGACAATAAACAAAGACATCAATTTAAACAACCAATACACTTGTGACACTTCATTGTACAACATTGTTTTACTGAATGGCATACTGTCCAAGTACACACACAGTGTGTAACTTATGGCTCAAAAGTCTTAACAAAAAATGAATGCACTGCAAAGCATCATAATGTAAAAGTTCTGGACATCAGAAATTTGAATGCTCATCCTGCTTATAGTACAGGATCCATGTTGATCTTTCCCTGGTACATCATCCTCAGTGTGCCTGAAGTGCCCATTACAATATAGCCCATGCAGTCTCTTGTGATGCATCTTTCAGCCTTTCACTTCATGTAACTGAAATTTGGCATATTTACTGTATTTGACACAGCATCTAAGTCCTAAAACATATACAATGGTAACATTCTAGCAAATGATTGTCCCAAATGTCATTAATATGACAAATCTTCATGTCTCAATTAAAACAATCATGGTTATTATGTCTTATTACAAAATCTAATTGTGTATTTACCAAACACAATCCTTAATAAATAATATTCACCATATGTTGTTATCCAACACCATGTACAAAACTTTACTGGATAATACAGCATAAATACAGCTAAAGTAGCATATAAAGACTTATGATATTTGAGAGAAATAAAAAAGGGTTGTTATAATCATGATATTTATCTCCCTATCAAAATCTTTTTCCATGTATATAAGCAATTTGCAATTGTTATCGAACAGTGAGCACAGTACAGTACAAATGATGGACAAAAGATGTGATCAAATCAAATAATTTTATTGTCACAAAACCATGAACCCAAGTGTGTACAGGTGATGAAATTCTTTTTTGCAAACTCTGCAGAATGACAGTATGGATGACAAGTATAGAATATTTACACAACACATACAGTATTAATATACACATTATATGTTAGGGACTCAATACAAGTAGAGAACAATATATGGTACAATATTATACTATACACAGATTGAAAAAAGAAAAAAATAACAAACAAAATAATCACAGTATACATATACAGTGCAGTACGGTATGAATGAGTGAAAATAGAATGTCAGGGTCCAGAATAATACTGAGTAAGAGTCCAGTCAGTGTAATTGAAAAAATGTAGAGCATATGAGGTTGGGGGGTGGGGGTTGCTGTGTGTTTTACTGGTATGAGTCCAGTCTGCTGGTGCGGGTTCTACGATAGCCTCTGCCTGATGGTAACGGTGAGAGCAGTCCATGGCTCGGGTGTCTGGATTCTCCGTGCTTTCCTCACACACACCTGTAGGAAGGGAAGTTTCCTCACACACTCCCTTGTCCTGGAGGGAGGGAAGCTCACCTTCAACAGTGTTCTGTGCAGTTCGTAGAGCTTTGCAGTGATGCAGCCAGTCAGGATCCTCTCCACAGTGTAAAATTGAGGGTTGATTTGAGTGTTTTGGTGCTCACACTGAACTTCCTCAGCTGTCTGAGGAAGAAAAGACACTGATGAGCCTTCTTCAGCACAGCATCAGGGTGGATGGGTGAAGTTCTAACCAAAGAAAATATGTATTTAGGAGGTGGTAAATCAGCAAACCATATATAATAGTATCATTTAAAATTGTTGCACTAGACCAGGGGTAGGCAAGTTCGGTCCTAGAGTGCCGCTGTCCTGCAGAATTTAGTTCCAACCCTAATCAAACACACCTGAACAAGCTAATCAATGTCTTCAGGATTACTAAGGCTATAGGCAGGAGAGGTTTTTCTCAGTGTTGGAGCCAAACTCTGCAGGACAGCGGCTCTCTAGGACCGAACTTGCCTACCCCTGCACTAGACTTACCATTGATTCCATGGGCCATAACTCTGACCTGTCAATGTAGAGCTGGAATGTATTCTTCACAGTGGATAACTGATGCAGTGCTGCACTTGGTGGCCACAGAATCGTCTCCTGTCAACAAAAACTCCATCTCTGGCCTCAGACCCATTTCTCCTTAGTCTGGACCATGTGAACTGACCAACTGCGTGAAGACGGACCTGAGCATTGAGTGTGTTCAGTGCCAGCTATCGGCTCCTCTACCTCTTGATGTAGTCAGTAGTCTTTCTGTACAAGTAGAAAATGAGAACATAATACAAGCAGTCATAACAAATTAATAATGTATTTAAAACTAGTGCAACATGCCTATTTCTTCATCAACTGGCTTCATCCTCCTTCAAACAATCAGACAAAACAACAATTTAATAATAACTCCAGAAAAACTGTCAGTACTCACCATATAAAGTAATTTCCAGCTATAAACATGTATGTATGAGTATCTATGAATACATGAGAAGGCCATGTTCATTTCTCATCCCCAACAGGACTGGTTGTCCTGGTGAATACTGGTTTGCCTGGCTTGCTCTTTTTCAGCTGTAAAACAAGAAATGTCTATTGAACCCATGTTTAAATACTATTGTTGTTTAAACATATACATTAAGACAGGAACTGAGACGGGCAGAATTTTGGGTGTAAGTTTTAATAATGAGAGAAAGGTGGTACTAGAAAAAGCTGTATCTTCAATAGCAAGCTATATTAATAAATGAATTCCTTTAAACATGATTACTTGCTGCCAGTATTGTTGTAAGCAGTTTAAAGGCGTCTTCACACAAAGGATGAGCCCACACTGCAGCTATTTAACATATAACGACACAGAGGAACAATTTCGTTGGAATCACTTTCAAAAATGTTGTTTTTTTCCAGCTGATAAACTATAAAATCTTTGACAGCCAATCAAAATCTACTCGACTTTAAAAAGCTTAAGCACTTAAAATGGCAGACAACATTACCACAGCACGCACTTTTGATAATAAACAGAACTTTATCGTCCGTTTGTTGTGGATGTTAGAATAGTTATCATTATAGTTATTGTTCTTGGTGTGATGAACGAACTTAAAGGGTTAATTCACCCAAAAATGACAATTCTGTCAGTAATTACTCACTCTCATGTTGTTCCAAGTTCCAACCCCGTAAGACTTTCGTCAATCAACCATAAGTTTATCGAGCCACGAGAATACTTTTTGTGTGCAAAAACAAGCAAAAATAATGACTTTATTCAACTCTTCATTTTCTTCTGTGTGGGCCTCTGAGTGAGCCACGTAGTGTAACAGCGCAGCGCTTCTGTGTTGTACGTCACACGCATCACACACATGACCTGCGTCGGCCAATAGCGAGCCTACGTTCTGACGTACAACACAGAAGCGCTGCGCTGTTACACTACGTAAACTCACTCAGAGGCCCACAGAGAAGAAAATGAAGAGTTAAATAAGTCGTTATTTTTGCGCACAAAAAGTATTCTCGTCGCTGGATAAACTCAAGGTTGAGCCACTGTAGTCACTTGGACTATTTTAAACATTGTCTTTTCTAACTTTCTAGGCCGGCAAGTTTCGATCCCTTAGCTTCTATGGAGGAGTGAGACAGCTCTCAGATTTAATCAAAAATATCTTAATTTGTGTTCTGAAGATGAATGAAAGTCTTACGGGTTGGAACAACATGAGGGTGAGGGTGAGCAATTACTGACAGACTTTTCATTTTTGGGTGAACTAATTGTTTAAGTGATCTGATTAGGACAAGTTATTTGAAGATCTGATGTGTCACGTAACTTGTTAAACTAGCATTTCCAGACTCTTGCTTCTTAAACAGATGTGGTCAATAAAAATCAACATGTGGAAAGATATCATGTACTGTTGGTACGAGAAGAGACGGCGCCAATATGTAAAGGTTAATAAAGAATACAATGGACTTGATATGAACTTTCTGATATAAACGGTCCAACTACTTACAATCTGCAAGAGAGCTGAGGCAATGGCCAATGACAGCAGCTTGAGTAAAAGTCATAGAATTTTGTACGAGTGCACTTGCACAATATCATATGAATTTGCTGACTTGGCCAATTGTATGAACTATTACTACATCAACATGACGCTTTATTGTGGGTTCTTACTGATGGGGTAGTGTAGTATGTAAAATAAAGTTTAAGAAACATCAAATGCTGTGCAAAATGTAACTGCAGTAATGTTCAATCAAGGGTTAAGACCAACACAGACATACCATTGGAAACATTTGCCTTTGCAGCTTTTTTCCTTCTCCATAAACGCACAAGATGGCCGAATTCATCCCTCTCCACGAAGACAGGTTTAACAAGCCCTTGACAGCACTTTCTTTTCAGCTGAAACAAAGAGAAATATATACATGTTGAGACAGTGTGTTTAAAATGATCCGTGACCAAATTATTTGAGAGGAAGGACTTTAAGGAAAGTTAATAAAACATAAAATAAGGATACATTCATTAAAGCAAATCAGCTATAACTAAATGTGTTCAACATTACCTAATTTGAAGGACCTGTTCAGCCTCCCTGGCAGCTTCTTCAAGATCAGCACTGGGAGCTTTGAGTTCAAGTTACCTGTTAATAGCAGCTTTCTGACAGAATTGATCAAATTTTGATTTTTAAAATATTCCATGATGAAGAAGAGAAAGAAAGAGAGCAAAAATATGTGTAAATTAATTACAGTTAAAAAAAAAACTGAGAGAGAGAGAGAGAGAGAGAGAGAGAGAGAGAGAGAGAGAGAGAGAGAGAGAGAGAGAGAGAGAGAGAGAGAGACAGAAAGTGAGTCTTTGCGAGAGATGGCCTCTTAAAAGAGCTGTTGGATTAAAGGTTGTTGTGGGAGATGGAGATGGAAGAGTATGTGATCTGAAGTAACTGCAAGACAGAAAAAGAATATTGAATTACAATTACATTACAAAAAGGTATTAAAGGCCAGTGATGTGGTTATTGTGGTAAAACCTTGGCAAGTGTTGTGTTACTGTTTCAACTATAAACACCACAGTAAAACTATGGTTACTGTGGTAAAACCATGGTAAGTGTTGTGTTACTGTTTTAACTACAAATACCACAGTAAAACTATGGTTACTGTGGTAAAACCATGGCAAGTGCTGTGGTTACTGTGCTTTACCTACAAATAGTAGACAGTAAAAACACAGACTGTGGTAAAATCATGGTAAATTACTGTGCTTTAACTACAATAGTACACAATACAAACACAGTTACTGTGGTAAAAGCATTGTAAGTGTTGTGGTTGCCGTGGTTACAGTTACGGTGGAAGAAGCATGGTATAACGTTACTGTGCTTTTACTACACATGACATAGCGGATCGACAGTTACTGGTAAAACATAGTAAATGTGTGGACTTTTTGCATGATACCTTTCCCAACACAGGCAAATTTCAATGTTTGAATGTCACAATGAAAACTAACTTTATAATGCTGGCGTCCGTTTGAATGAACGTCACAGCTTGAAATATACATACCGATTTGAAACACGACATCATTTAATTCATAAACACGGGACTATATACGGATGGAAACCCTACCTGTACGTGTGATGAAGTCATCAAAAAGATATATTTTTATAGCAATAAACTACGTTGAATAGCTGGGAGAGTTTGACGTAAACTGGTAACGTTAGCAGGTAGATAAAAAAATCCCATAATGCATTGAGGCGAAAGTCAAAGTTTATAATGCATTTCTCCATATCTCCAGCTGCCGGTAGGGGCGCAAATTTAGGAAACGCTCTTATGTGTCGTATTTGAAGGTAGTCACAAACGACCTAAATGGTCGTATGGGTTGGAGGACTTGTTGTTCTGACTGGTTTATTAGTTAGATAGATAGATAGATAGATAGATAGATAGATAGATAGATAGATAGATAGATAGATAGATAGATAGATAGATAGATAGATAGATAGATAGATAGATAGATAGATAGATAGATAGATAGATAGATAGATAGATAGATAGATAGATAGATAGATAGATAGATAGATAGATAGATAGATAGATAGATAGATAGATAAATACTTGCATAATGGTACTGGTACAGTTCTCTTGGGAGTGGATCAGATATATGGGTCAGGATTCCTGTTAGAATGAGCAAATATGTACTTCATACCATCATAGTATATGAGCAACAAATATAGCTCTCGAATAAATACAGTGTAAAAATGTAGACCACTGAAAGATTTATTTTGAATGCTTGTTAAATGCAATTTCCTGTATTTACACCAAGTGCAATTCAGACTTTTCGGCGTGGAAAGAAATTAACTGAAAATTAATCGCCCTTTCAGAGTTCTGCAAGGATGTTATATATGCTTCAGCAAATCGAAAGGAAGGACTAGAACATGGAATTACCCGTGTCTGTAAACATAATAACATGATTCATTTCAGCAGATTAGCTGTGAGTGGAGGGTAATTGTACACTTGTGTTTCTCAGCAGGTGGTGATCAGTAAAATAGTGATTCACACTCTGCCGGCTCTGTACTTGCCTGTCAAACACAAACTACGCTGACCAGACACCCCTGTTGTTCGGGGACAGCCTCTGTTTTTGGTAGCTTGTCCATGTCTTCAGAAATGTGTTTTTGTTTTACTCTGTTCAAACAGCCTGCAAAGTGAATTTTTTTTTTTTTAAATTGCACATGCCTGATTAAAAATAAACCATAGATAGATGTGGCTTTCAAAAAAAAAAAAAGCCCAAACCCCAGAATTTTAAATAGTAGTGTATAATGGATACAAATATTGATGATTTGGGAAAGAGCTTTAAAATATTCAAGCTTCAATCTGTCAAGCATATGCTTAAATTGTTTAATATATGTGTACTGCAGTTGTAACTGTAAGTATACAGTGTTGGATTTGTTCCAGGACACTTTAAACTATTATAAGTTGCATAGTCCTAAAGTCCTCTTTGCATTGTGTGCGTGTGTGTGTGTGTTACATAGTGTAAATACTTAAGAGCTTGGGTCGCTCTGTGGCACACATTCACCTGAGGTAACAGGCAACAAATTAGCCAGAGTTTATAAGTAAGGACCCCTGTGCAACAGCTGTCCAGATGTTTGCCTGCCTGACCTGAGCCTCATAACCACCGCAGAGACACCTGGCCATACTGCCCACACTCTCTGGCCATATGTCAATGCACACACACACACACACACACGTATATCCCAGCTGAGATGCAACTACTTAAATAATGGAGAAATCTGCTGCTACAAATCTGCGGTTTGCTTGTCTTGCCTTAAAGTGTTTTTAACACTTTGGTCTCTTTCACATGTGGACTGCCACCATAATCTCTTTTAATGCATTTTTTTCTATACATTTTTGTTGTGTGCATGTATTTCAATATAAAGAATCCTCTATTTTTTTTTTTTTCCGGTAAGAATGCACATAAAAATGACTACACAACTGATTTGCAAGAATATTGAAGATGAAGGTGGCCGCAGTACAAGCTGGAAAGGTGATTAACAGTGCTGTTTGACATGAGCGGCCCTATTTGAATCTTAGATCCAATTTTACAACAAAATACGTTTTTCTACTAGCATTCCCTTCCACACACACAAGATAAATCAACAGAAAGCCCCTCGGAAAAAGAAACATGCACAAAAACACAGATTTCAGTATCAACCTCCTTAACACACCTCACTTTAATCAATTCTAATCTGTCTTAGAGTAAAATATGATTCATACGCCTCTACGGCAGCCTGACAGCTGCGCGACAGGTAGATGTAATTCAAAGTCTACCAGATCAGAGAAACGGGATTCATTTACAAACTCATGCACTCTTAGATTGATTTTTGAAGTTGTAAATAAAAGAACGATTATTGGAGTACGTAAGAAATACATATAAGTCTATCAAAATTCCCTGTTTAATTTACTTGTCAGTTTTTTGTAATTAATTGTGAAGTTTACTAGCAATTTCTAAGTGAATTATTTCGACATCTTATTTTTTCTTTCTGCATTTAATTTCCAACATGTATCATTCCATTGACTCCCTTATTTTCTTTGGTAGAGATAAACAGAAAAGACAGTAAGAGAGGGTTTCTGCAGTTTATAAGAACAGCCCGATCTCACGGCAATTCGTACGAATTTTACGAGGTGGCTAATTCGTACTAATTCATACGACCTCACTCGTACAAATTCATACGATGTTTGCTAATTCGTACATATTTTATGACCTACCCCTGACCCCGCCCCTAAACCTACCCATCACGTGGGTTTAGACGAATCGTACTAATTCGTACGAGTGAGGTCGTATGAATTAGTACGAATTAGCCACCTTTTAATCACTCGTACGAATTCGTACGAATTGGTCGTGAGATAGCGTTGATAATAACTACTGTTCTTTTAGGTGTTTGTGTTACTCTAAACATTGTTGAAATGGCATGACAGTGTGTGCTGAATTGTGTTGTTCTGGATCGGATAGCGCACTGGCATTAATCTCTGGAAAGCAGCTCTTGATCACCACAGCAGGTGCAGGACACAGAGAGATTCATCTGCACTCATAGTCCGATGGCAGCTTTGAGACTCAGGCAGGAAGGAAGAAGCATGGATACTGTCTTCCCATAATGCCCCTGTGCTTTCTTCCTAACGTATGAACTCTGTTTACAGTGCAGAAAGATGCTAGTCTGCAAAATTCGGCTCCTGGTATAAAAAAAATGCAGAAATAAAGCCCTCTTTCAGCAGTATGTATGAAATACGGTAGCCGCGTTTAGAGGAAATATAAAGTCAATAAACATCTACAGAAACAGCCATCAGCTATACTGTCTGAAAACTGTTTGTGCTCTGTTGAGTTTTTCTCGTCTGTGTCACTTGTGTCGCTAACACTACGTAAACAGTTGACCGAGGTGCGCGGTCTCACTGCGGGTCAGTGCAGTGGGAGTGTGACTTTATTGATGGTTTTGTAATGTGTGCCGGCTTTTCTGCTCTTTTATCAGCAGCTTGTTTTCCCATAGGCTTTAAACCTAAACCTCATGTATTGCCTTTGGAAACACACTTTAGATTACTAGACTTCAGTCTTCTGGTACACATAAAACTATATATTAGCAAACTGTGATTAGCCTATTCTACAAAAAGCAATGAAAAGGCAATTGAAAATTTCCACTATCCCAAAAGATCAACTAAACTATTTGAACGGGACTAGTTTTTCCTGAGGACATTAGAGAAATTTGTGGTTCACAGTCGTACTCTGCTATTTTAATCCTGTCCATATCTGCATAGTCTGTGTTTTTCTCACACAACCTCTGCAAAAAAAAATTTTTCGGCAAACTCAATGGTCCTCTGAGAAATAATCCCATTTGATTATGAATGTCTGTGATTGCTGATACCAACGATTTAACTCATGTGTTTTTGACTAACCTGGCCTACTGGCCTACTACTAATCTTCCACATGTTGGACGGCATCTGACAAAGAAGTAATATCATATTAAAAATATATATATATATATATATATATATATATATATATATATATATATATATAAAATTATTGAGAGCCAAACCGCGGAAACTTCTAAAGTCCTATTCCGACGATAATTGTTAATCATGGGGACATCAGTAAAAATAAATCTGCATGGCTCCTCAGTGATAAAACTCCGTAATACATTTCTCATCTCTATGAGAAACAATTCATGTCCAAATTAGGGCTTAAGACTGGCTATTTTAATATTAGCATCAGTTAAGATACATGTATATTTACATAATACCACAGTACATGATCTTCTTTAACGCCCATATCTCAAACACACTCTCACCTCTATAATTAACACAGAGATGTTAGTCCCATCCAAAATAGGTACAGAGAACCACAGACATGCGGCGATAAGATTTGCAACTCAAAAGTCGATCAGAAAACTACCGAATAGGGATTTTGTCTTTTACTCAAGAACATAATCAAAATAAAGACTGTGTCCATTTCATTGTCTCAATACAATCCGAGACAAATCATCCACCACAGTTGCTGGTAGAATACAAAAAATCTCCATGTTTGGCTGCTAACAGGTGTTAATTTCCCACCTTGTTTATTATACAGCCAAGTTGAGTTTTATAGATGCGTTTTTCTGTCAAGCTCATTATATTCCCTTCCAGCCAGTCAGTTTTTTCTCTAAATAAACATTCTGCCAGCAATTCTCACCTTCATTAATTGCAGTCTTCTTACTAATAAATATATTTTATTGGACCATTTCAGTCTTTAATGTGGCCTGTGAGTAATGAAGCTTTATAAGACAGAGCATTTAGATTAATAGTTTAGTTTTCTTTTTATCAGTCTCTGACAGAGCGGCCAGTCTGGTAACACCGACTGTCTGTGATCAACCTATAAATACTGCTGCTGGGCTTCTATCTTTAGCAGTATAAGACATGCTGTTCTCTACCCATTGCAGCGGGGAATGAAGACAAACACTTTTTCTTTGCAAAGAAAGTGACTTGGAGAGAGTTGTGGCATAGTGGTGTAGGTATTGGAGTGTTGTTAGTGCTGAGTTTTGATGTGATTGGTTTTATCTAGATGGCACAGTGTAATCTTTCTCTTTGTGAGTGTAAAGGGAAACAACAGTGTGAGCCTCTTAGCCCTATGTTTGCCTTACAAAATGAGGCAACTGTGCCCGTTTCTATCCAGAACTTAGGACTGTAGGCCGCCACACATGGCTGTTTTCCGGTTCCGTGCTTGTTTCCTTCTGTCTTTAGTCCAGTTGTTTTGGGTTGATGGAGGGGGCAGGAAACTGTTTGTCCAACCCTTCCAACCTCCTAGCTTGCAAACAAACTCCCAGACACACACACAGCATCTAAACAGGCATAATCACATTGGCTGTGTGTGCTTCCAACACTCCAGAAATGGCCAGACACCTGGGTAATTATTATCTGTTTAACACCGTTACATTTTTAACAAGTCAGACTGTGATACCAGCTTTAAAAATGTACCCTAGTTACTGTTTTGCATGCTGATGCCTTATTGTGAATAATGTACCAGTGCACCTTAAAAGAAAAAAGTTAACCAATGGCCAAATAGCAATTTTAGGCATTGTTTTAGCAAACTTGCATAAAGATCCTGCTTCGTTCATGTATGCATGTCTACTTTTCATTCCCTATTACTTGTTCTACACATTTTTTCACTTACACTACTGTTCAAAGGTTTGGGGTCGGTACGGTTATTTAAATCTTTTTGAAAGAAGTCTCTTATGCTCACCAAAGCTACATTTATTTAAATGAGGCCGTGGTGAGCATAATTGAGGACTTTACAAAACTCTTACCCACTCCAAACCTTTGAATTGTATTATATATCTGAAATATCTGAGTTAATGCAGACTTGCCAAGTAAATTGAATCAAAGAACAGGTGGTCACGTGTTTTTTTGGCTCATGCAGGTATTTTACAATTTAGATTAAAGCTTGTTTACCTAATTTTCCAAAGACAATGACTCAAATCATATGCAAATATATGCAAGAAAAAAGGACCAATTGGAATTCACTATGTGAATATGGGTGAACATTCTTACAATGCAAGTCAATGTGAGACGTTAATCTAATCCTATTTGTTAAAATGTACAGTAAAAAAAAATAGTAATTAAATGGAGAATAATATGTCGTTTGGGTTTACCTGTATTAAAAATGAATAAATTTGAAGAATAAAAAGGGAAAAAAAGAAAGTTACTTTCAGTGCTAAATTTCAAGCATAGTATGGGTACATCAGTGGAGAGTGAACCAGCTGATACCTCAAGACACTTCAGAGTCCACTAAGACTCTTTATATGCATTGATATGTATTAATATGATGAATATTTAAATATTCATTGTCCATGCAGTCCCATGGCTGTCCTGAGGCCATACAGTAAAACAGCATTCACTGTCATGTCAAATACATATGTGCTACAATTGTGCCCGTCACATTTATTTCCAGTCCATTCACTGCCTTTCATCATTTGGTTAAAACATTACTGATGTTATATGTTTTAATACCAATCGTCTCTTCACCCCATACTTCAGCATCCTCATACCTTTTTATAACATGTAAATGATTCACTTACACACAGCATATGGTTGTTGCATACTGTGTTGGGGAAAAAAATTACTTATTTTTTACAGTGTGATGCATTTTTTTTACACAGAATATTGTTTCCTGTTTGCTGAGTATTTATTAAAATATATCACACATTAAATCAGCTTTTTTATGTTAACTATTTATCATAGCGGGTTGTCTACCACAAAATTACTGCACGTTTGATTTACTTAGCGAGGCATTAATTTAGCTATAAATATAATGCAGCATGAAAAGGTTGGGCCGGTCACAACAACAAATACATATTTTTGCTATCTAATTTGGCAGAGAATAATGAATTAGAGACTGAAACCAACAAACTCATGACATTTCTTGGGGTGGAACAAACTCGTGATCATTAAAACAAATTCACAGCAAAAGATGAAGAGGTCAGTAAGAGAATAGTTGCATCACCAGAATTTCTTCCCACCATCCACGCATCATTATCAACTCAGTCCTCTTCCTTCTCCTACTGTCACTGCAGAACTCAAATGGTCAGCATTTAATGTGATATCTTCTGTGTTAGAGAACCAGCACTACAATAAAGATCTAATGACATTTACAGCACTCGGTCTGTTCATGGTGGCATTTTCATGCCTCTCTTTCTCTGCTAATGCCACCAAGACTAATGTGACAGCATCTAGGCCAGTTCTCAGTCTGTGACATCCCTTGGTAATGGATTAATCAAGAACCGTTTCCATATTACTAGTGCTGTAGTATCAAGGTCGCGGTTGGTCTCGCTACACAAACATATTTGTATATGCGTAAAACCTTTCACATGTTTTTTTTAAATAATCCAATTTAGAGGAACCAACTCAAACCACATGTATTCAAATATCATATTACTTCCAGCCTTAGAAACATGGAATGTGTAAAGTAGTTTTCATATTTTCATGTTAATGACTAAGTAACCGTACAATACTTATTTCAGAGTAACAAGCCCTAAAATGGACATTTATTGGGTGTATATTATGCTAATTACTAACTACACACTCATTTAGAATAATCCAGATTCATCAACATTAGCAAGAGAGTAAGGACACATTTAAGTGAAAATCTTATACACACAAGCAATTATGCTGAAAATTCAGTTACAGGAAAAAAAAATTATATATAAAAACAAAGAAATCAATACTTCAGTAATGAGCCATTTCTTATTATTAATGTTGTAAACGGCCTTCTTCCGTGATAACATTTTTCAGGCTTCTTTGATGAATGGAAAGTTCAAAAGAGCAGCATTTTTTCAATGTAAAAGTCTTTACTGTCTTTTTTTGATTAATTTAATGTGCCCTTGATTAATACAAGTATCTACATTTTACTGGCCCCAAACATGTATCCTTTTTTATTTATAAGTTCATGTATTGAATCAAACGAATGACTTGATCTAGTGCAGTGCTACTGTTTGAGCTATAGGAATTCTACAAATTGAGATTGGACTTTCCTTTCTCGCATGTTTTTTTTTTTTTTTTAGATGTGTTATGAAAAGGACAACATAGCTTTGATGCAGGATTGCATTTATAGAGAACCAATTCCTGAAGTATAGCTTACCTACAACTCTATTATTTTGCTGCCTTGTGAGCAATAGAATTTCTTTTTGGAAAACCAATCTGTGATGCAAGACCTTTGACTTTAATCTAGAAGCCACCTCAGTAATTTTAGATAGACACAATGCTAAACCATATGAGCAAGAGTCTGTGTGAATGTCACGGAGCATGTGATATAATGATGCATGTTGTATTGAACACATGCATGTGACAATGCTTTTCTTTGCAGTGATGCTGAGTCAGTTTATACCAGTCAGCTTATACCATCTCTTCCATATTAAAGCCATTTTACACAGACATTCACATGTGTACCTCCATGTCTGTTCTCGCAATCTAAAGCACTATGCGTGAACAAACCACATCTAACTGTCTGTGCGCGTGTGTGTGTGTTTGGGGAAGTCACTGTAATTGTAGGTTGCTTGTCTCAATGAGTAACTGCTGCATAAAGCTGGCGCAGGCTGTGGCCTCAAGCATGAAATTACAAAAGAAATTTAATTTGCTTCACATCCATTGTCTTCACAGAGATCATGGACAGGACCCGAGTAGTCGAAGGTTTTAAGATGTGTATGTGCGTATGGGGCAGTAAAAGTCTCGATAATTGTTTCACAATTTTCTGAAAATGTTTTCGCAAATGCACTATTGTTTAAAATGTTGGGGTCAGTAAGATTTTTTTATTTGAAATAATTGAATACTTTTATTCAGGAAAGATGCATTCAATTGATCGAAAGTGACAATAATCAAAAGATTTATATTTCAAGTAAATGTTGTTTCTTTGAACTTTCTTTCTCTTTCTTTTCTCAAAAAAATGTATCATGGTTTCCCAAAAAAAATATTAAGCAGCACAACTGTTTCAAGATTGATAATAATAAGAAATGTTTCTTGAGTACCAAATCAGCATATTATAATGATGTCTGAAGGATCATGTGACACTGAAGACTGGAGTAATGATGCTGAAAATTCAGCTTTGACATCACAGGAATAAATAACATTTTAAAATATAAAATTAGAAAACTTATTTTTAATTGCAATACTATTTCACAATATTTTTTTATCTGTTTTAAATGTATTTTTTATCAAATCCATGTAGCTTTGATGAGCATATAGGACTTTCAAAAACATTTTAAATGTTTACCGACCCCAACCTTTTAAATGGTACTGAATATTTTTTTTTTTAAAGATGTGTAGCTGTTCTTACTATTTAAACATTCTTAAATCTTTTGACACCTCAAATGATAAACATACCAAAATGTGTTTGCAAGTGGTATAGGTTTAGTTTTCTCAATTTAAGATCAGTAGACTGGTTCACTTGTATACTTGTAGGCTACAAGTGTGTGTATGTGTGTTTGTCTGAAAGGGTATTGAGTGTGGACCCCATGAGAGTGTGACGTTTGAGTTTGTGTGTATTTGACCATGTTTGTGTTTAAAGATTATTCTTCCCTGTAGCTGCGGTTCTCTTGCATAATCTTTAATGAATTAAGGGGACATTGAACTCGACATTGATTTGTTTGCTGTGGTTTAAACAGTAACACGCCACACAGACAGGGACACAACTTCAGTTGAACTTCAGTTCAATTCAGTTCTGTTTTTGAATAAAGATATTGTGTAAAACAGACATTGTCACTAAGCAGCTTTGCATGGTGGCTGTGATTAAGGATTTGGTTTGATGACCCACATTCAAACCCAGAGAGGGTCAATTCATATCCTGAAGAGTAACTGACATCTCTTGGTATTAAACTGGTACTAAAACCAAATAACATTATAATCACAAGTGTAAATGGCCACGCACTTCTGATGATGCTCCTGCACATGCTGAAAAAATGCAGAAGGTAGACTCAAAAATAGGTTATGGGGGAAAAAGAGGAGATGTTTCTTGACTGTAGACCTAAACGAGTGGGCAGAGTTTCAACTTGTGTTCATCCCAACGCTATCTCACGACCAATTCGTACGAAATTGTATGAGTGATTAAAAGGTGGCTAATTCGTACTAATTCATACGACCTCACTCGTACGAATTTGTACGATTTGTCTAAACACACGTGATGGGTAGGTTTAGAGGCGGGGTCAGGGGTAGGTCATTCGTACGAATTCATACGAATTTGGTAACTCGTAAAATATGTACGAATTAGCAAAAAACGTACGAATTTGTACGAGTGAGGTCGTATGAATTCGTACGAATTAGCCACCTCGTAAAATTCGTACGAATTGCCGTGAGATCGGGCTGTTCATCCATATGGTCCATCCAAATGGCTGCATTAATTCACAAGAGGGTTAATTATGAATAATTTGAGAATAGTATAGAGATTTTTAATGCTCATATTACACACAGAAACCCAAAATGGCTATTATTTTTTTACTACACCATTTAGCTTAAGTTTTCCTTTTTGTCAATGAACTAGCTTTTTTTTTTACCTCTATTTAGCATTATATCAGATGATCATCTCCTAACAAGGCCACATATTAAGGTCTGGATAGATTAGATGGTAAGCGAGCAATCAGTTCTTCTAATTAACGTGTTGGGTTCAGGAGAAATGCGCACTAATAAAGAGCTGAGCGACTTTTGCCATATTGTTATAGCAAGACGACTGGGTAAATTATCTCTGGAATGCCAAGGCTTGTGTCGCTGCCGGTCAGTAGTGGTGAGAGTTTACCAACAGTGGTCCGAGGAGGGACTACCACAAACCGACAACAGGGGATTGTGCACGCAAGGCTCATCAATGCACGAGGGGACTGAAGGTTATTCCAGCTTGTTTGAACCAACAGAAAGTCTACTGTGGCACGTCACACAAATTTTTAATGATGGTTATGGGAGAAATGTGTCGTAACAGTGCATTGCTCTCTGCTGCGTATGGGGCTACGTAGCTGCAGACCAATCAGAGTGCCTATGATGACCCCTGACCACTGTCGAAAGTGCACTGGGCACAAGGTTCGGCAGGGCTGGACTGGGACAAAAAAATCGCCCCTGGCATTTTGGCCCAGACCGGCCCACTACATATGATCATAAACACAACCGATCTTTGCACGCCCTTGAATATGTATACCAACTCCTATTCCTTAAAGGAGAACTCCGGTCAATTTTAACATTGAGCTAATTTTTTTGTACATTTGGAGTGCTGTCAGTACAGACAAAAACGACAAAAATCGGTGTTTCCTACACCGTGTTATCCTCTTTTTAAAATTCGCACCCTGTTGACTTCAATGGGGCAAGTTCTAAACCTGCTTTTAGCCTCTTAACATCCTTAATGTGTATATAAAAATAAAAATGATGTTAATTCAGCCAGCTCACATACTTACTTCCTGTTTTCGTTCAAAGTCCACAGTAGTCAATTGTCGAGTTCGCGCGTGCGATCATTGGTAAGTAATATAACTAACGATCGCGCGCGCGAACTCGACAATTGACTACTGTGGACTTCGAACGAAACAGGAAGTAAATACAGGTCTGTGAGCTGGCTGAATTAACATCATTTTTATTAATATCTTTCTCATCTACTGCAGTCAGATTGACCGTGGTCACTCTTAATAACACCACTCACATGGCTGTCCACTTGTAATGACACATCAAGGATGTTAAGAGGCTAAAAGCAGGTTTAGAACTTGCCCCATTGAAGTCAACAGGGTGCGAATTTTAAAAAGAGGATAACACGGAGTAGGCAACACCGATTTTTGTCGTTTTTGTCTGTACTGACAGCACTCCAAATGTACAAAAAAATTAGCTCAATGTTAAAATTGACCGGAGTTCTCCTTTAATACCACTAATGCCATGTAATCAGTGAGTAGGAATTAGTAAGAGTTAACAGATTAAATAACTACTAATTGTAAAATACAATTGAACTACTCCACAGTGATGAATCCTAAAACAAGCTATAAGCTGCATTGGCATAGCAATACCAGTGTTTCTCATTGGATTTTTGGTAAATCTTTGGTGAGTGGACCTCTGTCCCTCTAGGGGGGTTCGGGGGCATGCTCCCCTGTAATAAAATGTTGTGCTTTTTAATGTTAAATTCATCAAACTGGTGCACTTTGAGAGTTCAAAATTAAAGGGGTCATATAATGCCATTTTTGTACAAGCTAATATGATTCTTTAGGGTCTAAATTAAAAGTTTGTAATATACTTTAATTAAAAATTCTCATTAGTATTGAAAGAAAACACTTATTTTACCTGGTCAAAAACAGCTCTGTTTTCAGCACGCCGTTTCAGTGCATATGCCTTTAAATGATCATGAGCTGCGCTCACTCCGCCCCTCTGTTCTGTGCGTACACCATTTGTAACACAATAACACAATAACCATAACGCGTTGTTCAGTATAAACGTGGAATTATGAATTATATTGAGAACGTCATTCATAGAAAACATGCCGTAATGTACCCTGACTGAGTGTAAACCTTAGACGCATTCATTGTGAAGCGTGCAGCTAGCGATTTGCAAAGATTAATATATTAATATAAAGTTTAATAAAACATTTCACTCACTTCCGTTCTTCTGGAGGTTCAGCAGGAACACGAATATCTGGTACCGATCCTTTTTAGCAAAGCTTCTTAGCAAATCCAGCTTTATACTGACCCTCGTTTATAAAGCAGTCTGGTGTGTGAAATGATTCGCGCAAACATGAAAGCATTGACGTTGCTCGTGTGGAATATTCCCTTCGAAAACAAAACTCAGCCACTGCGTCTTCAGCGGTTCGGATTCAGGAACATTAAAATGACTGTGTTCGTTATTACACCCAAGAACAGAACACCACAATCGCTTAGACGCCATTCTGCTCATAGACAGTGCTCCGGCACATCAACAATGACCGCGCCGGTCCGGTCCGCGCCGCGCAGACTATGATTGACAGCTACCTCATGTGCGAGGGCGGGTCTGTGTTGAAACGCTCCCGTCAATCAACAATCGTGGGAGGGGCGTCCGTTTTATTGACGTCACAAAAACGAACGGCTCGATTTGAGGCAGGGGAAAACATATAAGGAGATTAAAACAAAACCACTGGATGGATTTTTATCATTATATGATGTTTGTGTACAGGCACTGCCAACACACATTTCAGTACAATCAACTTGTAAAAGTGCATGTACCATTATATGACCCCTTTAAGAGCTCCAACCCATATTCAGTGTGCAAATTGAACAAAGAAAAACTCAAAACTCTTTTAGTTGTGATATAGTGTCCGTTTACATTACACTACTACATAATAATAGTTGTAGTATTAATCCCATGACAGTAATAGCCATATATTGTAAAACAAATGCACTGAAAAATAAAATAAACTTTCATAATTAGTTTTGTACTAATTTCTATACTCGAAAGAGATAAACACATGATATCTTTTATTTTGACGGAAGCTGCATCAAGCTTTTATTTTGGCGGGAAAACATGGTTTACAAACGCGTCTCATTACAATTCTAGTATAATGCGTAATCGTCAAATATGCAGATGTGGAAATAATGCGTAACTGGGTAATGGGTTCCACTCATAAAGTGTTCTGAAAGTAGCCTAGTTCTGCTTACCGCAGTTCTCTACACTCACTCATTTCTCTCCTTATCCTCCTCACTATCCTCATCAGCCACTTGAAGGGCCTGTTTCTTTTTTTCACACTATTTCTATGCACATTGCGTTTCTTCTCCATCTCTCTGACTATTTTGACAGATCCACACTACCACTGCACGCTCGCTCAGAGCCCAGAGGGAGAGTTTAAAGATGTGATTGGACCAGCCCATGTCAATCAAGAAAAGAACCATGGGCCGGTCTGTTAGGGGAAAAAACCTACGCTGACTTTTTTGTCCAATGCATTACACCGGCACAAAGATCCCAGCGCCGCCAATTAAGCAAAACAAAACTAAACGTGGGACGCCGATGTACGTGTTTTATGGGCCGTTCAGACAAAAAAATATATATATATATGTATTGGCCCAAAAAGCACGTCGGCCCACCGGGAAAGTGCCCGGTCTGCCCGATGGCCAGTCCACCTATGCGTCGGAACTGGACCCTGGAGCAGTGGAAGTAGGTCGCCTGGGCCGATAAGTCCCGTTTTCTTTTACATCACATGGATGGCCATGGATATGTGCACCATTTACCTGGGGAAGTGATGGCATCAGGATGCACTGTGGGACAACAACAAGCTGGTGGAGGGAGTGTGATGCTCTGGTCAATGTTCTGCTGGGAAGCCCTCCTGCCATTCATGTTGATGTAAATTTGACATGTGCCACCAACTTAAACATTGTTGCGGACCAGGTACACCCCTTCATGACAATGGTGTTCCCTAGTGGAAGTACCCTCTCTTTCAACAGGATAATGCACCCTACCACACACATTGTACAGAAATGGTTTAAGGAACATGATGAAGAGTTCAAGGTGTTGCTCTGGCTTCCAAATTCCCCAGATCTCAATCCAATTGAGCATCAGGATATGCTGGTACAAGAAGTATGATCCATGGTGGCTCCACCTCGCAACCTACAGGACTTGAAGGATCTGCTAGAGTCCATGCATCATATTATCATATTAGCCAGGTGGTCATCATTTTGGGCTTATCAGTGTATGTATGAACAACAATTAGAGTGAAGATTGATAACGAAGATATTTTGTTTATTATTTATTGTTTTATAGAAAACGTCCATATGTGAAATTAATCGTCTTTCCGCTGATCAGCTTGGGAAGAATAAAGAGCATTTAGACAAGAAAAAAGAGGAGAAAAAAAGAATGGATGGATATGTCAGAAGGCTCAAGTGTGCCGATTTGAGAACAAAAAGTTCTGATGTGAAAATCAGGACAGTAGACATGAATTTATTTTGGTGGTTTCATGTTGAGAACATTGCGAAAGGGATGCGTGTAGATTAAAATCTGACAGGATCAGACAGTCTGTGCTCTTTTGATTGTGTTCAATCAATTTCAGAAAAGCTCAGATGATCACCAACACTAAGACAGATTCATTATCAATTTTGTTCTTTATAAAACCTTTCCCTTTGCCTGGAGGTACAGTGCATTACTTAAATTGTAGGTATGAATTGTCTTTTTTAACTTTCATGCAGTTAAAACTAAAAAAAAGAACCATTTTCACACATTATTTCATGCTGTTCAAAAAGAAATTTGACTTTGAGCTAAAACAGTTACATGGTGCATATTTCCCTCCTCCTCCTCTGCTGTCACATTCAAGGTGTTTGGATGACATGGAGTGTGTTTAAATGAAACCCAGTGTACACCGGCTGTCAGAGGAGCAATCCTGGCTTTCAGATACAAGATCAATTTCACAATATGGTGGGATCCAGACTAATGCCCCCCGCTGATGGGATCCAAGTCTGTACCTCACCTCAAGGCTGCTGCCTATAATGTGTAATCTGTGTGAAAATATGAGATTATTGATAATCTTGTCTTCGCCGGGAGAATAGAGGTGTGACACGTAGATTAAATTCTCGGGAATTGTCTCAAATGTTTTCCTGGAATGAGACATACATTTTTTAAAATGGCAGGACAGCAGCTGCAGTCAGACAGCATGTTCTCATCAGGCAGCGTGCGGTTGAAGTATTCTGTGGAGGATTCTTGAGCAGAGAGAGGACACGGGCTCTGAAATCTTCCATCAGCACCCAGTGTGTCCCTCATCCCACTTTACCGGTGGGAATGATGGAGGAAGTTTAAAGATGGCATTGTTGCTTTGATTAAAAACATTTTTCACCACAGTTTGACAGGTGCAGGTTAGTGCCATTTCACGAGTTCACACTTACATACAATTAGAGGGAGTAAAGTTTAATGCGTATTTGGCATGCTGTCCGGGGGAAGGGCTCCGAGCTCGGAGTTCGGCCCGAACCCAGAGTACTCCCCCCGTATGTAAATGGTTAGGACTAGAAGTGTGGAGAAGGGGTGGTGGAGGGATGCTGCAAAACTGTCAATGGATTGAGGTGAGACTGCTGAATCTATACATACACCTCTTATCATTGATTGCTGAGTGCTCTCCACTCATGTTAATTATCTGAACGTGCTCCTCCCGAACTTTGTTAATAAAACATCATTTAAAATGTGTACATTTTCAATCAATTAAAAAAAATACTGTACCAAGATATGGTATTTGTATAAATGTAGGCTATATTATATTAATAAAACTATAATTTTATGTTATCAATATTTGCTGAGAAATGCCCCTAAATGTACATTAAATATAATAAAATCCAGCAAGGATGCACGTATACTATAGACGTTTATATTATAACAATTCTGTTTCAAATATGCTGTTTAACTTTTTAACTATATTCATCAAAGAAAAATGTATCACAGTTTCCACAAAAATAAAACTGTTTTCAATGTTGATAATAAAAAGAAATGTTTCTCGAGCACTAAATCAGCATATTAGAATGATTTCTGAAGGATGCGACACTGAAGACTGAAAACGTTTTTAAAAAGTGTAAATTGTAATAATAAATCTTAAATTGTAATAATACTTCATAATAATATTGTTTTTACTGTATTTTTTTTATCAAATAAATGCAGCCTTGGTGAGAATAAAGAAATAAAATGATTTCTTCAAAAAACGTACTGACCGTAAACTTTTCAATTGTAGTGTAGATAATTCAGAGACATTACATTAATTGTGTAGTAGACAAACATTGCTAAAGGATTAAACAAACATTATGAAAAGTGGCTTTAGAAGTCAGTATAGTGTTTAACCTCAACACAATTATCACTGGCTATTGCAGTCCATTTTGCAAGCATGTTTTGTGTGAGGTGGACACATGGGACATCTGGTATTCCAGCTGTGATTATTTTTAAACTGTGGGTTTTCATCAGGAATTACCAAACTTTCTAATTAATTCGAGAGTTTACATTTATTTCAGGACTTTTTGTTGAAATATGATGGGGGGAAAACACATTTGTTCTCTTTTAGAGATTTACATAGCTATAACTTTGTTATTAGGTTTGCAGTAAGAAATTAAAATGAGCATAATGAAGACATGAGTGCATGTTATAGCCTACTTGAAAGAATATATTTTGTGAAAGTGAAAGAATATATTTGTACTTTTTTTTTAGTGGCACAACAACTAAGAGCTGTGATCTGTGACACTTTTGGTGATTCATGTGAAAAAAGTTACACTACTGTTCAAACATTTGGAGTGAGATTTCTTATATATTTTTTAAAGAAGTCTCTTATGTTCTCTAAGGCTGCAGTCTGCAGCCTTAGTGAACATAAGAGACTTCTTTCAAAAATATATAAGAAATCTCACTCCAAATGTTTGCAGTAATTTGATCAAAAATACATAAAAACAGTCATATTATTACAATTTAAAATGACTGTTTTCAGTTTAAATATATCTTTAAATGTAATCTATTCCTGTGATGGCAAAGCTGAATTTTTAGCATCCATCACTTGAGTCTAAATTTTTTGCTTTTAATCTAACATTGAAACATTTTGTTTCAGGATTCTTAGATGAATGGGAAGTTCAAAAGAACATAATTTATTTGGAATCTTTTGTAACGTTATAAACGTCCTTACTGTCACTTTTAATCATGTGTCCTTGTTGAAAAAGTATTAATTTCAAAAAACAAAATCTTACTGACCCCAAACCCTGCTGGTCTGTACACAGTTCCCTTTCGAGGGAACTCGCGATGCGTCATCGACGCTTTGGGAACGCCCCCAGCGTGAATGCGTCTGAGCATCAATGTCAACTAGTCCAATGGAAAGAATGAGCGTCACGGACGGGTGACGTCATGACCAGGAAGGGATAAAAGCACATCCGGTGCAAACCGGCATTAGCTTCTGTGTCTCAGCAAGCGATCTACTCTGTCTCTGTCTATTTATTGTTGTCTGTTGCATTTATATTGGAAGAGTTATGGCGAAACAAATGTACAAGCAGTGTGCTTCTCCCTGCCCGCGTTATTTAACGGGTGGGGACACACACAAGCTTTGTGTTATTTGTTTGGGAGTGGAGCATGCGGTCTCAGCCTTCGAGGGGGCTGAGTGCCAGCATTGTGAGATGCTTCCGCTTCGCATGCTCCGCTCTCGCCTGTCACTCTTTGACGAGAGTGATCAGGCTCGCGATCCTCAGGGTGCAGGACCCGCTGTTGCCGAGGCGCCACGGAGAATGCATTCCTGGGGATCGCAAAAGGATCTTTCGGAGGGGTTGGAGACGGGTCCGAGGGCCTTTTCTCCTTCCTTACCCAGAGGATCCAGTGCTCTCCCCCCGGTGTCGGAAGCCCGCTCTGCGGCTTCTTCCGCCCGGGGAGAGAGCCCTCCATTACTTCATTGTTCTTCCTCTGAGGAGGATGATATGATGAGTATGGAGAGTTTAAGCACACACACTGGGGAAAGAGATTTGCCACCTGTTTCCCCAGCATATGAGGAGCTGGTGGATGTGATGTCTAGGGCTGTAGAGAAATTAAATATTGAATGGCCAGCTGAGAAAAGGGGCGCTTGTCCCAAAAGTAAATTAGATGAGCGCTTCCTTTCTTCAGCTACATCATCTCCACCACGGGGCCTTCCTTTTTTTCCTGATTTACATAATGAGTTATCTAGATCAGTGTTTCTCAACCAGTGGGTCGCGACCCATTAGTGGGTCGTTGTTCGTTCCATAGGGGGTCGCGAGACTTTCTCTGTGTTAACCGGCACAGCCAATAAGTGGGCTTCACAAAAGGCTTCATTGCAAAAGGCTACGTTACATGCAACCAAATCCAAATAATCCATTAGTAAACGCATTGACGGTTCAATCGGACTAAAAAGCCTTCATGTAAACACCTTAATCAATCCGATTGAGCTCGATCCGAATAAAATTTCAATTGGATTGAAAGGGGTGGTTTATTCCTTTTCTAATCCAACTGGGAGGACATGTAAACACTTGATCGGATTGAAAACCAAAACCGAAACTGAAAGGACTGCGCATAGCATAATGATGTATGACGCGCTGAATGAGATGTTCTTCCTTTTGAGTATAAATGAGCGTAGGCTACCACCATCATTCTAAAATTCTCCTTTCACTCACCATCTGTGAAGTGGAGCAGGACAACGTCCCACCAGTCCTTGTTTCAGACTCTCATTCACAGACGACTGGTTTTGGGTGCTGGGCATTTTTACTGCGTGATAAATAAGCAGCACGGCACAACGGTTCGTATGCTCATTGTCTCCAAATTATGACCAGCAATGGATAAATATTAAGTCTGCTGTTTAAAACAAATAAAGAACCAATGTAAGAGAATAGTTAGTATGCTCAAACAGCGGGAAACTCTGTATATTCGTGCAGTGTGCGCATGTCAAAAAAATATAATTCGATTTGAATCTTGTGACATATAAACGCGCACATTAACCCGATCACGTTTAGCGTTCATGTAAACACTACATTCAGATTCATAAATCGGAATGAATTCAGTCCGATTGAAACAAAAGTTGTGCATGTAAATGTAGCCGATCCTCCAACGAATCGTAGGCTATTTTAATTCCTTGGATTCAAACCAGAAATGAATATCCACAACTCGCAGATTGTGCAACGAAGTTTCTCTTCCCATTTAGCACTACCTATCTTTGTGAGTCGGGATTTTCAACAGTGACTGCAACGAAAACAAAAAGCAGGAATAGGCTGACAACAGTTATTTGTGTGCGACACTACGAGTCACACTTTTCCAAATTCCACCGCGTCTGGATATGATCATTTTAGCGCGGCAGTCTCAAGTAGGCTATCACATTAACGTGAGTAAAAAAATCAGTTTGCCTCATAGTCTGCCTAATTATTGAAAATGTTTGCGTGTTTTCGTGATTATCATTAATTATAATAAGCATATAGGCCTAGCCTATGGTGTAGCCTAGATCTAAAGAGGCATTTCAGTTATTGATTTATTTAGTGGGTCATATGACTGGCATACAAAAGAAAAGTGGGTCGCAGTAGGCAAAAGGTTGAGAAACCCTGATCTAGATCATGGGATAAACCGTACTCATCACGACTTTTCAGCCCTCAAGTTCATTTATATTCAGGTATAAGAGGGCTGAAAGAGTACGGTTATGAGGCGTTGCCCCAGGCTGAACAGTCGCTCGCGAGCTAGTTATCACCTGGCCCAGCATCGTCTCTGAAGGCCTCAGCTTTGCCTACTAGACCACTTAAAGCAACATCGGGTTTAGTGAGCAAAGCCTATACGGTAGCAGGTCAGGCTGCAGCATGTCTGCACACTATGGCGGTGCTCCAGGCTTACCAGGCTGATTTGCTGGGGGATCTGGATAAGAGTGAGGGAGTTGGTCCTGACGAAGTTCGAGAACTTCGTCGGGCCACCGATCTGTCTCTCAGAGCTACAAAGGAGACCGCTAGAGCAATTGGGCGGTCTTTGGCAGCCCTTGTAGCTACTGAGAGACACCTTTGGTTAAATCTGGCCGAAATAAGAGAAAAAGATAGAGCTTTTTTAATGGATGCTCCGCTTGAGCCTTCTGGTCTCTTTGGCGACGCAGTCAATGCGGTCGTCGAGAGATTTCAAGAGTCAAAGAAGCAAGCGGAGGCATTTAAGAAGTTTCTCCCTCGCCGTGAGCAGCCCCAGCCGTCGAGCTCCTCATATCGTGCGCAACAAAAAGAGAGTGTTTCGTCTCGTGCACCTCCACATAAACACTTGAAACAGGCGCAACACTCTCAGTCGAAGTCTTCTAAGTCGAAGCCGGATCTGAGGACCGTTCTTCAGGCGAAGAAGACTTCGGCTCATAAAAAGAGGTCCTGACGTCAATGGCGTCAGACCTGTGAGGACGGCCCCGACCGAAGTGGAGCGGTGTACACCTCAGAATACGGTGCCCGTTCCACTTAGGGGTCCTCACGGGACCGTTCTGCCAACCCCGTCACCCTTGGTGCTTCGGGGCGCAGCGGTCTCCAGCGAGTCGCTGATGCTATGCTGCGGCACTGCATCGGTTTCGCGCCCTCTGAGGGGGGTTTTAGAGCAGCCAGTTCAGGTAGTTCCTGCCATTATGTTTCAGGCTCCAGAACTGGCTTTCTCGTTAACATCAGAGACCAGCCTCGAGAGGCTGGTTCCCTTAGTAGATTTTTTGGCAGCGTGGAAGCTACTGCCAAATATTTCTCGTTGGGTCCTGCAGATTGTAGAGAAAGGATACAGAATCCAGTTCGGTTCTCGTCCTCCTCGCTACAACGGGGTGTTGCTCACAGTAGTGCATCCCGAGCAGGCTCTGGTAATGGAGCAAGAGGTAAAGGCCCTGTTAGCAAAGGAAGCTATAGAACAGGTGTACTCACCCGACAGAGAGTCGGGTTTTTACAGCCGTTATTTCATTGTTCCGAAAAAGGATGGAGGGTTGCGTCCCATTTTAGATCTTCGTCTGTTGAATCGTTCAGTACAGAAACTCAAGTTCAAGATGCTGACACTCAAACAGATCGTGACTCAAATCAGATCCGAGGACTGGTTTGTCACGATAGATCTGAAGGACGCTTACTTCCATGTCTCCATCCTCCCTCAGCACAGGAAGTTCCTAAGGTTTTCTTTCGGGGGAAAAGAATACCAGTATCGGGTACTTCCTTTCGGTCTAGCTCTATCACCCCGCACGTTCACGAAATGCGTAGATGCAGCTTTAGCCCAGCTCAGACTTCAGGGCATACGTATTCTGAACTACATCGATGACTGGCTGATTCTAGCGGAATCAGAGCAGTTGGCGGTTCGGCACCGAGGTGTCGTTCTCGCTCATATGCAGATGTTGGGGTTGAGGCTCAATGCCAAGAAGAGTGTTCTTTCTCCAGTACAGAGAACCACTTTCCTTGGTGTGGTATGGGATTCAGTGACGATGCGGGCCACTATATCGCCCGTTCGTGTAGCTGTTATCCTGGCAGCCACAGAAGAGCTGAGGCTAGGCCAGTCACGCACTGTAAAACAGTTCGAGAGACTGTTGGGTCTCTTGGCAGCAGCGTCCAACGTGATACCTTTTGGCCTGCTGTACATGAGACCTTTGCCGTGGTGGCTCAGGACCAGAGGGTTCTCCCCGAGGGGAAACCCACTTCGTATGATCAAGATCACGCGGCGGTGCCTTCGTGCCTTGGTTATTTGGAGGAAACACTGGTTCTTAACCCAGGGTCCGGTGTTGGGAGCTCTTTGCCATCGAGTTGCTATCTCGACAGATGCTTCCCTCACCAGCTGGGGAGCGGTAATGGAAGGCGCTCGGTTCAGGGTCGGTGGAGGGGTCATCATCTTTCTTGGCACATAAATTGCCTGGAGATGATGGCTGTCTTCAATGCGTTGAAGCAATTCCTCCCAGACCTGACGGGCCATCATGTGCTCGTCCGTACAGACAACACATCGGTGGTCTCTTATCTGAACCGTCAGGGGGGTCTGCGGTCCCGTCCGCTTTGCAAGCTGGCGCACCAGATCCTCCTGTGGTCTCTGGGGAAGGCACTCTCCCTGAGGGCAGTGTATATTCCTGGGGACCAGAATATTGGGGCAGACATCCTGTCGAGGCAGGAGCTGAGGCCAGGGGACTGGAGACTCCACCCCGAGGCGGTGGAGAAAATTTGGGAGTTTTACGGCCAAGCAGAGGTGGATCTGTTTGCGTCTCAGCATACGACGCACTGTCCACTTTGGTTCTCCCTTACTCACCCAGCCCCCCTGGGGCTGGATGCTATGGTGCAGACGTGTCCGAGGCTACGTCTGTACGCATTTCCCCCTGTTGCTCTGCTCCCAGGAGTTCTGGAGCGAGTCCGCCAGTACGGAATAAGCCTACTGCTAGTAGCACCACGCTGGCCGAGTCGGATCTGGTTTGCGGACCTGATCCATCTCTTAGACGGTCCTCCCTTGGAGATCCCGATCAGGAGAGACCTTCTGTCTCAGGCCGGGGGCACAATATTTCACCCCCGACCAGAGATTTGGAACCTGTGGGTTTGGCCTCTGAGGGGGCCCAACTCATAGAGAGTGGTCTCTCAACTGCGGTTGTTGAGACCATTCTAAGCTCCAGAGCTCCAGCTACTAGGAAACTATATGCGCTGAAATGGAACGTTTTTTCTGTTTGGTGTCACCGACATCAGTGGGATCCGGTTAACTGTTCTGTGAACACAGTACTCGAGTTCTTGCAGGAGCGCTTTACGTCAGGTTTATGTCCTTCCACACTTAAGGTTTACGTGGCGGCCATTGCGGCCCTGGTGGGGGGTACATCGTTGGGTCGAGACCCCCTGATTACACGTTTCCTTCATGGCACATTGAGGCTGAGGCCTGCAACTTGCACTAGGGTGCCAGCTTGGGATTTGGCAATAGTACTAGAAGGCCTGTCTAGGGCTCCATTCGAGCCCTTAGATTCAGTTTCAGAGAAATTTCTTACCCTTAAGACTATCTTTCTGCTAGCTATTTCGTCCCTTAAGAGAGTTGGAGACCTTCAGGCCCTTTCGGTTTCCCCCACTTGCCTTGAGTTTGCACCGGGGATGGTCAAGGCATTCTTATATCCGAAACAGGGATACGTCCCTAAGGTGCCGACCTTGATTCCGAGGCCTATTGTGCTGCAGGCTTTCTGTCCTCCTCCTTTTACATCTGCGGACCAGGAAAGGCTGAACCTCTTGTGTCCAGTGCGAGCACTGGATACTTATGTTCATCGGACATCGTCAATGAGGAAGTCCGACCAGTTATTTATTTGCTTTGGATCACCTAAGAAGGGTCTTCCTGCTTCTAAACAGACGGTTAGTAAGTGGATAGTTGAGGCTATTTCACTTGCATACGAGTACTCTGACCAGCCGTGTCCTTTGGTGGTCAGAGCTCACTCTACGAGGGGTATGGCGGCCTCTAAAGCCTTATTATTTGGAGTTTCTCTTCAAGACGTGTGTGATGCGGCAGGCTGGTCCTCACCGCTCACATTCGTCAGGTTTTACAGTTTGGACCTGGATGCTGCCCCAGGTTCTCAGGTGCTTAGTGCTTAGTTTCAACAGACTGACACTCAGGTACTTGGAATTCTGGCGTTTTGGGTATTCTCGTTCCCAAAGCGTCGATGACGCATCGCGAGTTCCCTCGAAAGGGAACGTCTCAGGTTACGACTGTAACCATAGTTCCCTAAGAAAGGGAACGAGACGATGTGTTACCCTGCCATACTTCCTGCATCCCTGTGATCGGCTTGCTTCGACATTTTTGAAGCTAATGCCGGTTTGCACCGGATGTGCTTTTATCCCTTCCTGGTCATGACGTCACCCGCCCGTGACGCTCATTCTTTCCATTGGACTAGTTGACATTGATGCTCAGACGCATTCACGCTGGGGGCGTTCCCAAAGCGTCGATGACGCATCGTCTCGTTCCCTTTCTCAGGGAACTGTGGTTACAGTCGTAACCTGAGACGGTTTCCATCTTTGGCATCACGTCACATCCACTTTTCTTGGTATTGAGACCCTTGCATTGTATTCAATTCCACTACTATATATTAATCACACTAAATTAAAGCATTAGCAGCCCTAAACAAATTATTTCATAGTCTGTGTATTTAATGGCTGTGCTAAGTTAGAGAATTCTCTGTCATTTATAACAACAAAATCAAATTCACTCAATGCAACCAGGACTAAACAAATCACTCTACATATTCTTCATCTCTTCTGTTTGAGATAAGTCACTCCAATATTACTTACACGTTTCTGTGTGTGTGTGTGTGTGTGTGTGTGTGTTCTCTCTCTCACTCTCAGATCTATCTCTCTCTCAAGGATAATCAGATTGATTAACTGCCTGGCTGATGTAAAGAGTGGAGTGGATCTGTGTCGATGGAGAGAGAGTAAGCGAGAGGATCGGCTCTATTGATTCATCAGCTGTCACATTTAGCAGTTCAGTAACCTGTTAATTCACACCGTCCACAACCATCCTAGAGAACTAATTATCACTGTGTGTGTGCTTTCATTCAGTCTAGTAGCTTTTCTTGAACTTGAAAACATTACCCTGACATCTGCTTATTAAGTATATTATACATTTGAACACTTGCTAGTAAGTGAATTAAAAAATCTCATACCTGTTTTTCACAGCCTAATTATAGTGTGCTGCAATACTTCATATCCACCAAATAATGAGCAGCCAAATGGTTTTTCTCCTGCAAATGGACCAGATTCATAAGATAAAACATCCGATTATCTCTTACATGCACCGAATGAGCAGTGGAAGGAAAAGAAAAGCTTGAGTTAAATGAGATCTTGCACTCAGACTGAGAGAAAGCAAAAGATGGAAAGACTGTGTTAGACCCTTTAGACATGCAGATTAAAGGTTGATAAGCTTGATCAGCGTGCCACTGAATAATGTGGGACGCTGGATTATTGTTTCTGTGGAATTACTCTGTGTGTGGCATTTGTTTTCTCTCTGTCCCGACACACACACACGCAGAGATGGAGAACGGCTGTATTACAATACAATCACACAGTGAGATGCTTGCAGCAATAGTTTGAAGTGTCTAAAATTTAGTCATCATATGGAGGTTAAGACGGCAGTCTAGCCTCCCAGAATGCATTTAGCCTTCCATTAAAAATCAGCACACAGATTATTCTTCTCATACCGGCCTTCTTCCTTCTGGAAGTGTCTTTTCTAGTCTGTCCCAAGGGAGCAGAACAAACTCAAGGTGAAAGAAAAGAGTGTGTGTGTTTGTCTTAAAAAAGGAATGGAAAGCAAGACTGTGTTTTGGACCTCTGGCCTGGACCCCATGGCTTTACTGTAATATGATTCTGTTATGGATGTTGAGAGGTCATAGGTCAAACCACATGAAAAGAGCCACATAAAAACCAAATACATGTATAAAATGCACTTGCTCGTCAGCCCTCATGAGGAAAATGTCTTAAACTGAATAAATATGTAAAAGGTTTCTGTGAGCATTAATAAGATAGTTCACCCTAAATGAAGATTGTTTAACTATTTTTGTCCATAGAATGAGATTTAATAGAGTCCACAACAACACCGAACCCCATTGATTGTCATCGAATGGCCAAAAGCTTTTTTTTTAAGGGGGGTCCATAAAAGAAAGTCATATAGGTTTGGAACGACATGTGGGTCAGTACAAAAATAACATTTTTGGGTGAACTTTCCCAGTTGATTCAGGGTTAGGGATTAGAAAATATCATTATCTCATTATAAGCACAACAGAAATCAATAGAAACATCCCACTATGATAGAAAAACAAAATGTTTATGTGTGTTTGTTCTATGGATTTTTTATTCACTATTGGTGAATGACACATGGAGATATTACACTGAATATGAGCTGTTTGGCTTGTTTAAAGCATTCTCTCCTTATTTATTGTGCACTTTATCAGGAGAGAGGACACAATGATGTAGTCATTTTCATTCCGTTCATCCCTCTTGCTGAATCCCATTAAATTCTGGCTTTCTCTTGCTTTCTCCTCCGAAAGAGTGGTCATCTCTCTCTGTCTGGGTTTATGGATTCTGCCTCAAATTTGTGTGGACAAAAATTGATTGTGCAAAAAATATACTCCTCCTTTAGTAATATAACCTTTCCACCTCGCTCCACCTCTCTGTCTTTCTCCCTCCTTGGTCTGGTACAGGAAACAATACAAATATCTGCATAATTCTTCATTTATACCTGGATATTGGAGAAACTGCTCATAATTTCAAGTAGGACTGAACTACTGTACACCCAATCTACCTTTTAGAAAAAGTAATAGGTTAATAAGTTGCTAACAGAAAGCTGCTAAATTGAAGATATTTATGGGGACTATATAATATCAGATGATATTTAACTCTGCATTCAGAGCAATGTTTTTCTGGTGCAATGTTTGTCAGTTGTGTAAATGAACTGATTCGCTGAAATAAAGCAGGCTTTTTGAGCTACTGTCACGCTATTGAAAAAATCTAGTATAGCATTGTTTCTTTTAGTTGGATATCATCCAATACTGCAGTGATTAGTTGTAATGTACTGGAGCCGTTTTCATACAGCAGAACTTGAAGAGTTTCTCAGAGTGCATTCTTATTATGTAGTCATTAGTGTGCACTTCCTACTGCAGACGATAATTGGTTTGCACACCTCCCACCACATTGTTTGTGTGGAAGCTGCTTTGCTTTCGGGACAGTAAAGCACCCATGTTACTGTATGTTGTGTGTGCTTTTCACCGTTAACTGTTTTCAAATAAGTGTTACGACTGCTGTTAATGAATAGATATAATTGATGATAAATACTGAGACATATTTCCTGTTAGGTTTTGATAATATGTTTTATGATCTCCAATAACTACTTCAAGATTGGCACGTATTAGCGAATTCTTTTATATTTAAATTCGCCAATAAACATCATCGGAGAAGAGAAGAGTTGTCGTTGCAAGAGGGAGGAGAAGTTATTTTAAGTAAAGTTGACGAGGGCTAAGAATTTAATAAATAGTGATGTGCATGGATTGATCATTTATAATAAATACAGCAATATTCGATAAAAAATATCACAAATTGTTATTTTATGGTGACTTTTAAATTTAGGTTGCAGCTAAATTTGATACCCTGATACATAAAGAAAAGTGAAATATACTGCTAAGTACAAACAGTACTCCCTAATGAATACATGTTCACAGGAGAACTGTATATTTCTCATTTCTTATTTAATAAACTTATATTAGAGACTGGTGCTAAATAGTTGTTAAACAGTTTTTTTCTGCACTTCTCACTGTTTCCCTCTCTATTACTCTTTCTTTAATCTGTAGCTCTGTAGGAGAGGACTGCACAATAGTTTCTGGGAAAATAAACAGCAGGGATACAGATACGCACATTGAACTCCTTACAAAATACTTTATACATTAGAACACTGGAAAAAAATCATTTTATGAATCACTCTTTTTGTCTTATTTCTGGGGCAGTCATGGAAGTCATGGTTAGAGACTTGTAACCCAAAGGTTGCCAGCTTGTTGCTCAAACTTCAAATACTGGTCAGCATTTGTTGTAGCAGTTGCAGCGTGCTCTCATAAACCCTCCGCCTTCCCCAGCTCCACCTGTAGATCTGCTACGGGCAGTGCCGGTCCTAGACTTCTGGGGGGCCTAAGCAAAACTTTGTCTGGGGGTCCATGTCAGCGCGTTCAAATGACCCCCAAAATGACCCCCAACCCGTTAATCTGTTCTTTCAGAAAAGTTTCGCTGTCAACCAATAACAGTGAGTTGAAACGTTCAGTAATACAGTAAAATATGTAAAGCAACTGGACAAATACAACAGAAAAAAAGATATACATAAAATGAACAATTTAGTCTACTACTAATAATTGCATACTATACAGAAATTTAAACAAGTAAGAGCAGTGAATTGTCATGATTCTGCCCTAGTGTCCTTGATTTTCTTTAGTCTTGAGGCAGGATCATGACAGACCCGTGTTTTGTGTGCAAGCACATGGACTTGTGTTTGGGCCATGTGCTTGTGTTGTCTTTGTAACTTAACCCCGCCCCCTTGTTATCCTCGTTTTGTCATTATTGCTTTACCTGTGTCACCTGTTATGTTATTATTAGTCTCCCTACTTAATCCCCTTGTGTTTGCTGTCCTGTGTCTGTCGGGTCATTGCTAATCATACCTGTGAGTACCTTGTGGAAAGTCTTCTCATTGTGAGTAATTATTAGAAGTATTGTTTGTTTCTTGTGCAGTCATAGTTTAGTCTTGTCAGCCTAAGATTCCTTGTTCCATCCGTGTTTTGCCCCCTCGTGGGTTTTGTTTTCCTGTTTTTGTACCAATAAACCTAGTGTTCATTGTACACTGTCTGCATTTGGGTTCATCTCCTTGCATCATCATAATATGAATGATTCGCTCGTTTTCTTTTGTTGTTTGATTAACATTAAATGGCAGAGAGAGCAGCAGGTTTATTATGCTGCAATGCACAGACCTAATACACTGACAAGCACCCAGCTGTTTGTTCACTGAAGACATAACTGAATGCGTTTAACTTAAAAAGTCCCCAAAACGGACATTTTGACATTTTTGTGTTTATTTGTCCGTGTTTCTCTCCACCTCAGATCGCACAGACAAAAAGCCACCTGTTGAAGAGCGTCTCTTTCGCAGCTCAATACGCTTTTACACATGACGTTACATGATTTGTCTGATTTGGATGTTACGCGTGGTGACAGAAACATATCGACCAAACATATCAACATTGTAACCACAGAATGTATAAAACAAGGGGAAACAACATCAACAATTATTATCAGTTTTGGTTGTCATATAAATGTATATTGTTTTAAGGATATTTAGATATGTTTACTGGAAAACAAGATAATGATTAAGGAAATTATATATTGCCAGATAACTGTTATCATGATGGGCTGTAGAGCACTGGCCCACAACCTTGTTCAGGTTACTTATCAGCTGACAGCACTAATTTTCAGGGAAGTTTTAATTACAATGTGAAGCACACATGAGTATTGTGTGTGTGTGTGGTGTTCTTTAATTACCATATAGAGAAGGTTATCGCCCTTAGGGCTGGTGAAATCAATTTGTCAGGTAGGATCGAACCGTTACAGTACAGTGAAAGAGAAGCGAACATTTCTGTCTGTAATTCATCTATTAACTTTTTTTGCACCTCCCGAACAGATGTTTGTGTCGTTATAAATCAACTATATTATTTATAGTTTGCTGATCCTAGCTTGTTTATCTTTGCTTATCCTTTCTTACCCCTCATTTTATCCCCTCTCTCTGTCAAATGAGTTGCGCACAGCGTGTGATGCCACATTCATGTTCTGCTGAATGTTTCCACATTATTGAACAATGAATACAAACTGCATTTTCAGCTGCAGATTACTTTTTCCTGCAGTGGAGGGTCATCACAGGATACATGCTAATGGATCTGATTAATTCATAGAGGGGAATGCTAGTGAATTCAGTTGCACTGTGGGTTTGAACTGATGCAGTTTGTAGCATCTATTCTGTCACTGTACTTTAAACAGTGGTTAATATGAACTTAATGTAAATATATAATCAAATAATCAGAAATCACATTCATTGCAAAAGGATAAGGATAGTTTTCATCACATTCCTAATCATATCAGCTGCAGAACTGTTCCTTCTAAAGCTAAATAACAGATTCCGTTTGTATAGCATATCAATGATTATCTACAGAAATAAGCTTTTTCTATCTTATTCACAGCAAGGAACACATTGCTCCAATTCTGTTGCTGCATTATGTGGATTTTATGTCAGAGCTGAGAGTGATTCAACTCCTTACAGGCCAAAATAATTCATTTAATACTCAATGCACAAAACTGTATCCAATATTATTTAACTGACAGCACCGTTCTCCTGCATTCAATAGCACCTGTGTGTGTGCTCGCTATGAGATATGAGGAATAATAGCATTTCTTTCTCAAAATGGTGTGAAGAATGTAGCAGAAAGTGGTGCAGATGTGATTTTTTTTAAGCTAGTATCTGGCGGGTCTTGTGTGTGAGTCACTCGGTATTTTCTTCTTAATTCAAAGGAGTATTAAACCAGCTGCTGGTGTGTGCAGCCGTGAGAGTGACGAATGACTGAAAGAAAGAGAAGGAACGCTTCCTAACATTCATTATTAATTTTCCTGACAAGAAATTAAATTACCATGGAATATCAAGCATGTTATATCCTTCTTTTACTAAGAGAATTAATTTTCAGCTTTTTTAGTTTTGACATAGATTTAGGGGAAAAGGCATCTGTTAAAAAAAGACCTATTCACATGCAGCTTTCCTGTTAAATCCTGCAAGCTGTTCTGCCACATTCTGAGTACATCTAGACTTTATAGATTTACATTTATTCATCCAGCAGATGCTTTCATTCAATGTGACTTTCAAAGTACAGTATGCATGCATACAATTCCAAAGTTTGGGGCTGGTAAGATTTTTTTATGTTTCTGAAAGAAGTCTTTAATGCTCACCAGGAGTGAATTTTTTTGATCAAAAATAGATTTTTCAGTTAATCATATCACATGACATTTGCACAATAGTCTTATTAGCAGTCATAATAGTAAGTGTGTGGGTCAGTAAGTCTGATTGATATATTTCTGTCAGTAATCCGTATTTCCGACTGGAAGCGCAGATATGCTGAACTGAGTTAGCCATATGTGATATTAGCTTTAAAATCTTTATTATTAATAACTGCACACTGCACAGAACTGCAGGCTGAAAATGAATTTTCATTCGCCCCATAACCCAATCTGCTCAAAGAGGCAGTCAAAGCTTCAGGGGATCGAATGAAAATTACCTTATTGGGGAGTCGAAAAGAGTCTGAAGAGCACATCAATGTAGTTCTGGGATCAGCTCAAGTCACAGCAATCATAATATGAGACGTGGTCAAATCTGTATTCAGACCAGTTTAAATGACCCACCTTAGTTGTAATACCATAGGGAGTAAAGCAGAAGACTGCCATTTTCCAACAGCCTTATTAGAGGCAGAGCCTGATTTCACCAAGTGGAACATGTTCCTGGATCAACATCTTTGTTGATCCTGGAACAACATTCCATTTAACCAATCATATTTGAGGGACAGGTTTACAGTTTGTGTCAAGTTTAGGCTTACGATATAGTGTTATGGTTCTACATCAGTGTTATTCACATATCATTTCCCTCTGATTTTAGGTACAACTTATGGGTAGGTTTAGGTTTAGGGGTAGGGATAGGGCAGGGGTAGGCAAGTTCGGTCTAGAGAGCCGCTGTCCTGCAGAGTTTGGCTCCAACACTGAAAAAAACCTCTCCTGCCTATAGCCTTAGTAATCCTGAAGACATTGATTAGCTTGTTCAGGTGTGTTTGATTAGGGTTGGAACTAAATTCTGCAGGACAGCGGCTCTCTAGGACCGAACTTGCCTACCCCTGGGATAGGGTTAAGACAACATTTTCAGACCAGAATGTTGTTTCAGGATCAGCAAAATATGTTGACCCTGGAACGCGTCTACAGGCCCTTTGACACTGAGCGCAACACTATAAAGCAATAATCACCAACGAACTGAGCTTTCACACTGAACGGGAAATGATTGATTGCCTTCAGCTAATTTATGCCTGCACGATAGGTGGCGCTGACTGAGAATACATTTTTCCTCAATGTATGTAGGCTACTGTATCTCGAAGATTTCCCCATTTGGCATTAACCTCGTCCACTGCACAACATACAAAAGTAAATTAAGATAAATAAAGTTTGGTACTACACAGAAACCATCATGGAGTCTTATTACACCAAGATGCGTGTAATAAATTCCGACTGCAATCTAAAATGGATTTTGATTAAATAATGGGCAGACGTGCATTATTTGTAGTGTTTTACAATAAACTCAACACCTACTAACACAAACTACACCTACTTAGAATTTCTAATGTAAGTATTTCTTATTGTTATAAAAATACCCTGGGCCGCATGAAAAACACATACAGAACATACATATTGTCGTAATCATATATTTATTTGGCTTCATGTTTCTTCTGTAGAAATGTTTATCTTATGTGTGGAACCGTGCGAACTTAGAATGAGAAAATGAACACAGCGCCATCATTCGGGAGGGCAGACGTTATGATCTATTAATATGATTGACAGAGTGAATGAGCTCTCTGACTCATAACAGACAAGCACGGAAGAAAACAGCGCTCTGTTCACCATTTCAAGCTCTTCAGATCGCATAATTCAGTGGAAAATTCATAGAAAATGATCAACATGTAAGAATAAATCTGTTCTCAGATACCAATGATAAGCGATGAAAAACAGCGCCACCACTCTCACACTTTTGTGCAAGAGCAACGGCTTTCTACAGCAGTGGGAATATCGCAGTCTGCACTCAGCCGTATCATAGTAGCCTACAAGTACTTGACGCGCTCAATTTACGGTATAGTGGGTGGGGACAGGCGCTGATTACCTGATGAACTGCAGGTTTGGTACATAACACGCACACTGCGGTTTCACATCAAGCGCTTTCTGCGTCTTGGCCATGGCGCTATTAACGCTGCGTTCGCAAATGTACGTACATCTGGGCCACAGTGTTCAAGTTAAAAGAAGTTCAACTTTTAAAAAAATTCATCTCTGGATCTTGCGTTTTTTTGCCATAGATATGTATATGTGGATGCCACATTACACCGCTCCAGACGCGTCGGCGCCCGCCATCTTGGAATGGTCAGCGCGTCATCACTCACAGTAAGAATCAATAATGCCACAGCATTACGCAGCTTCTGGTTGTGAAATCGGATTTAAGATTTAAATTCATGAAGAAAAGGGATAACATTTCATATGTAAAATTTTTAGTTTTTATGTGGATTCATTCAATATTACAGGTTTTTAAACTATTGTAACTTTCTAAGGTCGTGTTAGCTTACGCCTTTGTCTTGTTGTGTTGTGTTAGTTTAGCAAAATCATCTGTTGAAGTTTATTGCAGATATAGATATTTATTCATGCTTCTAACTACATTTGCAGATGCAGTCAACTTGCTCTCAAATGTTCACGGACTGACTTTAACCGTTCCAATATGGCGGACGGCTTACATGTATATCGCCCATAGAAACAGACACTAATGAGGCATCTATATATATATATATATATCAGAACGCAAACAGAAGTCAGCATGATCCGTCAGGACCTCAGCAGGTAAATATTTAAACACCTCTCTCGGGGACTGTTGTCACGGAGACAACCTGACATGACAACACTGAATGTGTATGTGTGTGTGTTTAGTGTTTCGCTTTTGTTCACCTGAGCTGGGGAAGCCTAAGAGCTTTGAGTCGCTTTCATTATTGAAAGTATCAATAATCCTGAAGTGGAATTGCCAGAAAGCGCACAGTCCCAACTAGTCTGCCCAGAAAGAGGGACGATTCATGAGTATGTGCTCTCGTGAGTCGTGACTGGGGACCATTCAAACTAAACTGGTATTTTCGTCAATCAGAGACTGTTAGGACTGAGCTAAAACTGCAGTTCTTTATTTTTACGGCTGATGGAACTTTCCCTCCAAACTTTCACATACCAACTCCTGAGGCTTTTTAGCTTCTTGGATTTAGTTTGGAAAAATATGTTAAATAAGTTGAAAAATTACAGAAAGTTCCATTTGAGCCATTTTTGTGGGGTATTGGTGAAATAGGAACCTTGAGAAATACTTCTCTATATTCACTTAGACTCCTGTGTGAGTTGCTCTTGGACTGAAACTCACTGTAAGGGCTGAATGGATTTGTGGAGCTAGTGGCACGTAATGTTACTCTAACTCTAACTAAAAGAGACACAATGGCTAGAACAGGGTGAGTGTGACAGAATTCAGTCTGAAACACTCTGGCACGATGAACTTAGCAGAGAGCTGATCATAATACATTATAGACATATTCAAGGTTTTTTCCTGAGAGTAAACCCTGAGAGAGGAGAACTGTGGTATTTTCATCTCTGTAATTCTGTGACATAATCAGTTTAATTTATTATGAAGCTGGACCATCCTAAGCTGGAGTGTTTCTGTTCATGAAGTTGTGGGTTGTATCTCCTTGTTTCTTATAATGCAGATTAATTATTAGTTCCTTTTTCATGTTAGATTATAGCCAGATTCATGTATGGTTGATGTTAAATTATATCCTGCTTTGCTCTAAGGAAAAGCTGTCCGTTAGTGACATGGAAACATTTTCTCTGAGCAAACCTGTCACACACCATTTGCATCAACTCACACCTCACTACAACATCCTGAGGCCAACATGTGTTAAATTATTATATTATATTATATTATATTATATTATATTATATTATATTATATTATATTATATTATATTATATTATATTATATTATATTATATTATATTATATTATATTATATTATATTATATTACAAGACTGTAATTTTGACTTCTTATTTCTATTAATTTTCCGATACTTTTTTTGTCAACTAATTAGTTTGTTTAAACTATGTTTAAAATTGTCGAAACAATTAACATCAACCATAAAAATTAATAGATCTTTGTTCATTATTTATTTATTTTTTTAACTGGCTCTCAGTGAGATTCTCAAATCTTGCTGACAGCCAATCCATCAGCCTGTCATCAGAATAGATCATTGACGCTCCACACACCTTCACCAACATCTGTGGTGGGAGAGGAACCAATTTAATTTAAAAAAAATTTTTTTTTTTTTTTTTTTTAATACGCATATAACCCTATCGGCCATAACATGAAAGTAATCAACTTATCTGTAATGGCTAGAATTGTAATATGGGTGCAAAATATATATATTTTTTAATCTATTAAAGAAGATCAAGTCTATCTTTGTATTACTGGCTTGAACAGGCCTAAAGCTCACTCACCATCTTCATAACAAGACTCACAGCCAAAGATTCACTAAACAAATCCAATAATCAATTCACATTTTCACTGTAGATTTCATCAATTGACATGATTCTTAAGTATCATAGAAAGCTGAATATTGTCACGGCTGGTTTGAGGATGAATGTGAGACTGAAGCACAGTGGATCTAAATGCAGAATACATTATTAAAAATAAATAAAAAAAGAGCATATTCCACTAACGAAGAGAAATCCAAACAAGTGAGAAGGCAACGTAACCGTGTGTATAGCACAGACAACAAAGAGTAACATAACTGAGGGTATTATATACATGTGCGAGAGACTGTCAATGATATTTCTTGGCAATGACTTTTCCAGTGTAGGTTGCCCTTTCCCAATCCCAACCCTCCCCATTACATGGCTTGGGACTCACACACATTCACACCTACAGACAATTCAGCGTCTCCAATTCACCAACGCTGCATGTTTTGGATTGTGGGGGAAACTGGAAGGAACATTTTGTAAATATATACTGAATATGTCAAGTCGTCACCTTTATTTCTATAGTGCTTCTAAAAAAGAAAAGAAATGTTACTTTAGCACTAAACAAACAAAATGATTTCTGAAGGATTATATGTAAATAAATATATTTACATTATATTTAAAATATATTAAAATAGAAAACAGTTCTTTTAAAATGTAACAATATTTCACAATATTATTTTCACTGTATTTTTGATCAAATAATTGCAGCCTTGGTGAGCATAAGAGACTTCGTACCTCTCCTTAATTTGTGAGCGGTAGTATAAGTGTTCCTAATTGTTTGATATGCTCATATATTGTTTTGAATTTAATGGAGATTTAGGTGTAGGGTTATGATGTTTTTGATTTGTAGTGAGTGACTCTTTTGCTTTGCAATTTTCTGTTATGTCACACACACTCTCATCTATAAACATACATGACTGACATGTAGCACAGCGGTTCTAAATGACCACTGTTGTCTTTCATATCAGCGGATGACAGGCTGATGTATGTGGCCGTTCAGCCCTTTGAGGTTTTGGTGGCACTAAGCAGAGGGCTGTAGTTGACTGTATTGAATTCCCCTGGTAATCGTTACTGTGAGCTACACTTCCACTGCGCCAATTCTCAAATCTCGCTGACAGCCAATCCATCAGCCTGCCATCAGAATAGATCATTGATGCTCCACACACCTTCACCAACATCTGTGGTGGGAGGGGGACTGGTTTAGGGCTATTGGAGAAAGTTTTACCATACATTTACTATACAGATGAAAAATACATCTTTTCTTTGTTTTAAGATAGCTTGGTATTTCTTGATATTTTTTTTTTATATAAGACATTACAATTACATTGTATATGTCAGCATTAGTTTATAATATTTGCAATATTTAACATGAATTAACAAAGAAGAAAATACATTATTTAGGTGCATTTTATTTTCTATTGTAAGGGTTATACAGTCAAAGACCCAGAACCAGATATGAAGAATGAAGACCCAGAGTCAGCATTATAATAAATTAAAGAAGAGTTTTACTGAAGATAGTTTGCAGTTTCATCCGCAGAAGTCAGCTTTAAGACTCTCACAGGAGTTCGTAGGCCGCCCCGCTTACAGTTACACAGCAGTTATACCATTTTCAAGGTCTAAGCTACGTCATTGTTTACAGGTTGAATGATTCTCATTGGCTAAGAAATAGATAAACACAGTAATTTTCCACACATATACAGATAGATGGAAGCATATCTCCATCGATTATGCAGCTGACACATTCGGACCCTGAAGTTAGGCACGTCATGACCTTCCAGGTCACAGATTTGGGTTGCTGGGCGCCAACATGTCCAGAACAACAACTCCGTCAATCTCCAATAATGCCAGTGGTTCTTTAACCTGCAACCAAGAAGACTAACACACACCCCGACACACAGCTTATCTAAGGTTGGATTTGGCCAGGCTCTAACTATAAACAGTAGAGTCGTCTCAAAACATCAAGATAATGCGTTCTTTCTCTCAACTTTAGTCTAACTGGAAAGTAAGGCTTTAACAAAGAAATGATCCCTTAAACTATTGGCTTCAATGACCCCTATATGTTTTAACACGTTAAATACCTTTCTCAAACACAAAACAGGTCCCTATTTCATTTCTGGAAGCCGGGCTAAATAAGCAAGCACTGTTACTGCATTCAGATATCAAATACAGACATATGAGAACAACATTTCAGTAATCACACTGGTAACTTATAACAAAGTAAAATCTCACAAGCCTAGAGAAGTCATTCAACTCATTTCATTTTTAGAAGAAAAAATATTGATTAATACCTTGCTTATAATTACTCATCATTACATATACATTGAAGCAGCAGTGGATTTCAATCCACCCCCTTCACTATACATACTAATATATATTTAAAATAAAGTTGTGCACATTGGCATTAATTAACATTAATCAACATTAACTAACAATGTACACTGTATTTAAATTAATTTAATTTAAACTATTGCCAATATATATAACTGTAGAGTGTTATTTTTTTATTATAAGGGTGATGAACTCTTAAAAAAAATTTGGGTTCGATTTTTAAATGTATTGGTACAATTCAGTATTGGATATACAATATATTGGTTGATATTAGATATTTAATTATGTGCACTTCCCTATTTTTACATTTAGACTATCTTTATATATAAAGTTAATCTTTAAAAACACTGTTAAATGTAATGTTTAGCAAATCTCACAATGAATATCCATTTTTCAAATTGTACATTATAATGTTGTGATTAGTAAATTCACTTCTTTTAAACATTTCATTTTAGTTTTTAGTGTTATACTTTTCATTTATTTAGACATTTTAAAATCAGCCATAACAGGAAAGTGAACTTATCTGCAATGGCTAGAAATTTAATATTGGTGGAAAATAACGTACTCAGTTACCTAACGTAACCTCGGTTCTCTCTAGAGAGGGAACGAGTATTGCGTAAGTTTAGCTTATGCTACGGGTAAAGTTCATCTTTTCTCGAGATACTGAAGCCAAAATTATCCTTAATTTTGTAAACTTTGTCATCCACTCTATGAGTCCCAGGGAGTCTGGGGAACACTGAAAGTGGGAATTCAGGCGGCCAGCAAGCGGCACATGTATAACCATGAGCACCCATGGGGAAAGCAGAGCGGCTCCGCCGCTATTTTTTTTATTATGCATAATACATAATAATAATATGTATTATTATATATAATTACCCATATAAGTGCAGCTCAACCAGGAGAGCTAAACAGTGAAGTAGCCTGCGCACGAGAATGGGCGAAGAGACCGGTAGGGGAGAGCGGCGCTTTGAGAAACGTGGCGCGCTCAGATTCCCTCATGTCTGCGAGCGTCAACCAGAGGCATCTGCCAATGGCCTGTGCTGCAGTCTTAGTGGTGCGAAGGGAAAGGTCCGTCACGCTCCTCAGGTCAACGACCGCAGCTGGATCCGAGCCCTTCTCTTCCCATTCGCGGAGGAGGTCGGCTTGTAGGATCTGGAGAATGGCCATTGAATGCAGGGCGGAAGCAGCTTGTCCGGCGCCGGCGAAGGCACGGCCGACGAGTGCACGGCCGACGAGTGCTGACGTAGTCCTGCAGGCTTTCGACGGGAGGGCAGACTTTGAGCGCCATCCGATGGAGGGCGGGCAAAGGTGCGCTGCGACCGCTTCTTCCACTTGGGGGAATAGAAATGTACGCCTTCTCGGCGGCGCCGTCCACGTGGGAGAGCGCCGCGGAGACACTGGTGTGGAGCCTCGCGGAGAATGGTGCATTCCTCGATTTTGAGAGTTCGGTGTGGAGCTCCGGCAGGAAGGGAGCAGGCCTTGATGCTGACGGCTGATGGCGGCGCTGTAGAAAACAGCCGTCTAGGCGATTAAGCGCAGGCTCGTTTGGCGGTGACCACTCGAGGCCGAGGCGGTCGACGGCCTTAACCAGGAGGCGCATCAGCTCGGCATCCACACCCGAACGCGTCCGTCCGGACTCCTGGATGGAAGCAGAGGAGGAGTGGAGTGAACCAGGCCATTCCTCGCTGTCCAAGGCCAGGATAGAGCAGCTGTCGCCCGCGGCGCCCCTATCCGCCTCGTCCTCTGAAGCAACGGCAGTGACGGCGGAAGCCGGCATCTGCGCGTCAGTGGGGGGGGGGGGGGGGGGGGGGGGGCGCTTCTTTTTGCGCGGTCCAACAGATGGTGGAGTGACAGCTTCGGCATTGAAGAGGTCCAGACGAGCCCGCAGGGTCGACATAGACAGTTCTTCACAATGGACGCAGCTGCCCGACGAAAGTGCGAGGGCTGCGTGGTCCTGGCCCAGGCAGAGAGCGCAGATCACGTGGCGGTCAACGCTCGCGCTCTTTTAGAAAAGTGTGTGTCGCAGCAGCGAGCACACACACACACACAGTAAAACAGTGCAAGAAAATCAGGGAAGCAGCCTCCGAGCCCTGCTTTTATACGCTAAGCCACACCCACTTGAGCGGGCTGTGACGCGTAGTGGGCGCGAAGCGTCACCATTGGGCGTGACGTCACGCCAGGCTCACTGGTAGGCTGCTGCAGTTGCCGCAGGGCAGCCAATGAGCGCGCTAGACAGCCTGCTCTAGGTCTGCAGCTGCTGCACTGCGTTGACAAAGTTTACAAAATTAAGGATAATTTTGGCTTCAGTATCTCGAGAAAAGATGAACTTTACCCGTAGCGTAAGCTAAACTTACGCAATACGAGAGAACCTCTGGTAATAGAACCTTTTTTTCTTTTCTTTTTTCTTTTTTTACCCAGGATTTAAAGAGAACAGGTTTGTTTGTATTATTGGCTCACTCACCGTCTTCATAACAAGACTCACGGCCAAAGATTCACTAAACAAATCCAATAATCAATTCACATTTGCACTGTAGATTTCATCTATTGACAAATGGCTGTGAAATGACTGAGTTCAAACTGCTAGTGGGCTGAGTATACACATGTGCACACATCTGTTACTGTCAGGGCACATCTGTGCCGACATCTGAACAAAATGCCCTTCAAATGATCTTCAAAGCATTTTACCAATCACTCTGTGGTTAGCTGGCTAAAGCGGCTGTGAAATTTAGATGAATTTTTATCTGCAATCTCCTTGCATTTATTCATAAAGTCACTTAGTGCAATTATCATATAAATTTCCTCTCTTCCCATTCCAGATCCGTTCCATCCTGCATGTGTCACTCTGCACCTGGCCAAATAACGGAATAATTTCTATTAAATAATTTTGCAGAGTGAACTTTTTCGCCAATGTGATTGTGTGGATGTGCATGCTTATTAAAAGTTCTGTTTGCGTGACAGCGCTTTTGTGGTGTGAGGGAAAGTAACTTTAATCTGTTTGCCCTTAGTGTGTGTGTGTGTGTGTGTGCACACACACGCAGAGAGCATGGCAGAAATCAATTACTCTTCTGCAGGTGTGAGTGAGCAACTCCAGCTCCCGCTTCCACCTCTCGCTGTCTCTGACTGACATTCAGTGTGCCAATGATGTTTTTCTGCCTTTAATTTCTTAGGTAATGCCCACCGGTGCCTCATATTTTCAATAAAGTTTCTTTGTCTCCTTTCATTAAGGATTTAAACAAGTCGTTTCTTGGCTAAAACCATTTAGACACAGTGAATTATAGCACACATGAGATATTTTTCATCAGACCAACAGCTGTGATTATTGGAATTACTGGACTCGCTCATACACACACTCGTATTGAGGAAATGGAGGTTATTTCACAGTGCTAATGGATCTGTAGTTCACCAACACACCTGAGCCACTGGACGTCATATTACACTCACAGGTGCTCTATTACTTTGTGACAGTTTGTGTGTGTGCGAGTCCGAACCGCTTCTGTAATTTCTATGGGTATAATTTATTACAGGATTACCTAGAAGATGATGCAGGATTCTAGCAGACATTCCGTTTCCTGCTGCATTCCCTTTTTTATTTTATGATTAGTCTATAATCATTATAGTTAAGTAAAAAAATTAAAAAAACTCTATGGGGTGTCCTTATTTTGTAGGTGTCACACATAGCTGCAGTAAAGTAGCGAACGAAGATGAATGACTCAAGAGAAAACAGTCTTTAATAATAAATCCAAACAAGGGAAAAGCAACCACATGAATGACATGGAACACAGAGTAAACCGAGGGCTTAAATACACACAGAGATCGTTACGGCAACACACAACACCTGGATAACTCAATTAATGACTATGGCAACAGACAGGCAAGGAGAAACTGGCAAACAGAAAAACAAAGAGGACTGAACCAAAACTCAAAAGTTAACAGTGCATGTACCAATAATAAACATGTTTCTTACTACAATGCAGATAATCAATTTCATATATAAAAAAAAACAAGACTGACCACAAAATATATTTAACTTTATTAAAAGATTCAAGTTTCTGGCATTCACAACAAAAATCAAAGCAGTACAAAAATGTATCCAACTGTTTTTGTGTGCATTTATTGAAAATGTAACTCTCGATTTAACAAAAGTTTTATTGTCAGTAGTTTGAAATTATATATTTTCTGAATTGGCCATGTAAAGTATGATTGTGAATTTTTGTTGAATATTGCTAATGTAGAGTTGGTGTTCACATCCCAATTATTGTTATTAAGTTATTAAAGGTGCAGTCTGTAAGAATGACAAGTGGTCGAAATGAGTACTGCAGTCCAAATTCAAAATATCAGAGATTGTTGTTTCCCCCGCCCCCTCCTCAGACTCGCCGCTCCTGCGGGTTGCCAGTTTGAGGACACGCAACAGGAACGAGCGCAATTGACAATGAAAGCCAAGGAGACTTACACACTGTAATTTGATGAGTTCATTTATCCACGATTTAATATGCTTTTTCCAAAATATTTTTAGGCTTTTTAGGTTGGGTAGAATCTGCAATCTCTGACCCAGATTGTTTTCTGGCTGCAATGCCTACAATACGCTGTGTTTCCTGCCAACTGGCATCCCGGGGTGTCGAAATACTATTGGGTGAACTGGCAGTTGGCGAGATCACACCAAAACAAAAACAGACATTCCAACACGGAATGCACATTTCAAAGTAAAATAACTGGCTGTAGAAGTTTTTTTCAGAGAAACGAGTATGTGAACTCAGCATGTTTCCTAAATCTCTGCAAACATATTAGGGTATTTTTATGCTTTAGTAGAGGGAAAAAGTTACATACAGCACCTTTAAGCAGCATTTGCTGTGGGAGATTAAAGGACTTTTTTTTTAAGTCAAGTCAAGTTTACAAACTAAGCAGCTTTCTAAGAGAGAAATTTTGTAAATTATGTAAATCACTTTTTTTTAGATTTAGGGAAGAGATTAGGGTCTTAGAAATGTCTAGTAAAATGTAACTATACAAATATAATAATTAAAAGGTAATGAAAAAGTTGTCAGTTGTCTGATAAACCCTTAGGCAGTTTTGTCCGGACAATCAGATACATTACCTGTTTAATTAGAGATGGGGATGACTAAATGTCAAATGCGTCAGTCGCTAGTGAGTATATTGATGCAGGTATCTTACCCAAAGGTTAGCAGGGCCTGCGAGCTAGCATTACAGAGCTGTTACAGATACCCACCAAACACCACAACACCTCATTTAACCCCAGAGATCACAGCAGAAAGCATAAACCATGAAGGCTAGGGCTATCAACAGGGCAAGGCCATTGAGAAACAGTAAACATTTATCTTACTGGGATCTCATTTAGTCTTGTTATGTTAGCACCGAACTCTACTCTTGCTGACTGTCCATTCAAAGTCGGCATAAAACGGAAGTTGCAATAGACTTTTCTTCTCTATTGTGACTAGAGTGAAACGACTTCTTAAACAAAAAAAAATGTAGGGCGTGACTTGATTTTGACCTTCAGGAATTGATTGGATTGGATGGTTGTGGTTTGCTATTGGTCAATCTCATGTGAGTGAGAGGTTGCCCCGCCCTCACGCCAGCAAACACATCATCAGAGAAGAGAAGAATGTAGAGGGAGGGGAAGTTATTTTGATTAAAGAATATGACGGTACATGAATAAATTTTTTTATTTTTTTTAAAGATGTACACGGATAAATCATTTATAATAAATATTGCAATATTAAGATTTGTCAATTTTGATCTCATGGGGACTTTAAGCTGATTTCAATGTAAGCGTAATGCATTGTGTGTGCCTGAAACAATAAGCATAACTGACCCTTTGGTTTTGATGGTTTTTAAGTAAAGAAACAACTTGAACTTTAATAATAATATCAAACTGGATTTATTGTGTCAGAGCAGCTGCCATTCTACTTTATCAAATTTATTGTTTAGAAGTCGTTAGGGAGAAGGGAAAAGGAGGCGAAATGGAGAGTGTGTGAAGGGAAGTAGAGAAACGTATAGCAGCATCTGTTGTGCAGTTCACACCGTAACTGCCTATGGAAGAATCTAATAACGGCCCACTGCATCAGAGCACATTATATTCATCTCTATAAAGCTCAGCGCTGGACGGCGGATGCCATGTGAATTCCCATGGAGGTACTGAAGGGAGCCAGCCTCAAAACCCCATAAACAGCTCACTCATAAAACACATTCTATTTTAAAAGCACCATTTCAGTAATGCACCATTAGTAAGACTCGTAATCAGGCCGCTGCATTTCCTATCTGCCGTTTGTGATGTGTGTATGTGAGCGCTGGTAATCTACATCAGTGCAGCGCTCTATCAGAGGCCGGATTTGTTTTTTACCCACAAATCACACAGGAAGAAAGTGGTGGCTAATGCAATAACTGAGTCTGAGTAGTTATGGGAGTGTGTGTGTGTGTGTGTGTGTGAGAGAGAGAGAGAGAGAGAGAGAGAGAGAGAGAGAGAGAGAGAGAGAGAGAGAGAGAGAGAGAGAGAGAGAGAGAGAGAGGAGAGAGAGAGAGAGAGAGAGAGAGAGAGAGAGAGAGAGAGAGAGAGAGAGAGAGAGAGAGAGAGAGAGAGAGAGAGAGAGAGAGAGAGAGAGAGAGAGAGAGAGAGAGAGAGAGAGAGAGAGAGAGAGAGAGAGAGAGAGAGAGAGAGAGAGAGAGAGAGAGAGAGAGAGAGAGAGAGAGAGACTGTTGAGTAAATGGCCTTTGGGCCAGGAGTGAGAAGAAGAGCAACGTTTTCATTAGTCATCTTTTCTTTTTCTGTATCTCTTTCCCTCTGTTTCATTTTCTCATTCTTTTTCTCTGTATCTCAGTGTTTTTTGCACTCAAAAAAGTGCTGTATTGTTTCTGTAAACACATTGTTGGGTTGATTATCAAATGGATTGTAAGAAGTTCATTCGCAGCTGAACAGCTGGTTGGGTTATTTTGACCCAACTGGTTTATTCATTTTTCATTCTTTGTCGAACTTTCTGGCTTCTGATTTTATCCTAAGTTTATAAGAATATTTATTTACCTGTGATAACAGCAAGCTCATATATTTTAAATGCCGTCCTCCTGTCTGTCTCCCCAAGATGACATTAAACTCTGGCCTCACGCATCTGGATGGTCTTTAAAAAAATCCTGTTAAATATATAATAAGAGACTTGCAGTTGTGGTAGCTGGATAATATCTGTACAAAGTAAGGTGGCAATTTTTCAGGCATTACAGAAGGCATTTTGGTGCCTGTGTATTTCATATTTCATAACTGTATTAACTTATAAAATGGTAATTTATCATCCCTGAATGCATAAAACCACTTTGTAATTTGAAAGTGACTGATAACAATTATTTCTTCTTTTTTATCAAATGCATTTAATGTATAATACCATTCAAAAGTTTGGGATCAGTAAGTATACTAAAACATTAATTCAGCAAGAACTCATCAAACTGATCAAAAGTGACAAGACTGATGTATTTTGAACTTGCTACTCATCAAACAATGGGAAAAAAGTATAATGGTTTCCACAAAAAGATTAAGCAGCACAACTGCTTCCAACATTGATAATAATATTAAATGATTATAAAATAATAGGCTATATATAAAATGTTTATTGAGCACTGAATCAGCATATTAAAATGATATCCAAAGGATCATTCAACAGTTATGTTTAGTTTCACTGTTTGGTTTTGTTTTCAGTCTGTACTATGCTCCCGTTATTCCTATGTCCTGGTTTCCCTATATTAAGTTTACTTGGTTGTTAATTAGTTCCTGCACATGTTCTGTTTTACGTTGATTACTTTCCCTGTGTATTTAAACCCTCAGTTCGTTCAGTTCTTTGTTTGGTGTCGTCGATGTATTATGTGCAGTGTTCTTCTGTATTCTTCTCCGTGTTTCATTAAAGTCTCCTGGTATCTTGCTTATTCACCCGTGTTTATTGTGGATTTAACTATAAATGACAGACTGAAACAGACAGACGATGACAGACTGAAAACTGGAGTAATGACTGCTGAAATTTCAGCTTTCATATCATAGGAATAAATAAAGTCTCTTGTGCTCAGTAATATTGTGAAATATTATTAAAATATTAAATGGCTGTTTTCTATTTTAATATATTTTTTAATTTAATTTATTCTTTCAAAAACATTTTAATAATATTACTGGCCCCAAACCATTAAACTGTAGTGTATATGTTTTTACTGGTAATTTAAGGTATTTAATGAATTTTTACTTCCAAAACATAATTTATTTAAAGTAAAATACATTTTGTTAAATCAAAAAAAAAAAAAACTAACATTTTATAAATGTTTCTTAAATCTTTTATAATGTATATATATATATATATATATATATATATATATATATATATATATATATATATATATATTAATTTACTGTAGCATTTGTACATCCTTTTCCTTTGAATTTACCCTTTTAGAGTGGTAAATAGTATAGGGCTGTTTTTTGACAGTTATAACTTGTTATAACAGTTAAAACTTGACTGATTTATTCAAACATGCACTAAATAGCCTATTGAAGAACATTAAAAATTATAATGAATATTGTGCACATATTTAGCTAAATGCTCCTCTCTACAGTTCATTATTCTAGCTGACTGTTATGGTCACCACTGAATACAGTTTTTATGAGTTAAATGTAACGTTACGTGTGACATTATGGTTCTCAGGCTGTTTTATTGACGTCTTTCCGCGGTTGAAACACTGATTGAGCGATTACATGAGACGACATGGTACTGTATCTTTTCTCTGACTGTATCCTACTGTATCTTTTAATATACCTTTCAGATGTTTCATTCATGTTTATGTTGCTGTAGCTGGTATATTAAAGCGCCACATTAAAGCAACACCAAGTAACTTTTCCTCTGCGGTCGCCCTACATGCGGAATTGTCCATTACCGCTGTCGTAAATAATTTAGCCTACCGCAGCCTACTGTCGCACGCACGCTCGTTGTGCGCCGGCACCGGCTTTGGAATGAACGATGTCCACAGACAAGGTAGAGTATGTTGCATGATTTCATGAAAGTATGATGTATTGCGACATCAGAAACGAAGAAAAACTAAATAATGATTATTGTAACGCTTGACGTAAAGCAAGTCAAATTTTTAGTTTTCTTATGTCTCATTAGAACTACAGAAACGTGACCCGATCTGGCAATCTTACATAGCGTGGTAATAGCAGATATAGGACCGCAAAGCGAATCCAGAAGTGCCTTTCATCCTGTTACGGCTTAATGAACCACTGAAACGATTTTGGAAACATTATTTTAAGGTAAAAAATCTTACTTTGTGTTGCTTTAAACAGTGCCAAAACGGTTTATTTTTTTAACTTCGTAATAAAATGAAGAGAATTTGAAATATGATACTTTGTTTCATATCAAAAGTAACAAAGAACAAACCATATCGATTTATTGGATGGGAGGCGTGCTACAATGTTTCATTCATTCATCAACTGAAAACAGGATAGACTAATCGATTCTTGGAATTTAAGAATCGATATCGGTTCGTAAAAATGAGAATCGATTAGTCTATCCTGTTTTCAGTTGATGAATGAATGAAACATTGTAGCACGCCTCCCATCCAATAAATCGATATGGTTTGTTCTTTGTTAGACAGGATAGGAACAGGATAGACTAATCGATTCTTGGAATTTAAGAATCGATATCGGTTCGTAAAAATGAGAATCGATTCAAATAGAGAAATCGATATTTGCAGCCCTATAGTATTTGAGTTTAAAGCCTCTTTGAAAATTTGTTTATCTACAGTGCTAATTAACCTTTGTTAAGTATAATACTGCTAAGGCACTGAGTGCAGCTGACATGTGTGAATAAATAATATAGCCCAAATATACAGTACCAGATATCCTATTTGGCCTGAATAGAGACAATCGACAGTGAGAGCCAGGCAGACAGTTAGATCGCATTAAATCCCATACATAAGAGGATATCAGCTGAATTTTTCTCTCCGGCTCTGTTGAGAGCGTGAGTTTTGTGGTGTGGGAAGAATACTGAAAATATTCACCCCCTCCATAACGATGAATTGCTTGAAACTTTCGGAATAATAAACAATTTTTCATGCAAAGTTTGTGAAAAATGTTTTGGTGAAACTGTTGAAAAATGAATTAAGTGTCAGGCCCTGGGTGGTGTAATTCTTCACTGATATAATTGTTATGATGTTTGTGCTTGGATCAGTTTAGGATGAGCAGCGTCTAGTGACTGATAGCTCAACAATCAGCATTTATCCTGAATTTCATGATTAAACTGAACCTCTAGTGTGGTGTCCTCCTGCGTTTCACTTTAATTGGGAACAGCAAACAAAGGAACAAGGACAACCAAAATAATTCTCTTCAACATGGCCTGTTGAGATCTGTTGAGCCATGTTGTCAATTTGTAGCCTGACCCGGAAGGCTAATTCACCATGGGTTCTATTCATACTTTGCACGTGACTTCACAAGTACTGGCTGGCGGGCAAGAACGTCATTCTCCAGCAACAAAACCCAATAAACTAATCAAGGATCTTGCCAGGACGTCGCCAGTTTTACTATACAAAAGTTGGTGTTTTGAGGTTTGTGATATCTATGGTTTTCAATGAGAACCAGAGATGACCCAACAGTAGAGCTAGATTATTTACGGAGGAATTATTACTGCTCGATTATCTTAAAAAACCTTGTCTGCTTTACACAATTTAGGTACCTTGGAGTTAATCCTATTTCTAGTCCATAGTTATACAGCTAGCTCGCTAACAGACTTGATAGCTACTAAAAGACCCATAAGACCTGGAACTACAGGACTCTACGTTGAAAACTAGAAGACTCTACCCGTTTGTTGCCCGCCAGGTATCCATGGTAGTCACGTGACTGCAAAGTATGAATAAGAATTTCATTTTGTGGTGAACATTAGTTGTTAAAATAGAATCTTGAAACCATGTGTGCTTTCAAAACAGAAGGTGCTAAAATTTAGGTTCGAAAAATTTATAGTCAATATTTATTTTTTAAATGTCTTTAAAATAAATCTCTTATGTTCACCAATGCTGCGTTTATTTGGGCAAAAATATAGTAAAACTGTAATATTGTGAAATATTATTACAAGTCTTCTATTTTAATATATTTTAAAATGGAATTTAGTCCTGTGATGGCAAAGCTGAATTTTCAGCATCATTACTTCAGTCGTCAGTGTCACATGATTCTAATATGCTGATGTGCTGCTCAAGAAACATTTATTATTATTATCAATGTTGATAATAGTTGTGCTGCTTCATATTTTTGTGGAAAACAGTGATACATTTTTTCAGAGTTTTTTGATGAATAGAAAGTTCAAAAGAACAGCATTTATTGGAAACAGACATATTTTGTAACATTAGAAATGTCACTTCTGATCAATTTAATGCATCCTTCCTGAATAAAAGTATTAATCTATTTGTGACTTACTGTTACTGCAACTTGTTCGCAGCTCTTTTTTTAAAGCACAATATGTTAATTAATTAAAAATGTTAATTAATTATTTCAAAATTAATACTTGAGTTGTTATTATTGTGATTGTAATGTGTTGTAGAACAAAACGTTTGTTCACTTCAAATAATGTTAACCATAGACTTTATTTTACTCATAAATAAAAAAACAACTCAAAATATTTTAGCTCTACAAACTGAACAGCTCTATTTTTGTTTGTTGTGTGCTTCATGTTTGAGTGGTGTTGTATAGGTCTGAAAACAGTAAGGACAGCAGCTTCCAGGGACCATCTGTGAAATTATAAAACAGTGCCACTTGTATAGCCTGAATCAGTTCACAGCAGGCAAACTGGTGGGCGGAGCCAAACAAGTTGTATATGAGAAAACTGTCAGGTATTGCAGTTTCAGTTCAAATGATGTCAGGCCGGGACCCTAAATGCACTTTGCTTTCTGCTGCTGTGCTGATTTTCTGCCTGTTCCGAGTAAAGCAATAACATAAACATGGATCCGGGATCAGGCTCCTGCACTTTTAAGCTTCTTCAATCTACTGTGCGAGGAAACGGCACGCTGGTCTGGGTTCAGCGGGCAGGTGAGAGCCGAACTGAAGCGAATGCAGGGTTCAGAGGTGTGAAATAGAGATGGGTTTTTCTCACTGGGCTGGAAATTGGCTCCCGCTGTGTACCCCAATCCCGCTGTCCACTCATCCATCTCATATTTTCCTCTTTTGTTTCGCTCTCTTCATCCTTATTTGTGTGCAGACTACAGATCTAGTCCATTTTCCAACTGTCATTCTGTTTTTTGGCTCGTTTCGTTTTGGTTCTGCGTCCTTAAGCTTCCGTTTCCTTTTTTAACTCAAAGCTGCTCTCGTTTTACCAAGTCGAAGATAAATGGATCACCTTGGGAAGAGAACTTTGTCTACCGCTGTTAATTGAGCAGATTTGTTTTTCCGTTAGGCTGCTGATAAGTATTCTCCTTCCTGTAGATGTTAAATGAATGGGGAAAGACAGAAAATGAGAGAGTGAGAGAGCGAGCGGGGAAGGTAAGGGTTAGGCAAAGCACTCTCGTGGGTTATCACGTCGGCCATTGAAGAGCGCTGGCAGGCTCAGTTATCCGGAGCCGTAATCACATTTGGAAGATTGACCCAAGGTGGAACTCAGAACTCGAGAGAACATTCCAGAATGCAGTGCGGGGGCATCTGTCACTTTTTCTGAGTGATGTGCCATTGGCTGCCGCATAGTTGGAAGAGATGTATTGGGCTTTGAGCGGGGAAGGCAGTCTGCTTTTATGAATACACTATAGAAAACATTAATCTAACGCCACTTTTTCTCATAGCTCGCGTACCGAAGCACTTCCCGTGCATATCTATAATAACTATGATCATATGCTCATTTTATTAGGCCCATTAAATAAAAACTCTAATGCAATTCTGTGTAGATAGCCGTTTGTCAGAAGGACTGCCTTTGGGTCCTTTTTATTTAACCCACTCTTAAATCTCTAATGACATCTTATTACATTTACATGCTAATTTGTTCATTTTCTCCTTCATTTACCCTGTTATGGGCCCATATCGGCCATTCAGGGATAAACTATGGTCATTTTAGTATTAGAAGGCTTATTATCCCTTTCATGCTGACAAAAGAGGATCGAAGCTGTGGTTTATTTATACCTACTTTTTGAGTTTTTAAATGAAGCATTGACAACAGCAATACTCCTATTATGTGGAAAACAATGGCTGTATTCCATATTGCTTGAGCATATCAGCTTATTAAAACAACTACTGAAATTTCATCTTTTGATTTAAATTCTTGACATAGCCTATTTCCCCAAACCTCAAGGATTGTTGGCTGAAGTGGATACGTTATTGGTGTGCCTGTACTTTTATTGATTAGGATAACAGTACTTTTGATGTTCCCGGAAAATTTGCAGCATAAAGCACTATTTTCCTTTAAATGATGAGTCCATCTCTCAAATGTCTCATTCTTTGAGGGGGTGGAACACATCTGGTCATCAATCGTATAATGCTGGATAAAGAGGAAACAGAGCTGAAGGCTAAGCCACCTTGGCTGTGTCATTTTTGGAGAGGAAATGGCATGGCCACACTCAACTCAACCACACACACATTACAGATATATGCCTGTTTGTGAACACACTCAGCCAAAACCCATAAAAATGTACACACAAACCACACAAGAGAAGCATCAATGGGTGTTTCTTCAACTATGGACACTTGTGGGCCTGTGGACTTGTGGAAAATGAACTATTTTGTCTCAATGTCCAACGGTGGATAAACTATACTGATCCTGATTCTAATATACATAATATGCATACATATATTCCACCACAGTGTCATTTCTATTAAAATAAAACTCAAATAATGGATTGTATTTTAATGTATGATAAAAAGTACTTTTTTTTAAATTACTAAAGCTACATAGTAAAATAGTATTATAACATTTTGCATAATTTTCCACAATTACAACTTGATTATGACAAAAAAATATTGTTTGACATGGTGAAAATGATGATAATTCATTGTTTATATAATTATTTTTGTATTACATTTTTATTACATTTTTATATTTTAAGATGGAAATTTTGGAACCAAACTGAAACATTTTATACAGTAAATTTATATACCCATCCATTTTCCAAACCACTGCACACACACATTTTATTCATTTATTTTATTTTACAG